>NC_088382.1:116585000-116936666 GCF_037993035.2 Macaca fascicularis | reverse complement strand
ACAGATACATATGTATGCATATATTCTATATTTATAGATAGATCTGTATATATTCTGTATATATTCCAATTTAAGATTCTATACATATATATATATATATACAATCTGCAAATTTTTTTAAGCATAACTTTGCTTTTAACGACTAAAAGATTTTTGAGATAAAATTATTTCAGCTCAGCAGGTTCAATTTACAGTACAACATATTTTAGTTTAGTAAAGAACAAAACACTATTTCCCAAAGAAAAATGGCTTGTTTGAATATTGATTGGATTTTGTTGGTAAACTTTAAAAAAATCATAATATTAGAGCTCATTCTATGAGAATATGTTTTTAATGTGCATATAAATAATGTTAGAATCCATATTTTCTTGATATTTGTGCTTATTTGAAAGAATTATGGTGTAATGAACCGGAGAACAAACATGACACTAATCCATATGACCTGTGAAGATGACGTCTCTGTTTTGGTTGAGTAAATGAAAGCAAATGCTAATGCTTTTCAGCAAGGATAATTAATGTGGCCATAAATAGCGTGTCACTATGGAGCTGAGGAAAGAATAAGTCAACTTGTCATATAAAATAATTATGTTTCATATTTTTGCTGGGCTTACAAAGGCCTCAAATGTCTTACCACATGTTGACTCAATCATTCTTTCGGTATTTCTAAGCATGAGAGTGGTGAGGGGGACTCTTCATTGTATTTTTCCAAGGATGACAAGTATACGAAGACTATTTTACTGCCTGACGGTGATCATCAAATGTTAGGTGCCTTCATTTCCCCCTTACTGATGGCAACTCAAATGCCGTTAGGATCTGGGCAACTCACCTTAATAGCTAAAAGGACCAGAAGTTTTATATCCAAGAGAGGTATGGGCTGTGGATAACTAGAGATTACATACTCTTGTTAAAGGCTTGAAACCATATTTTAAAAATAATGTGCTAGTCAAAACACTTTGGCTGTTTGAACTTGGGCAGCAAACGGCCTGTTTGTAATTCTTGCCCTAACCAAGAACATGGGGCTGAATAAAGTGGAAAGAGAGTGACCTGGGCGTCAAAGAGACTTGAGTCTGAATATTGACTGCAACATTTGGGTTCTGTAGTCATAATCATGTTACTGAACTTCTCATCACTTCTGCCACCTCATTGGTCTGAGATGGTAACCATACCTATTTCAAAGGGCTGCTGTGAGAAATAATTAAAGGAAGAACCTCAAGACCTTACCTCATTGGCTGATCCACAACAAGTACCCAAAAAACAAAGGCTATTGTTACAGGCTTTGCACCCAGCCCTTTCCCGTTGTTAAAGACCTACTTGCAGCTGTTTTGGCTCTTTTGTTTATTTCTTCTTATTTGTTTGTTTTCTTGACTTCTTATGAAACCAGAGAATTAGGGGTGGCAGGTAGGGAGCAAGACTAGAGGAGGAAAACTGGCTGAGCCAGTGGGGAATGTCTATGGAGGGCAGCAGAGTTTTCTAGAACTTCTCCAACCAGGCCACCACTAAACTCTGCCAGATGTTTGTAAGTTTCCTACTAAGAATGAATGCATTCCAAGCACATTGCTTTCTTTCTCTAGTTCTTTATTTTATTTCTTGATATAAAATTAAATTCTCATTTTCTAAAGAATGGAGAAAACCAACCAAACCATTTCAAGAAGAAAATAAAATTCACCTGTATTCCCGTCAGCCAGAGACAGGCACTGTTGACAATTCAGTATTTCTTTTCTTTTTCAAATGCATACACATTTGTGTCTGAATATACTTACCATAATTGAGAACATGCTAAATATATCATTTTGTATACTGTGTACTATGCTGAACAGAAAGGGTTTTGTTTTTTTGTTTGTAAGCCATGGAAAGCTGGTATATTTAAGCCACTTTGCACCTTAAAATCTAGACTATCTAGTCTATTCAATGGAATGCTGCTAGGAAGTTGGGAGAGCTGTCTTTATAATTGTGGTCATGGTTATTTTAAACTCTTAATGTAGTAATTTATGTTTGAGAATAACTATAGAATCAATGTTTAGTTCTGGTAACTTGTTTCCTTTCTTTCTCAACCCCCTAATTGCTCTCTATGGGAAATAACTATTTGCCAAATTTAAAAAGTATTCATTCAGATTCTTGAGATATAGTATTTAAATAGGGGAAGATTCATTACACAGCTTTCCTTTAGATCCTTAGAGAAGAGACCCTGGGGGCTTTGTGAGAGTCTGAGAAACAATTTGTTTCTTCTTGTGTCTGAGCTAGAACTCAGGGTTAACAGGAATCTGAAAGACATTGGACTCCTCTCTTCAGAGTAAGTCAGGCGTTGGGATATGAGAATGTTTTATTAGCAGTTAGAATTACTAAATCTAACTCAGTCCTGTAATTCATAGTAAAACAATACTGTTAATATATCTAAGTCTCAAAAACATAATATTGATTTAAAAATAAGAGAATGAAGAAATCATGCAATAAGGTAACATTTCTGTACATCATGAAAATGTACTAGACAGTATATTATTTTCAATGTAAACCTACAGAGTAAAAGCCCACATCAACTTCAGAATAAAGGTTATATTCTGATTGTGGAACAGGAGGCACCTTAATTTTCTATGTAGTAATTTATTTCTTACTAAAAATGAAAACATCCAAAATAAATATGTCAAAGTGTGATGTTTGTTAAGTAGGTACAGCAGCTTTCTGGTCTCTATTATCCACATTTCATGATCATAAGAACCCAGGATTTAGACTTTCCAATAAATTAGCCTAGGCTTCTTTCAGTTAATGAATATATAAAGTGTCCAGTGCTCCCAGCTTTTTGGGGATGGGGACTAAATCAGGAGGAACACTGGGAGGTGATCTACAGCTGCCAAAACTAGATTAATGAGTCTTTAAAACTGACTTTTACAAAATTCCTCTGGCAATACGTGTAGTCACGAGAGCAGGTATTTTCGCAGTTACTCATGCTTTGTTTCATTCTCTTGTGGTGTATAGTTAATTCTCAGAGAAGCTAGTTCATTGTAATGCTAATTTGGTCTCTCATCCAATAGCACTTGGGATGTAACAAGCATCACCAGGGCACCAAAATGGCTTTTGTCAAAAGATGAAACAATGCCCACTGTCTGTAGTCCTTTGATCAAAGTGAGAAAAAAATAGGGATTGTATTGCATTTATAAGATGTCAGCAATCATTATCCCTTTCTTACGCTTTGAATGACTTTTTCTATTCTAGTAATTCTTCCAATACTTGGACTAAGGGTAATTTAAATAAGAACTACTCAACAAATATTATTCAGAAAAAAATTAGTTGAACCTCACACACAATGCTTTGGAATGTTTATTATACAATGACATTGACAGTTTTATGCCTGTACAAATTTACTAGATGTTCCATTGAGTAATCTTGTATTGTGGGAGAAAACACACACATTATACATATATACACACAGAAAAAAATTAGTTGAACCTCACACACAATGCTTTGGAATGTTTATTATACAATGACATTGACAGTTTTATGCCTGTACAAACTTACTATATGTTCCATTGAGTAATCTTATATTGTGGGAGAAAACACACACATTATACATATATACATACACACTTTTATCATTTATTTTACTTTAAGCAGATGAAAGAAAATTAATTTTAAAAACCCACGAACAAGATATTTCAGAAGAGAAAGACGACCAACAAAGCAGCTTCATTGTAAGCAAGAAAAGAAGTAGCATAAATGAAAGAGTAATAACAGCCTAAAAAGTCACAGTGTTGAATAGTGACGAGGTTTTATTGAAAGATATTTGATTTTAAGTGTTAATACCATCCAATTTCATACAAAATACCAGAGTAAAATGATGGCAATTTTCTACCTAGTCATGGTATTCCTGAAAAATCTGTAAATCCCCTAATTATTAAGGCTTTCAAACTTCTGTTCCTGAGTATCTCATATCATCTGCTGGGTATTTAAATTACATGATCTGTCCTGTAATGTTTCATTTAATGTAGAAGATTTCCTTTAGAGGATCATCATTTAAGCTATGTGTTTGCATCGTTGTCATTTGTCAGAGGAGAAAAAAGTGTGGTTTGCAGAAAATGTTTTTTAGAAGAATTATCTACTGGAGAACCTTTTACCCCATCAATGCCTCACAACCTACTAGCTTCTGGGGTGGTCTATAGTTCAAATGTCAAAGCTTTCTCTTTTTAAGTGAAACAGAATGTATTTTGTGTAGCGTGCAGGGGGTTAAATTGCATTTCAGATAAGCAAGAAAGTAAAAAGCATTACAGTAAATGGAGACATGTTTGCAATTTTGTTTGAAACAATATCTTGTTTAGTTAAAAAAAGATCCCTCTTATTGTTGTAAAAACAATGCATACCAAGTTGCTTTGTAATTCTTCCATTCTTCTGTCATCTAAGTATAAATTTAGAATTTGGGAAAAAGATTTCTGGGTTGTTAGGCAGAATACTGGAGCTGTCCATGACAGATTAATGGGCATTATCTAAAGTGATTACATTTTACATCAAATATGCCTCATTCAAAGATGAGTGATGCGTTAGTTATTTTAAATGAATCTTTAAGAAAATAAACTGCAATGAAATGAATATAACTACAAAGTATGAATGTAGAACTGGACACATGTAGGTTGGGAATAGGGAAATATATGTGTGTCCAAGAGCATAATTGTGCAGAGGTATTTGTATGTATGTACATATGTACATACAACATATGCTCTTATATATGTTATTAAATGGGTAAACTTTATGCTTAGTGTGTCTGAAAATATGGTAAAGTGCACAGAAGTTATCCGTCTTTGACTTCTACATGAAAATATGGTAAAGTGCACAGAAATTATCTGTCTTTACCTTCTACATGAATCTCATATTAAAAGTCTGATGCTGTGCCCTTGCCCCATGTATGTGGTATGGCACCAATGGCATGCTCTTGCTGCTGGCTGATTTATCTCTTGATTTCCCAAGAAGCACATTTCAGGAGGTAGGCAGGAGAGTCATCTTGCCTAAGCAAGCACAGCTCCTTGCATGCTGTCAAAGTCTTCCCAGAGTCCTTTCTTAACCCCTAGCCCTCAATTTTTCCAGACTGTATTTTTTCAGATATAAGCTCTAACTCTGTTGCCTAGGCCAGAATGCGGTATCATGATCATAAGGCCAATTTATTTAATATTAAGGGAGACAGAAGAAATGTATGCCCTTCCTTCTATATTCCTTTGGGACGGCCTCTGGAAAGACTTATTAGATTCCCTCACTGAGAGGCTTTGTTCCTTTCTTTATTCTACCCATCAGGCAGGCAGGAAGGCAAGCAGGATATTGGTACCTTCAGTCCAGCATTTGTAGCATGCTTATGTTATAAGCCATTTCAATGAACAGCGTTAAGTTTTACTTCTTTTGCTTTTATGTATGGAGCAATGATTAAAACATGGTTAGTTTTCAATGTGTTTCATCGATTTTACTTGATTTAAACAATGACTCATAGGCGAGATGATTGGGAACAGCAAAGCAGAAAGACATGGTAAGACAAGATGGGGTTATGTGGTCCACAAAGTGAGGATATTTGTCTTCAGATCTATGTACTTTCACATCATTTACCCTGGTTCCTTTGCCATTCAAAAGGGGATCATTGATAATTGCTAATATGATATTTCTTACTTAGAGAAACAAATGGAATTAGGCTAAACTCACAATGGGAGACTCAGTATTTTCATACACAAATTCATTTATGCATTAAATTATTTATCAAAATGGTATTGAGGCCCCATTATGTGCCAGGCAGTGAAAGGAAGTGATACCAAGTTGAACCAGGTAGTGCTTGTACTTAAGGAACTTGTACTGGGGTGGTGAGCACAGCTATTATGAAAAACAGGCACAGTGTGCTCTAGAAGTAGACAGGAAGGATATTACAGAGAGAAGATTGATGAGAGGCTTCCTAGAGGAGGAAAAGCTTGAACTGAGTTTTGAAAAATAGGACCTAGCCCAAGAAAAGGGAGAATGAAGGGGAAAAGAAGCATTCCAGTTGGAGCAAAGTCATATGCAAAGACATGAGTCAAAAAGAGTGTGTGCTTAGTGAAATGAAAATATTGTGGTCATTTGGTGTGTCTGGAGCATAAAGTACATGTAGAGTGGGAGAAGCAGGGTCCAGATTGTCAAGAATCATCTATAACAAATACAGTGTTGTGACATTATCTGCGGGTAGTAGAAGCTACTGAAAGAGTTTGAGCAGTGACATGACAAGCCAAATCTGTGCTTTAGATTGATCCCACTGGCGATGGCATGGATGATGGATTGGAAGAGGCAAGTCTGGAGTCAGGAGACCAGTTATGGGGCCATTAACAAATCCAGAAGAAAAATGAGAGTCTGACCTTAGTCAGTGACTGTGAGTATAAAGTGATATTAGTAGGGAGAGAGGGAAGTGGGAGAGGGATTGACCTAGGCAGCCTTCAAGAGACGGCAGCCGGTGGGGCATGGTGGCTCATGCTTATAATCCCAGCACTTTCAGAGACTCAGGCAAGTGGATCACCTGAGGTCAGGAGTTCAAGACCAGCCTGGCCAACATGGCAAAACCCTGTGTCTAAGTGGCTTGTGCCTATAATCCCAGCTACTCGGGAGGCCAAGGCCAGAAATCGCTTGAACTCAAGAGGCGAAGGTTGCAACGAGCTGAGATCACCCCACTGCACTCCAGCCTGGGTGACAAAGTGAGACTCCCTCTCAAAAACAAACAAACAAACAAACCAGCAACACAATCTGGTGTGGATTTAATATAGAAAAAGAAGGAAAAGACTAATCAAGGTGATTCCCTGTGGCTTGGATAAACAGATAGGTGGTAATGGTACCATTCATTGTGATAACAATCATCGACACAAAGCCAAAGTGTTGGAGAAAGACAAGGAATATATTTGGGACAGAATGGTGCCTGGGGATTAAGCAATTCAGAGATTCTAGCTCTTTATCTTAAAACAGATGTGCCTGCTATGGAGACATGATCCAGTCCAGGGCTTTGCTGTTGTTTCTAGTATCATTGTTTCGTTACTGCCATTAAGGATATGTATGTTATATTTTATGGATATATACATTCAGATTTCAATTTTCAATAACAAATTAAAATTCAAACCTTATAGACTCTTGTACTTTATAAAGGAAGTTTTAAATCAAAGAGTTTGAGAGCTTCGTGAGTTGTTAGAAATGATCGAATCCAGCCCTTTATTTCATAGATGAAGAACTTAAACCCAAATTGCTTAAGTGATTTCTCCAAATCCATGGAGTATATCAATGATAGTACCTGGATTACAATCCAGATATCCTGACTCAAGGCTGAATGTGCTTTTTATATGCCATGTGCCTTTTAAAAAAAGGTAAAGGGAAAAATTAAGCAGACATACTGATATGCTTGAGGTTCCATGACTCTGACATTTTACTAGCGTGAGAAGGTAGGTGTAGAAGAGAGGTGCCAGGTTAGTAAAATGTGTTTTGGCACAGGAGACATTTGCTTATACAAAGAGAGAATGACTTTCCTGGGTCCTGGCCCAACTCTGGGAGCAATGTAAATGACTTTGGCAACTTTCAGCAGCCACAAATATGTGGTCCCACAAGAATCATTACCAAAAAAAGCAATGGCAGGAGAATTTGTTCCTGTGGGATTTTCTGGGTTGCCCTTGATAGCTTCTACATATGCCTCAATGGGATGTTGCTACTATTCCCTTGGAGGCCGAGTAACAAACATCCACGGACATTATTAATATCAGTATTTGAGGGCATCTCCCTATCAAGCAGAAAGAATATTTACAGAAAGAAACATAGTCAGAGGCAGACTCCATTCACCAACTCTGTTGAAATGACTCATTCACATGTTTCTATTTCCTACTAGACTCAACTCTTTGTACTTGTAGGATTTGGCACCAGGCTTTGTACATAGCACACACTTACCACATATATGCTAAGACTAAACTGAACTGACACAGGGGGTGATAAGCCTGAACTAATTTTAGAATTTAGTTCTGTTTTTTGCCACTTGTGAGGTGATGCCTCTGAAGGAAAACAATCAAGTGGTTGCTGAAGCTCAGTGACCAGGGGACAGCTGATGGGTATCAATGGTAGGAAGCAAGAACAGAGTCCAGCAAAGGAAGTCAAGACCCCTAAAGTGGATGGAGCATGAGATGGCGAAAGGGGAGATCCAAATCAGGAGTCAACAAAGGCAAAGCAAGTAGCAGGAACCAGGGAATTGGAAAAGAACTATTGAGTGGGTCTAAGATACCGACAGTCATTGCTGTTGGCGCAGCCTAGTGATGTGAGCCTGGGTTTCCCACACACAGAGGGGCCACGACCTGACATCTGACATTAATTAGCTGTTTCACCTTGCTTTCTATAACCTCTCTGAACCTCAGTCACCACATCTATAAAACGAGATCCTTGGAGCTCATAATATTTAATGCCTCTTTCAGCTCTCTTGTACTAATGGTTTTCTTTCTTCCATAAATAGTAAATATCCTTTCAGATATCAAAATGAGAAATGGGATCCATGGCATGTGTATCAGTACAGAAACCATTTTAAATGTTAGCTAAATAGATCTATTGTCTAAAAAGACAATTATATTTCTCCATTTCATAAAAGAAATAGTGTATTGGGAGATTTAGAATAGAAATCCCTGAAAATAATATACTTGGCGTCAGCTGTCTTTTTTTAAATAAGGCCATAAACCTAGATATAGTTGCATTTTCAATATTGCCATTGATTTATGGAACAATGAGATTAGATAAAACCATCAACATTTAAGGCATTTTTTGCATTGTTTTACCTTTTTATTGCTTTCCCATATTTACCCTTTTGCTTTATTTCATGGTTGTTTTGCCATAACTGAGTGATACCATATGCACCAACATCCAATGAGGGTCCATTTAATCTGCACCATATTTTAAGCAAGCAATGCCTTTGTCAATTTTTATAGGGTTTAAAATGTTATTTTCTTAAGAATTACATGGAGAAATTATATTCTTTGTGCTTTAAGATATGCTCTGGTTTAAGAGACCCCTTGAAGTGGTCACTTGAAGTGAAATGATACAGAATGCATTTCACATACAAGACATGTCATAATCTCACACAGATTTTGGTTCTCATGAACCTGAAGCCCCCAAGGGTTTTGAGAGTCTAGTAAAAGCTCTCCCAAAATTCTCTCTCATGACGGAGAATGATAGCATCAATTCTCCCCTGCTCATTGGGCAAAAGACAGGGGTATGCGATTTATGAGAGAACTACAAATGGCTGATTATATTACCTTCTTAAAAATATGTTTTCTTTGCCTACTTAACACTAAGACTTTTCATACAGCTGACTGGATATTTGCTTTCTCACCATGGGTAATATTTCCTCCTAAGATAGTACAGTCATCAATCAATATGCAAATGTATACATTAAAAACTGATCAATCTTTGAACAAGTTTCACCTCATCATTTCTGTAGCTTTCATTTTTACATATATTGTGCAGGAATATAGTGTATTATCAGAATTTATTTTTAACATTGGTAATAATATGCTTGCGTTTGATGAGTGACATTCCTTCAGAATGGAGCTACTGGGAAATCTAGCCTCAAAGCAACATACCAGCTCTGCCAACAACCCACTGTGTGATCTTAGACGATTTACTTAACTTCCGTGAGCCTCTGTTTAGACATCAGTGAAATGAGGAAAATAATACTTACAGTACCTGGATTGTTCTAAAGATTCAATGAACTGTGTATTTGTAAAAGCTGGTACATATCTAGCCTTTGTAGAGGCTTTGTGTATTATTGTTATTCCCGGTATTATATTTTACAATGGTTGGCAAGAAATAGAATGAGCAGAACAAAATAAACTTACGTTACTAAGAAAAAAAGGTAAGAACTAATGAGAGGGTTTTTAATGATTCCCTTCTATTAAAAGTACTGGCAAAGTAAGCTTTCCACATACCTGGCCCTAGGGGTTCTCATCCCACCTCAAATTAACTTGGTCGCCACTATGGTGAAGCCAAGTGAAAGTAATTACCCTCTAATGATGCATTTTTTCCTCAAAGGAATAAATATTATAAATATTATAATATATTATGTTATATTATAATGATGAACATGCAATAGCTGACTAAAATTGAAATTATCAACCAATCATCCAGGCAGCTAGTCCAATAACAGAACACTTCCCACAACTCTGAGGCTAGTAGAACATCAGAAGATAGAGTTGAGATTTTTCTTTGATGTCTGACTTTTCTTTGATTTCTACAAAGTCACTGAAGGCCTCAAATTTTTAAACTATAAAATGGAATCAATTCTCTCCTTGTAAGTTTGGTATAAGGATCAAGTCAGACAATGTGTACAAAGGCTATGCAAATATTAAATCACTTTACAAATGCAACATTTTTTTTCCTTGAAAGTCATCATTTATTGTCATTTCATTTCAAATCGAATTCTACAATCCTCTTCCTAGCATTTTGGCCAATAATTTATAAAACTCTGGCATGGCAGTATACTCAAATAATTTTATGATTCAGATTTAGAGACTCCTACATTATAACTCATTAGCTCTTGTGATCAGCAACTTCTAAGCTTAAAATTCACATCTTAGATGTTTATAAAATATTGAACCTTAAAGTAGCTGTCATTTTCTGTAAACATATTTTAAAACCAGTAGCGAATATATGAAGACAATCAAATTTGTTACAAATCTTTTCTGAACCTGGCTGCTATGGCACATCAAGATGGATTTCACAGTTATAGATCTACAGAGGAATGTTTAGAGATAAGATGAAAGCAGTCCTCCTTATTAATCACACATTGTGTATTTGACTTCTGCCTCCTGCTTCAGTCTTTAAATCAACTACATCTGGTTCTTGCTACTTAAGTGTGCCATTAGATTTTGCATTAAAAGGCAGTTACTCCTGGAGAAGGCAGCCCCATTTGATTAAAAAATAATTAACTAGAGCTATATTCATGCTACTCATCATGGCAGCCTAAATGAGCATTTTAGTATAGGTTGGAGACTTACTTTATTTCTACAACAGGGTCAGCAGAACTGAGAGGTACTTTATGGTTGCGATGAATGCTAGCATGAAATAGTTACTTTGCTTTGCTGGTGTCAACCTTTATAGTTACAGAAAGCACAATAATACAGAATGGTCAACAGCTGATACAAAAAGACTGAACCTTGATGTAGCCACCTATGCTGAGGGTGTCCTCCCTGTGAAGACTAGGCTACATGATTATTATTACACCTGGAGCAAGTCAAACTCTGGGAACAGATTCCTGCTAACCAACGGCATAAGAAAATGATGCACAATTATCAAGCAGATCTTGTATTGGAGTTCACTGATCAGTGAACTCTCTCAGGAGGAAAATTTGCATAGAAAGTCAGATTTCTCGATAAGCAGGGAATCTGATATTTCAAAGTAAATTTGATGGTTTAAATCAGTGTTACTCAAGGACATTGCTGTCATTTAGGAAATATGTTAAGAAGTTTGCACCAGAATACAAACTAGAGCATCACTTTCTTCATTGAGAAAGTCTTGCATGTGTGTTTGTATATATACACATCAAGTGAACGAACTAAACAGTGTGCTTAGTGACATAGACAATTTGCATCCTAGTGCAAACTCCTCATTTCATGGCTATTCACAAGCAGGTCTCATACAGGCAGTTATTCTATGGACCACACTTTGAGATGCACTGATTCTTTACCTGAATAAGAATTACATTGGGAAGCTTTATAAAATGTACAGTTTCCCAGTACATGACCTTAAAGATTTCTGGTGTTTTGTACCTCCATCTGCATTTTAAAATTCTCCCCACATAGTTTTGATGAACACTCAAGCTTTAAGAGCTACATAATAAAATGCATAGCATAATGAAGCAGTGCTATAGGCTAAATAGGTTAGAGGTTAACAACATGGCTTTTGGAGCTGCGAGTTGAGTTCTTGCTTGTTCTTGAGCAAGTTGTTTGGGGGTTTCTGTGCCTCAATAGTCTATCTATACAGCAACTATAACATACATAATTGTGAGGTTTAAGTGTGATTATAAAAGGAAAACATGTAGCTCAGTGCCTGTTGCATAGTAGGCAATTGATAACTGTCAGCTATGAGTGATAGCTATTATCTTTATAATGGAGACATATCTATAATTTTTTAAGATACATACACTTATGTATAACCTCAAATTCCTTGGAAAAGTGAGGAACATACTGTTAATGTTTTCCTGCCTGAAATTTCTTCTGCTAAACATTGATCAAAGGTAAAGATCTAAAATCTTGGTTGTAAGTGTTAAAAATCTAAATCAATGTGATTGAAGGGGAAAAAAGGTTGGCTGCTCAATGGGAGACTGTTAGATCATGCAACTTACGACTGAATGTCCAAGGGTGGAACTAGCTAAAAATAGAGCTAGGTCCAGGTGCTCAAAAGGTATCACCTGACTCTGTGTCTATCTATGTATGCATCCAGGTATCTATGTATGTACATAGATCGATTGATCTGTCTGTCTATCTATCTATCTATCTATCTATCTATCTATCTATCTATCTATCTATCTATCTATCTATCTATCTCCCTATCTAACATCTGTCTTTCTGAGTCAGCTTCATTCTTGGGTGACTCTGGTTTTGTGGTGGCAAAATCGGGCATCAACTGTATTGGGCATATGTCACCAGCTTATTAACCACAGAGGAAAACAAAGTTATTTTGTAAACGAGTTTGATGAAATTTCAGAACTGAGGCTAATGGCCTTTCTTGTGATGTCTTCCCATTCTTGAGCAATTCACACTTATGAAGTAAGAGCAGAACATTCTGACTTGCCAGGTTAGAACCTGTACTCATTCGTGATGCTGGGGTGGGACAACTCTACCAGAAGCATTTGTTCTGAAGGGCAAAAAGATAATTTCCCAAAAGAAAGTTAAGGAATGCTATTAGGAAAAAGGGAACATAGGATGTGGAATCCAAAATGACAGATTTTTATTATGCTGTCATACCCTCTTTTTCTCTACTTGCCTCTTGTTGTTTAAATATGTTGGTTCAATTGGAGTAAAGTCAAGATTTGGCCTGTAGGCCTCACATTTTGATAATTTTCAGAGATTTATTCTAATATATTTTGTATTTGTTTTATAATAAACTTTTATAGGTTGGATTTTTTTTCCTCCTATGTCTAATTTGGGGGAAAAAGAATGAAGGGGAATTATGTTATATTGACCAAGAATGAATTTAGGATGTATTAATAATAATATGAGTTTGATTGAAAACTCATTTTCGTTAGCATGGGACAGATTCGTGTTTGATAAATAGAAATAAGCAAGGGATGATGTTAGCAAGTGAGCTGCCAAAGCTTTACAAAGGGGAATTTACATTTAGACTATATTTATTACATGATAATAATTTTACAATGGATTATGAAATAGTGGATGTATTATGGTTCACTAAATCAGTAAAAATCACGTAGCTGTTAATGATTTGGAACCCGGCTTGTGAAGCACGACTTGGCAGAGCTATCAAGTGGTTGAAAGTGTTGGTATGAGAGTTAAGGACTTCAGTGCTCAAGTCCAAGTCTGACTGTTTTTGTGGTGTGTGGCCTTGGACCTGACTTCTCTAGGATGCAATTTCCCTATATGTATAATTGAGTAATAAAATGTAGTGATCACACAGTGGTGGAGGAATTAAGTGCACTGACAGGGAGGTACAGGTTTCTTTTGTATTTTTCAAATAATGGATATGTTCAGCTTTATTCTCCCAGGTACCTCATAGCCTCCCTTGCAGTAAGTCACCTCATAATTCTCCATGGTTCCTATGGCACCATTTATTTTAGCACTATACTCTTCTCTAAGATGGCACCATAAAGGACTAAATATTACCCAAAGCAAGAAGGGGAAATGCTGCTATATGGGTTGTACTTTCAGTCCTATTTTTGAGCTTGCGAAGGAGCACAGAGAATGATTATAGCCACCTCTCAGGCTTTGAAGCTCATTTCATACATCATTGCCTATATTTTAATGTTCCTTTAAAGGTTTTTGTTTTGGACATCATCCTTCCTCCCACTCCTCATCCCATTCCCCCAAAGCAGTGTGATCTTTCATTTATCATTACAAAAATGGAAGCAGGAGGCTGAATTTTTCTGAGATAAGTGGTCAGTATGGTGTAATGGAAAAACTAGAGCACCAATAATTCGATTTAAATTAGTATGGGAATTTGGCTGCATTCTTGCTGAACAACCTTGGGTTTATCACTGGCCCTCTCTGATTCTATTTTTTCATCTATAAAAGAAACAGAACAATAAAGCTGACTGTGATACATCTTTGCTATAAACGCTAAATGGAGAATGTCAACAATGAGAAAGTGTGATCCAAGTGCAAATTGTCATTACGATTGGGATTATTATAAATATATTATCAGTATATTAGGAATTTATTGACAACTGGATTCCTGTGTGCTCTGCTCCCATTTCTCCAACTCCCAGAGATGCAGAGGATCCCTGCCAGATGGCTGATTTGCCAGCTGTGTCTTGTTTTGTCATTGTAAATATTACAGGCCCCAACTGGGAGGCTTTGCTTATAATGTGATGTTTTGTCCTTTATCTCTTGCAGCTTGAGAATTACATTGTGGAAAATATGAAGTCGGAGATGGCCCAGATACAGCAGAATGCAGTTCAGAACCACACGGCTACCATGCTGGAGATAGGAACCAGTCTGCTGTCTCAGACTGCAGAGCAGACCAGAAAGCTGACAGATGTTGAGACCCAGGTACACCCCCAGGGCCAGAGTCCACAGACTCAACCAGGAAGATTTTTTTTCTTTAGCTTGCTCCATAAACACAGAGCACATTTCAGCACTGTGATTAGGGAAACATACATTTTGTTTATTGGTAATAACAACAATGACTGCCTGACATGCTATGCGTGTTTCTTTTGATCTAATGAGGGTTGGTATATTTAGCTTTGCATATGTTTGCAAAAACAGGGCCAGCAAAGGACCTCATCAATGTTTAAGTTCAAATAAGTACTGCAGCTACCAACTGTGATATGATATGTGTCAAACAAAGTAACTATTTGGGTCAGATTGGTGTCTTTGTTTTGTATTTTTGACCTATTTTGTTTTGTCTCTGGTAATGCTGTAGCCATAAGGGCACTTGCAGATGGATTTTGCATTCAGCAGATAGAAAGGAAAATTCCAAATGAAGCTATCAGGAATATGTGTGTATATACATATATCTACCTATTAAGGCCAATGACGTAACTTATTTGAGCACTGAGTAAAAACTAGGGATGCCCTTTCATCACCACTGTCATAAACACGCCATCATAGTTTACTGGCAAATAGCAAATATCATTTTTGATGACTATCATTTTGATGACTGTCATTTTTAATTGTCTCTTTGCTCCCTTTTAGCCATGAAAATCATTATTCCAGTTACCATTCTGAAACCCAAGGGATGATTCTATCCCAACGTAGTTGATTTCTGACATGAAAGCTGAAATATATACATTCAAAAATAAGGTGCAACATGATTTCTATTTTATTTCATTTGTGTTATTGGCATCACAGATAGGTTGGTATTTAAAGAAAAATAGCAATGGTAATTGATACAGATAAAACATTTTATATAACGCAACTTCCCCTGCACAAATGGTTTTTATGAAAATCACTTAGAGCAGATAGATCTTTTAGCTAGAAGTCACTAGCTTGAGTGATTTCTCATATTCATGCAGCTAGTGTATAAAATCTGGGATTCAAACTCCAGGGTACTCATTTCTTTTCTATCCCCCTTGATTAGTAACACTAATAATTAACTAATTGAATAAGAACTTAAGTATTGACTACATTGAAGCAATGATTCACATGAGCTTTGGAAAATACTTTTTGCTGCCCATCAGCATCAGATGAACATGGGAGATGGGTGGAACTACATATTGTCCCTGAAAATTACCAGACTTTGTCTAATCATTCATTGTCACAGTAAGTTTGGTAATATATGCACCCTGGTTTCTTGTGGTATAAATAATGTGATTGTATTATTTATTTTATTTTATTAGAACAGAATGCTCACCCTCTCCTACAAAATACTCTCATGTTCAAAAACAAATGCACAATATATCCTACTTAATTGCATATTTGAAATTTGTATAAGTTTCTATTACAATAACTTTTATAGAACACATGGAAGGGTCTTGTTTAATTTTTTTATCCCCTAAAACATTGTGCCTTGGGTTGTTTTTTGATCTCTTTCTACCTAGGAGTTGGAATTGTGGGGAAAAAAATGTCCCATTGTTAGTATGTTAATCTCCAAACTGTTAAGATGCATGCTGTGTAAAGTATTAAGAGATAAATTGTTCTACATCCTTAAGGCCAGAAGATGTGTACTTTATTGAAAATGGTACAGAAAATTCAATGAAAAAGAATCACTACTCCCTGTATGAAGCAGCTAAAACTTACTATTAAAGACCAAGGAAAGTTTATTAGATACAGCGAGAACAATTTTAAGATAGCGGAAACCCAGAAAACATTTCCAAAATCACAAATCCATCACGAGTAGCAATAAGAGGAAAGTAGAAAAGGACAACAATGGCTCAAATTATGCCCTGCCTTAAGAAGGGAAGCCTATGTGTTTTTTTCCCTTTCATTTTCATGTCTTCCAATTGCCTATGCTATTTGTAGTTGTGATGCTTCAAACTTGTTATATGTAAATGTGTACCCTTGTGCTACTTATTTGAACTATTGCAACAGGACATGTTCTGCTTAGACATAACCACTCAAGTGAACTCAAATCCTGATTCAGAGCCAAGTTTACAAAAGTAATCTGAATTATTTCTTAACCTCCATACACTCTATTCATTTATAGTAAGCATTTATAAACCACTAGATCCTTCTGTGCTATCCAGGTATGCTCTCATGGTTTTCCTCCTATATTCATCTAACATGGCTTCACACTGGTAAGGGTTGCTTTTCCTAAAACTGACTTCAGGTCCTCAGTTTATTTCAGGAACTCATGACAATGTCTTTCCAATACATTTTAGGGCCCTAGCTTTCACACGATTATGTTATAAAATAATTAACTTATTGCTTTCTAGTCTTCTGCTGACCTTTTAGATTTACAACTTAACAAAACTTGGAAAGCCACAGGTTCACTCCATAGCATTTTAAGATCCTCCTGTGCTCAAAAAAGTATCATGATCAGGAAAGATACCAGTAATGACCACACCTGAATAACACTGCTGGCCATTGTGGCAATGATTAGAAACCACTACCATGCCTTTTCCTTCCCCCTTAGTCTGGCTTGCAGTGTTTTTCTCACTCTGTTATCAGTTTGTACCAATATCTCTCTGCTTTCAAGTTCCTCTTTCCAAGAGTACAATATGAAGGGGTTTGTTTGAGGAATTATTCATGTCACTTCCTGTAGTGTCATTCTATTTCTCACTTCTTTCTCAGGCAAATTTGGTTTTGGGGGAAATTAACAGACAAACAAATCGCCTTAAATTTTACCTCTAATAATCCATGCTTGGCTCAGTTCTAAATAATTTTACATATATTAGCTATTTAATAATAATAATGAATTCTATAAGGTAGATGATGTACCATGCTATGTTTATTTCCTTATTATCATTTATTATCATTTTTTGAGATAGGGTCTCACTCTGTCACCCAGGCTGGAGTGCAGTGACTGATCAGGGCTCACTGCAGCCTCAACCTTCGGGTTTCAGGTGATCCTCCCACTCCAGCCTCACGAGCAGCTGGGACTACAGGTGTGTGCCACCATGCTCAGCTAACTTCTTTATTTTTTGTAGAGACCAGGTCTTGCTATGTTGCCCAGGCTTGTCTCGACCTCGTAGGTTCAAGCAATTCACCTGCCTTGGCCTCCCAAAGTGCTTGGATTACAGACATGAGCAATCACTCCTGCCTTTGGGTGCTTCCTTATGTAAGATGTTTTAATGGGTCCTATTAGAATGCAACAAGTAAAGCAGTCTTTACCTTCATGAGTTTGAGTTAATGTGGTAAAACACTTCTAAGTCATTTCTTTCTTGACTTTCAGTCAAATTAATGATCTGTGGAGCCCTTCCTCACAGCCTTAAAGATGTACCTTTCCAGTCTCCTACTGTGGGAAGTATAATTGACCACTGCTCACCAATGGCTGTGCCCTGAAATCCATTGCTGTGTTGGTGCAGAGACCACAGTTTCCAGCAGTCACTTCCACTCATTGTGGCAGGGATATGTAGGCCTGCTCCTGGGAGCTGTACAAGTCCACTGACACATGACTTTGGCTAGGGGCTCTTCATCAGCCTGCTGGAGCTGTTGCATGGCTGTCTTGAGGGATAAGACTTCCACCCAACTCTTCTTCCTTCCCTCTCCTCTTTCCTGCAGTTAGACCGGCATCCCAGTCTGAAGCCTCTCCAAACCTCCTCTGGCTTCCTCCCAATTTTTCCTCATGGGCATTTCCCCTAATATATTTCCTGCATGTTTAATCCCATTTAATCATCCTTTCAGACATCACAAATGATCACATGTGCTGTTTGTACCTCAATAGCACTCATTAGAAATATAAGGCAAGCCAGGTATGGAGGCCCACACCTAAAATCCCAGCACTGTAGGGGACAGACAGATGGAAAAATGATTTGAGCCCAGGAGTTTGACAGCAACCTGGGCAACATAGCAAGATCCTATCTCTAAAAAAAAAAAAGACAGGCATAGTAATGCATGCCTGTAGCCTAGTTACTCAGGGGGCTAAGGCTGGAGGATCCCTTGAGCCTAGGAAGTTCAAAGTTGCAGTGAGCTATGATCACACCACTGCACTCCAGTATGGTTGACAGAGCAAGACCCTATCTTTAAATATATATATACTTGTGTGTGTGTGTGTGTGTGTGTGTGTGTGTGTATTAGGCAGTTCAGAAACAGTTTGCTCAATGAGCACGAATCTTTAGGCATAAGCAGATTTCTTCTTATATCTACACTCAAAGGGCAGCTCTCAAAGTTGAGCTGCTGTATCTCTTTGTCTTGATGAGAAACAGTTGAATACACTTTTAATTTTGGTTTAATGGAAATGATGAAACAAATTTTTTAGTGGGTCATTTAAGCAAAATATCTTGTAATTAATTTTCTTACAAGGTTTAGGAAAAGTGTTTGATAAGCCACTAGGAGGGGGCTCAGCAGCCTATGGCCCACAGGTCAAATTTGACCAGCCATCTTATTTTGTAGATAAAGTTTTATTGGACACAGCTGCACTCATATATTTATATGTTGTCTGTGGCTGCTATTTCACTAAATGGCACAGCTAAATTGTTATACCAGAGACTATTTGGCCCACCAAGCCTAAGATGTTTACTATCTGGGCCTTTACAGAAAAATCTGACCAACTCCTGCACTAGGATGTAAATTCCTAAGAAGCGGGTTTTTTGTTGTTGTTCTTGTTCTTGTTCACTGCTCTATCGACAGGATTTAGAACAGGACTGGTGCATAGGCTCTCAATAAATACTTGTGAATAAAACTAAGTTTTAGTCCCTTAATCTCTGCAGGTTTCAGCCCAATGTCGCCAAGCCTGAGGACAATATGCTGAGGCTTGTGTGTTGATGGTAATAGGCACCCACAAATAGCTGATGGATCAGAAGAGGACTTTGAACAGAAGCAGTCTACTGCAAAGATGTCTGACCCAATTAAGAACATTGAGTGAATGGTTTTTTGTTTTTTGGGTTTTTTTGTTTATTTTTCTTTTCCATACTCTGGGAAGCATAATAAATTTAGACACCTTCCTTACTCGTGGTGCTAATTTGGGGGCGGGGGGGGGGCGGAGCAAGATGGCCGAATAGGAACAGCTCCAGTCTCCAACTCCCAGCGCGAGCGACACAGAAGACTGGTGATTTCTGCATTTTCAACTGAGGTACTGGGTTCATCTCACTGGGGAGTGCCGGACGATCGGTGCTGGTCAGCTGCTGCAGCCCGACCAGCGAGAGCTGAAGCAGGGCGAGGCATTGCCTCACCTGGGAAGCGCAAGGGGGAAGGGAATCCCTTTTCCTAGCCAGGGGAACTGAGACACACAACACCTGGAAAATCGGGTAACTCCCACCCCAATACTGCGCTTTAAGCCAACAGGCACACCAGGAGATCATATCCCACACCTGGCCGGGAGGGTCCCACACCCACGGAGCCTCCCTCATTGCTAGCACAGCAGTCTGTGATCTACCGGCAAGGCAGCAGCGAGGCTGGGGGAGGGGCGCCCGCCATTGCTGAGGCTTAAGTAGGCAAACAAAGCTGCTGAGAAGCTCGAAGTGGGTGGAGCTCACAGCAGCTCAAGGAAACCTGCCTGTCTCTGTAGACTCCACCTCTGGGGACAGGGCAATAACAAACATAGCCGAAACCTCTGCAGACGCAAACGACTCTGTCTGACAGCTTTGAAGAGAGCAGTGGATCTCCCAACACGGAGGTTGAGATCTGAGAAGGGACAGACTTCCTGCTCAAGTGGGTCCCTGACCCCTGAGTAGCCTAACTGGGAGACATCCCCCACTAGGGGCAGTCTGACACCCCACACCTCACAGGGTGTAGTACACCCCTGAGAGGAAGCTTCCAAAGCAAGAATCAGACAGGTACACTCGCTGTTCAGAAATATTCTATCTTCTGCAGCCTCTGCTGCTGATACCCAGGCAAACAGGGTCTGGAGTGGACCTCAAGTAATCTCCAACAGACCTACAGCTGAGGGTCCTGACTGTTAGAAGGAAAACTATCAAACAGGACGGATACCTACACCAAAACCCCATCAGTACATCACCATCATCAAAGACCAGAGGCAGATAAAACCACAAAGATGGGGAAAAAGCAGGGCAGAAAAGCTGGAAATTCCAAAAATAAGAGCGCATCTCCCCCGGCAAAGGAGCGCAGCTCATCGCCAGCAACGGATCAAAGCTGGACGGAGAATGACTTTGACGAGATGAGAGAAGAAGGCTTCAGTCCATCAAATTTCTCAGAGCTAAAGGAGGAATTACGTACCCAGCGCAAAGAAACTAAAAATCTTGAAAAAAAAGTGGAAGAATTGATGGCTAGAGTAATTAATGCAGAGAAGGTCATAAACGAAATGAAAGAGATGAAAACCATGACACGAGAAATACGTGACAAATGCACAAGCTTCAGTAACCGACTCGATCAACTGGAAGAAAGAGTATCTGCGATTGAGGATCAAATGAATGAAATGAAGCGAGAAGAGAAACCAAAAGAAAAAAGAAGAAAAAGAAATGAACAAAGCCTGCAAGAAGTATGGGATTATGTAAAAAGACCAAATCTACGTCTGATTGGGGTGCCTGAAAGTGAGGGGGAAAATGGAACCAAGTTGGAAAACACTCTTCAGGATATCATCCAGGAGAACTTCCCCAACCTAGTAGGGCAGGCCAACATTCAAATCCAGGAAATACAGAGAACGCCACAAAGATACTCCTCGAGAAGAGCAACTCCAAGACACATAATTGCCAGATTCACCAAAGTTGAAATGAAGGAAAAAATCTTAAGGGCAGCCAGAGAGAAAGGTCGGGTTACCCACAAAGGGAAGCCCATAAGACTAACAGCAGATCTCTCAGCAGAAACTCTCCAAGCCAGAAGAGAGTGGGGGCCAATATTCAACATTCTTAAAGAAAAGAATTTTCAACCCAGAATTTCATATCCAGCCAAACTAAGTTTCATAAGTGAAGGAGAAATAAAATCCTTTACAGATAAGCAAATGCTTAGAGATTTTGTCACCACTAGGCCTGCCTTACAAGAGACCCTGAAGGAAGCACTAAACATGGAAAGGAACAACTGGTACCAGCCATTGCAAAAACATGCCAAAATGTAAAGACCATCGAGGCTAGGAAGAAACTGCATCAACTAACGAGCAAAATCACCAGTTAATATCATAATGGCAGGATCAAGTTCACACATAACAATCTTAACCTTAAATGTAAATGGACTAAATGCTCCAATTAAAAGACACAGACTGGCAAACTGGATAAAGAGTCAAGACCCATCAGTCTGCTGTATTCAGGAGACCCATCTCACACGCAGAGACATACATAGGCTCAAAATAAAGGGATGGAGGAAGATTTACCAAGCAAATGGAGAACAAAAAAAAGCGGGGGTTGCAATACTAGTCTCTGATAAAACAGACTTTAAACCATCAAAGATCAAAAGAGACAAAGAAGGCCATTACATAATGGTAAAGGGATCAATTCAACAGGAAGAGCTAACTATCCTAAATATATATGCACCCAATACAGGAGCACCCAGATTCATAAAGCAAGTCCTTAGAGACTTACAAAGAGACTTAGACTCCCATACAATAATAATGGGAGACTTCAACACTCCACTGTCAACATTAGACAGATCAACGAGACAGAAAGTTAACAAGGATATCCAGGAATTGAACTCATCTCTGCAGCAAGCAGACCTAATAGACATCTATAGAACTCTCCACCCCAAATCAACAGAATATACATTCTTCTCAGCACCACATCGTACTTACTCCAAAATCGACCACGTAATTGGAAGTAAAGCACTCCTCAGCAAATGTACAAGAACAGAAATTATAACAAACTGTCTCTCAGACCACAGTGCAATCAAACTAGAACTCAGGACTAAGAAACTCAATCAAAACCGCTCAACTACATGGAAACTGAACAACCTGCTCCTGAATGACTACTGGGTACATAACAAAATGAAGGCAGAAATAAAGATGTTCTTTGAAACCAATGAGAACAAAGATACAACATACCAGAATCTCTGGGACACATTTAAAGCAGTGTGTAGAGGGAAATTTATAGCACTAAATGCCCACAAGAGAAAGCAGGAAAGATCTAAAATTGACACTCTAACATCACAATTAAAAGAACTAGAGAAGCAAGAGCAAACACATTCGAAAGCTAGCAGAAGGCTAGAAATAACTAAGATCAGAGCAGAACTGAAGGAGATAGAGACACAAAAAACTCTCCAAAAAATCAATGAATCCAGGAGTTGGTTTTTTGAAAAGATCAACAAAATTGACAGACCACTAGCAAGACTAATAAAGAAGAAAAGAGAGAGGAATCAAATCGACGCAATTAAAAATGATAAAGGGGATATCACCACCGACCCCACAGAAATACAAACTACCATCAGAGAATACTATAAACACCTCTACGCAAATAAACTGGAAAATCTAGAAGAAATGGATAATTTCCTGGACACTTACACTCTTCCAAGACTAAACCAGGAAGAAGTTGAATCCCTGAATAGACCAATAGCAGGCTCTGAAATTGAGGCAATAATTAATAGCCTACCAACCAAAAAAAGTCCAGGACCAGATGGATTCACAGCTGAATTCTACCAGAGGTACAAGGAGGAGTTGGTACCATTCCTTCTGAAACTATTCCAATCAATAGAAAAAGAGGGAATCCTCCCTAACTCATTTTATGAGGCCAACATCATCCTGATACCAAAGCCTGGCAGAGACACAACTAAAAAGGAGAATTTTAGACCAATATCCCTGATGAACATCGATGCAAAAATCCTCAATAAAATACTGGCAAACCGGATTCAGCAACACATCAAAAAGCTTATCCACCATGATCAAGTGGGCTTCATCCCTGGGATGCAAGGCTGGTTCAACATTCACAAATCAATAAACATAATCCAGCATATAAACAGAACCAAAGACAAGAACCACATGATTATCTCAATTGATGCAGAAAAGGCTTTTGACAAAATTCAACAGCCCTTCATGCTAAAAACGCTCAATAAATTCGGTATTGATGGAACGTACCTCAAAATAATAACAGCTATTTATGACAAACCCACAGCCAATATCATACTGAATGGGCAAAAACTGGAAAAATTCCCTTTGAAAACTGGCACAAGACAGGGATGCCCTCTCTCACCACTCCTATTCAACATAGTATTGGAAGTTCTGGCTAGGGCAATTAGGCAAGAGAAAGAAATCAAGGGTATTCAGTTAGGAAAAGAAGAAGTCAAACTGTCCCTGTTTGCAGATGACATGATTGTATATTTAGAAAACCCCATCGTCTCAGCCCAAAATCTCCTTAAGCTGATAAGCAACTTCAGCAAAGTCTCAGGATACAAAATTAATGTGCAAAAATCACAAGCATTCTTATACACCAGTAACAGACAAACAGAGAGCCAAATCAGGAATGAACTTCCATTCACAATTGCTTCAAAGAGAATCAAATACCTAGGAATCCAACTTACAAGGGATGTAAAGGACCTCTTCAAGGAGAACTACAAACCACTGCTCAGTGAAATCAAAGAGGACACAAACAAATGGAAGAACATACCATGCTCATGGATAGGAAGAATCAATATCGTGAAAATGGCCATATTGCCCAAGGTAATTTATAGATTCAATGCCATCCCCATCAAGCTACCAATGAGTTTCTTCACAGAATTGGAAAAAACTGCTTTAAAGTTCATATGGAACCAAAAAAGAGCCCGCATCTCCAAGACAATCCTAAGTCAAAAGAACAAAGCTGGAGGCATCACGCTACCTGACTTCAAACTATACTACAAGGCTACAGTAACCAAAACAGCATGGTACTGGTACCAAAACAGAGATATAGACCAATGGAACAGAACAGAGTCCTCAGAAATAATACCACACATCTACAGCCATCTGATCTTTGACAAAACTGAGAGAAACAAGAAATGGGGAAAGGATTCCCTATTTAATAAATGGTGCTGGGAAAATTGGCTAGCCATAAGTAGAAAGCTGAAACTGGATCCTTTCCTTACTCCTTATACAAAAATTAATTCAAGATGGATTAGAGACTTAAATGTTAGACCTAATACCATAAAAATCCTAGAGGAAAACCTAGGTAGTACCATTCAGGACATAGGCATGGGCAAAGACTTCATGTCTAAAACACCAAAAGCAACGGCAGCAAAAGCCAAAATTGACAAATGGGATCTCATTAAATTAAAGAGCTTCTGCACAGCAAAAGAAACTACCACCAGAGTGAACAGGCAACCTACAGAATGGGAGAAAATTTTTGCAATCTACTCATCTGACAAAGGGCTAATATCCAGAACCTACAAGGAACTCAAACAAATTTACAAGAAAAAAACAAACAACCCCATCAAAAAGTGGGCAAAGGATATGAACAGACATTTCTCAAAAGAAGACATTCATACAGCCAACAGACACATGAAAAAATGCTCATCATCACTGGCCATCAGAGAAATGCAAATCAAAACCACAATGAGATACCATCTCACACCAGTTAGAATGGCGATCATTAAAAAGTCAGGAGACAACAGGTGCTGGAGAGGATGTGGAGAAATGGGAACACTTTTACACTGTTGGTGGGATTGTAAACTAGTTCAACCATTATGGAAAACAGTATGGCGATTCCTCAAGGATCTAGAACTAGATGTACCATATGACCCAGCCATCCCATTACTGGGTATATACCCAAAGGATTATAAATTATGCTGCTATAAAGACACATGCACACGTATGTTTATTGCAGCACTCTTCACAATAGCAAAGACTTGGAATCAACCCAAATGTCCATCAGTGACAGATTGGATTAAGAAAATGTGGCACATATACACCATGGAATACTATGCAGCCATCAAAAAGGATGAGTTTGCATCCTTTGTAGGGACATGGATGCAGCTGGAAACCATCATTCTTAGCAAACTATCACAAGAACAGAAAACCAAACACCGCATGTTCTCACTCATAGGTGGGAACTGAACAATGAGATCACATGGACTCAGGAAGGGGAACATCACACACCGGGGCCTATCATGGGGAGGGGGGAGGGGGGTGGGATTGCATTGGGAGTTATACCTGATGTAAACGATGAGTTGATGGGTGCAGCACACCAACATGGCACAAGTATACATATGTAACAAACCTGCACGTTATGCACATGTACCCTACAACTTAAAGTATAATTAAAAAAAAAAAAAAAAAAAAAAAAAATTTGGGGGCAGGGGCAGGGAGAGAGAGTTGGATGCCATCAGCCGCAACAAGCAGAGGACCTCATGGTTACTTGAAAGAAAGCATTTTGGTAGCAGTTGTTAGGGACTAGAGGGTGTCACTAACCAGAGGGAAGCTGCTTATTTACAGCTGCATGATAAGCCTGTGGGTAACAACCCAGACTCTGGAGATAGACTATCCGGTTGCATTCTGACTCTACTGAGCGTTAGCTGTATTGGGAGATTTATTTCTACCCACAATTCTGTGTCTGTAATGTAAGTACTATCTCTATCAAACTCTGTAACCAAATGAGGTGGTTATTATATTATAAAGATAATGTAGGGTTATATTATTATATTATAAATATATATATATATAATGAGGGTATTACTATTATAAATAAAATATATTTATATATAATATAAATAGAGAATATTATGTAATAGCTATATAATATTAATTATATATTACATCACAACTAAGATGAACAATAATTCCCTAAGATTATCTAATTTCTACATTCATATTTTCTCATCTTTCCACTAAAACTTTTATAGCAGTTTTGTTTTTCAAGATTTAAGAGTCCATTTAAATTTGAAGCAGTCTTCCCCTTTTTTTTTTTTTTGCCTGCTTTGACATTCTTAAGAAACTGGGTTGTTTTGTAAATCATCTCATGTTCTGCATTTGTCTGAATATTTCTTTATTATGACCTTTAATTTACCCTTCAATCCCCTATGGTTTCTCTAAACTGGAAGTTGAATCTAAAGACTTGTTCAGATTGAATGGAATATTGTGGCAGGGGTGTTCTGTGGAATTACTGGTCACTTCCTATTGCATCTCTTCAGGAGACACACACGCCAGATTGCTACTCCCTTAGTCATGCTGTTCTTTAACTTGGTTAGGGTCATAACCTCCATATCACCGCATCTCAATAGTTCACTTTTCCCTAGGACATTAACAGATAACCTGTAGGGTAATACTTTATCACATTGCCCATTATTAACCAAGTAAATTACTTCAATCATTTTGCAAAATGCTGATTTTCTAACTCTATCATTCCTTCTGCATGTATCAACCTTCATTCTTCTGTTAGAATTAATTGCCAAGGCATCATACTTTATGTTACGGATTTTTCTTTGGAAAAAAAATAACTAAAGCAAAAGGAAACATAACTCCGAAAACAGGGCCTATTTCAAAGCTAATGAGTCATTGAAAGAGATTTTTGGCCAGGTACACTGGCTCATGCCTATAATCCCAGCATGTTAGGAGGCTGAGGTGGTCAGATTGCTTGAACCCAGGAGTTCAAGACCAGCCTGGGCAACATGGCAGAGCCCTGTCTTTACAAAAAAACATATATGTAAAAAATTGCTGGGCACACCTCACCAGAACCCAAGAGGCTACAGTGAGTGTGGTCATGCCACTGCACTCCAGCCTGGGCAACAGAGTGAGACACTGTCTCTAAAAAAAAATATTTTTCTTTCTACCTCAGCCTCTGACTTTTAGCATTAATATTAATTTAAAGTATCAGAAGCACTCTTGAAAGTATTAAAGAGAGCTGGGTGAAATTTTCCGGCTCACTTTCTCTGGGAAACTAATACTTTTTATTTTTAAATGTTTACTTTTTTTAAAAAAAAGAAAGAACTAAAATTCTATGGCCCATAAATCCTCAATTTCAGGTTTTATGTCTCTCTTACTCTTAGGTATATTTTGGAAAATTTAATCTTTGAAATTGTTCCTTGAGGGGCATGTTTCACATATGCTTTACTCCTTTTCTTTCTTCTTCTTTATTTAAAAATTTTCCTTTTTTCCCCCAAAGATGTGCTTTTGGAATGTGTTTAGGCTAAGAAGGAAATGTCTTTTGTCATTTTAATGGAACACTTCGATTATTGCTAAGCAGCAAATTCCATAGACGCATGGCAAGAAAGTGGTCAATTTATCATAGTTTGCTATGCAATTCTCTTGGCTGCCCACTTCAGACCTAGTTTAATACATCAGTGGAGAGAGTTGAAATAAAGCAGCAATAAGGTCAAGGGGATGGGGAAACAAGAGGAGGGATTGGTATTTGTACTCTAAACTGCCCTGATCTTTAGATTGGCATTTAGCCTGGACTTCTGATATTGTACCCCTTCCTTTTCCCATATTCAGATGCTGCTCTAGACTTAGACTGTCATCACTGAAGTCTAACTTGATATTCATGTAGGCCCTGTTACCCTTTCTGTGACCATGACCCAAGCCTGAAAGACAGCTCACTGTCCATTGCCCAGAATGTCATTTAACTCAGCTATGAGCACTGCAGTGTGCTGGACCCCAGAGGGGTCTGGAGGCTTAGGGGACTCCAGATGAGCCTTCCTGCCTCTGTGAAACTGACATCCTACGAGGGGCAGAAAGACAGCAAATGAGTGAACAGATGTGATAGTTTTCAACAGGGATGATTCTGTAAAGAAAATTAAATAAGATGATGTGATGAAGGGTGAGGAAGGTATTACTATAAAGAAGGTGGCCAGAAAGAGACTAAGATGATGAGAAGAAATCAGCCATGCATCTGGGAAGCGGTGGGCATGCCAAGCAGAGGAAACTGCAAGTGCAAAGCTTCCAAGATTGGAATGAACTTGACCAAGGTGGCAGAAAGAAGACTATGTGGCTAGAGCATGATAAACAAGAAGTGAACAGGGTTCTGATCACATGGGTCTTTTCAGGCCAGGCTGAGGACTTTGGAATTCATTCTAATTGCAAAAGGAAGCCATTAGCATGTTGCAAAGGAGATTGCATGATCTGTTGTATGTGTTCAAAAAGATCCCTCTGGTTGCTGTGTGAAAAATGGACTTGAGCTGGGGCAAGTAGGAGCAGGAAGACAAACTGGGAACTGTAGTGGTCTCCAGACTGAGATATGGGCAGCTTCATTTTCAATTATGAATGGTTCCATTTTGTTCTCAATGGACATGGAGGAGAATACTTACTGCCTTCTGGAAATTAAAAATTTTGGTGTCTGAGAATGTCAGGAAGTGTGATCAGAGAGTATGGTGAATAAGAAAGAAAATCGATTTTATTTAACTACATATGATATGCTTGATTTAGTGAGATAATGTACCTCATAAACAAATATTGAGTATCCATAAACAAATACTGAGTGTTGTCTCTGTGCCAAGCACTGTTCTAAATGTCACCAAAACATACAAGTGTTTCATTCCCTATTTCATTATTTTATAAATTGTCGTTCAATAAAAAATAAAATCATACTTGGACAATAATATGTTTAATAGTTGAAAGTTGTATCTTGTTTATCTCCAAAATTTATATTCTCTACCATGTATCCCCTCTGAGCTACTCTCAACTCTACCTTCAAATTCTGTTTGTTTTGAAATGAAATAATACAAAATAGAAAAGAACGTTTTTTAAAACACTGAAACCCTTCACAAACATGATATAATTAGTAGCAGTACATTTTAGACTGGCTTTCAGATCCTTACTAATGACTGTATACATGAGTCATAGCAGTTTAAACTTTTTTAGAGTATAAATGCTCCATCTCACCATTCTCTGCCCCATCCCCTCCTCGCCCTCCTGTTCCACCCCTTGCAGGGCTAGAGACCACCTCAGACCAAATCAGACATGTGCAGAATCAGATGCTGTCTTTATTTTAAATTGATATTCTGTTAAATGTCAATTTCTTGCATTAATTGTAAAATTTTAAAAATGTTACATTAAAATATTACTTATCTTGACTACTGAGATTTCTGGCACCCCTTTAAGTTTTGCAACTGAGGCATTTGCCTCTCTCACCTCAGGCTAGTTCCTGCCTTGCTCCCTTCAGATATATCCCCTGCTCCTGCAAACTCCCATAGCCCAAGTCAAGCCCAGGGCCTATAGGTGTAGTTTCCTTTTTATTTTATTTTATATTTTATTTTGAGATAGGGTTTCACTCTGTCACCCAGGCTATAGTAGAGTGGCATAATTATGGCTCACTGCAAACTCTGCCTGCCAGGTTCAAGTGATCCTCCTGCCTCAGTCTCCCAAGTAGCTGGGACTACAGGCACGCACCACCATGCCCAGTTAATTTTTGTATGTTTTTGTAGAGATGGGGTTTTGCCATGTTGCCCAGGCTGGTCTTGAACTCCTGAGCTCAAGCAAGCCACCTGCTACAGCCTCCCAAAGTGTTGGGAGTACAGGCATGAGCCACCACACCCGGCCCTGTTGGTACATGTTGAACAGACTTTCTGTGTGCATCTGATATAATCCTAGATTTAGAGATGCTACAGAGGAGGATGGCTGTAATGGCATCGTTTGTAGAAGAAATTTACATTGATATTGACCTGGCAGAAGTATTTCCAGGTCCTTTTAAATAAGTAGTTTTAGGAAAGATGTGGTAGTTTAAAAATGTTTCAAATAATGTGAGGAGCTTTTTAAATTAATTTATCTTCTTTATTTCCTTTTATACCTCCTTTAAGGTAGAAAGAGAGAGAGGGACAAGACACAGTCAGGAACAGGGCATTGACACAGTTTGAAGGCATCTGCTAGGACTGGAGTGTACATTCTTTGCTTGGAGAATGATAGGTTTGGGTGCACAGCTCACAGACTTATGTCATAAGAAGGCCCAGCTAGACACATGGGTCATTGTGATTCAAGATGAATTGAGCCTTCACAGTTTCTAGAGGACCACCAGAGTAGTAGTAGTGAAGTTGAAAGGATGAGAACAATCTGTCTCTCATACAATCTGGGTTCTGGGTCATTTCGTTTCCTCAAAATGGTTTGACTCACCCTCTCCTTAATTTTCTTTGCAGAGCAGCAGAATCAGAATAAAACTACCTGGGTTTGAAACCCCACTCTTCCCTTGTCTCCTGTGTGAACTTGGGCTTCTCTCTGAAGCTCAGGTTTCTCATTTGTAAAGTGATGATAACAATTTCTCCTTCAACAGGTGGTCATGATATCCAGAAGGGCTAGCATGACCTAGTGTGATAGGCATTCTGTAAATGTGTGATAATGAGTTTTTCTAAACTATGTCAAGAGATTTTTGCACATTTCTAATTGTTTTTTGTCAGGTGATACATCAAGACAGGTATCTTTTACATGCCTATTAGTTACTCTTAATTATCCACAACATCTAAGACCTTGTACTTAATACCAACCTTGCACTTACAGATATTGGAGATAAGCTATATGAAGCAACTAGCACAGGAGAATATCCTAGGGTTTTAGGACACAAATGTCCTAAATTGCAATTTCAATCTCAAACCAAAATAATATCTGAAAGGCATGTAAAACATTAGTTGGTAGAATGTAAACCATTTGTTTAATTATTCTTGAAGAGATATTATTTAAAGACAAAATAAAACTTTAAAAAGTGCATTGATTTGTGATTGAAGTTTGAAATATTTTCATCTTTTATCTTAAGGTACTAAATCAAACTTCTCGACTTGAGATACAGCTGCTGGAGAATTCATTATCAACCTACAAGCTAGAGAAGCAACTTCTTCAACAGACAAATGAAATCTTGAAGATTCATGAAAAAAACAGGTGAGGATTGCTTTATTCCAAAAATGTTTCTGTGTGTACTTATTTATATCCTTCACCTCTCTGCCAACTCTTAAACAAATACGGTTGAGGTGGTTTAAAAAATGAAATATAGAGCCAAATTAATATTAATATAGAAAGAAAGGAGAGCTTAAGGTAAATACAGCTAGTATGTCAGTAATAATATTGTTGCTGATACTCCTGAAATATTTGCTTTTTATAACTTTTAACATTAATTTCTCTAATGGTTAGTAGTTCAAATCTCACCATATCTACAAAAATTTGATTCTATGACTAAATTCAGTGACAAAATATTGACATTTTTCAGCATAATCAAAACCTGTAACAACAGAGAATAGAGCCTCTTAAATTCCTGCTCAACCCCCCCAATTCTTAGGCTTTTACAAAGCTACAGAGTTGCTGAATTCAGAAATATAGCACTAGAGAGAAGGAAAATGTATATTTTTTCTAGAAAATAATTTACCTATAAAGCTGATCAAGGGTTTGGGTTTTTAGTTTTCATTTATAGCTATTTACTTTGGACATAGTAAATGTCTTTGTTTAGCTTTATAGATGTTATCATACCATCTTGTTTTATAAATTATGAATCATTTCAGTTGATTGAATTGGAACTTAGACATCTTGAGAGCTGGGACAGTGAAAGACTATTATTTTGAAGTCATTAACATTGATGATGAACAATTCAAAACATTGACTTCCTTAGGACAAGTTTCTTGCATTAAATTGAAATTTCTTCTGGGTATCTGGATAACTTGACGAAGGTTCAGTTCCTATGCATAATATTGAGGTAAAGGCCACTGTATTGATAGAAACTGGTTAAATGCCATTGAATTGGTGGCACTAGAGTTCCCTTTATATTCCACACCAGGAAGGCACCTAAGAGGACTGCTAGTTCTGTTCTTTACAAGTGAGGGAACAGAGACTCAGTGGAAGGGAGTGACTTGTCCAGGGTCATACAGCTTGCTAGTGGCAGAAATTGGAATGTAATTTAGGTGTCTTTGCTGCTAGTCCTCATATTTCTATTATAACACATGGCCTCTTCATACTATCTACAAACTAAAAGAATTTCCCAACTTCATGCTAAAAATAGAGCATAATGTCAACAATTACAATTAAACTTCTGCATGAAAAATATAAACCTGGCTGTTGGTTTAGAATCTGAAAGGGATCACTCATGCTGCATGACTTGTATTTCTAAGTGTTACGTTTATTTATCCTTGCACTGTGACATGGGGTTAACTGTATAACTACAAAGAAACCTGACAGGACTTGGCCCTGATTGCATGATTAAATGTTCTAGAGTTAAGAATCCTGTTGAAATATACCATTTATTACCCTGCAATTTCACAGTAACCAGACTTATACATGTATGTAACAAGTATACTTTACTTTAACCATCCGTTAATCTAGGATCACCCCTTTATGGTTTAATTTTGTCACCAAAAGTGAACCACATTTACAGTCATATTTCAAAATGCTATTTGTGAACACTTTGTCCAAGAATCATGGATAAGTAAAACAATGACAATTTCCCTTTATTTTTCTGAGTTGTTGTTTGCTTTTATAATTATACAAATAGCACATTTATTATAGGATAAGGACAAAAAAAACACACAGGAAAATTAAAAACCACAGCTTTATCATACAGAAAGAGTTGGCTATTTTGCTTCATGTTATATATAAATATTATTTTCACAAAAAGTTCTGTCATGCCTTACACACAGTCTGGAAGTCCGACTTCTTTGGAGATAGATACCATTTTACATTAATAAAATATTCTCTAATATTCTTAGTAACTGTGTATTTCATTTTACTAGTATAACCTAAGGTCATTTGAATCTATCGCTCAGTAATTATGTTACCGCCTGATTTATTTCTGAAAGAGTTGCCCGCATGAATTTACGTTCTTTAGTTCTTCCCTACTGATTTGCATATTATGTCTTTGTCTGTATCTGACCCTGGAGTTGTCATGATACCGTAATATAAACTGGGAGGCCTGAAAAGTCTCCTCCCTAACTGCAAAAACAAATGCCATCTTTATGCACCACTTGTACTCAGGTACTCTGTCTCTTTCTCTTTCCTTCCCTCCTTCTCACATTTTTCCTTCCTTCCTTCCTTCCTTCCTTCCTTCTTTCGTTTCCCTTCTCTTTCTCTCTTTCTTAAAAATGTATCCTTTCTACCTTAATTCTGGACCATTTCAGATTTTCTTGTCTTCCCATCATGGTTTTTATGCAGCATCTGGTATCATTTCCTACTATAGAATTTTCACTATGAAATATTATATTTTAAAGGCAAACTGCTTAAAAGTTGCTCTCTCTGCTCTATCATTAAAAGTGAGTTAGGGTGCAAGGTCTCAAAAGAGCTCCACTCTGGGTCAGGTAGAAGGGGCTTCTCCATGCACTTCAGAATCTCAAAGGAATCTGACTTCTGATCCCAAACATATTTGTGCCTTCTGCTGATGAACTGTTCCCCCGTCATTAAATTCTAATTTCAACAGAAAACTCAGGTTTTCTTACATCTGTAAATCACATCATTTATTGCTGATGTTAACTTTTTCAGGATTATAGCTATTTCTTTCTCTAGTAATACAGGTTTTTTACTACAAATTCAGAGATGTAGGTTTTAATTGGAAATTGAGTTCTGTGCTCATACAGACAAAAACTTGCATGCATCTTTTACTTGCATTCCACATCTCTTTCTTTTTTGACAGTGGAACCCTCAAGTATGGCATTATCTTACATGTGGTTCTGGGGTATTTTTCTATCAATTGCTATACCTCCTGGTATTGCTGTATCTCTATAGTTATCTGTCTATCTTCTTGTCTAAGGGCCTAATGTGTGTGATGGAGTGTTGGCAGAACATTTGTTCTTAAATTAGGCATAGTCTTCCACAAACAACTTAAAAAAAAGATAAGTGTTTTTCTTTATACAAATAAAAAATACCCATTTGTGATACATAGCATACTTTCCCTATTCTGTTTATTGTTATTGTGTATTTTCATATGTGCAATGGAATTAGAGGAGCTCTGCCAGGCAATTTCTGTTGCAACAAAGAAATGTGCTCCTCCTATTTAAGTGGAGAGAGGTTCAAAGTCAAGCATGAAGCTGTTTATGTTTTTTTTTTAAAAAATAGTTTATCGATTATCACTAGTTATTCCTTATATGAATCTTAATCCTCCAAATGCATCAAGAAGCTATTTCTACATTAAGGCATCTCTGAAATGCAGCAACAACATGCCTTTAGTTGGTCAGGTCTGGTTTGGATCAGCTAATACACTTTGCAGGGGGGATTATCTAAATTAAGCTTTGCTTCCTCCCCAAGGAATGTCAGGGGTTGTGGCTGGGTGTGGGACTTACCAGCTTTGAGTAAGATGGGGCTTCAGCCGCCAAGTCAGTGAGCTGGCCCTTAGGAAGGTCCACCACCACTTTGGCAAAATGAGGAGGACTATTTTATGGTTAGGATTATACTACACAAACATGCTGAGAGGTCCTGCTGATTTACATCCTGACAAATTAAATGCATCACTTGTAGGATTGGAAACGGATTTTTGGCCTCATTAGATTGACTTCTCTATCCCCTACATGGCCAGAAGCACAAAGCAGAAACAGGATTAGCAACATTTGCTCTGCTGTTTGTTTTCCTAACAGTCCAGAGGGAGTCATTCTAAAAAGCTTCCAGTTTGTTCTCTTTAGGCAATATGTTTTTATTTTGTTGGATGCTACCCGAATCTTAAAACCTGGTTTTGTTTCTTACCTCAAAGAAATAATTCTTGGGAGTAAGGAATCTGTAACTCACCCATATAATTGGAATTACATAACCAAGGACCTAAGTAAATGCAAAACATTAATATTTTACCTTCCCCACAAAGGGAGTGATATGAGCACAAAGTAGGACACAAAATGTAAACTTTCACTAGTTTCCTCCAGTATGTTTCCTACTGCTTTCTAAAACAGTGGAAAAGAGATGTACAGGTTATGATGACCTAATGCAGTTTCTTTCAGTTGAACCAAATATGAGACTGGGACTGTTAGTCAAAAGGTTTGGTCAATGGCCAGTTTTCCCAGCACCTGCCCATCTCTGACTTAACCCCAACATTTTGCAAGGTGGAAACACAGTCAGGCAAAAGAATATTACAGAAGGAGCCCTTCTGCCTCACCAGGGTATACAGGAAGGGAAATCAACACTCCATGTATACAAAGACGGAGTACATGGGCTTTCTTGATTGTGCTGAATATGCAGAGGGAAGATTAAGGAAGTCTTCAGTAAGACCATTCAGAGTGAACTGAAACGAGACATACGATGGCCATTCCTACATAGTTTGAGCAATACTAGCTGCCACCCAGCTACTACTACAAGCAAACCTCTGTGCCAGGTGCTTTAACTTACTATTTCCAATCCTCCAACCAATCCTGCAAAGTATGTATTATTATTTCTATTTTACACATAAAAAAGCCCCGAGGCTCACAGAAATCAAGTAAGTTGCTTATGACCAAACAGCTAAGGATGTGGCAAAATTAGGGTTCAAGTTCATGATGATTCTCTGCCTTAATTATTATAAAAATATTTTTGCAACATGATGAGGACTCAAGTATGATTGATGTAGTTGTCAAGTTATTCTCTTAAAACAAACAAATATTCATTTGAAGAAAGGGGTAGACCAGTTGTTTTTGGCCTGTCACTATATAGGTCATTATTTAGTCCTTCTAATATTAGAGCAGAAGATATAAACTATTTATTTTACCTTGGGAATTCACTGAACTTATTTGACATGCTCATCTATCTTCTAGCTGGAGTTATGGGAAGTTATTAAGTTAATTAATTGTAAGTGATTGAAGCATGTGCAACTTCAAGATACCAAATTATGCCTTACTAATTATTGTAATAAAATACAGTATTGATGTTTGATATTTAATAAGCCTAAAGAAATAAAAAGTGAAATCATAGTATTTTAAATTAAAGCTATCTTTCATTTAATAAGTTATTTACAAAATGCTAAAGTAACTTGCTAACTTCTAACATTAAGCTAGGCTGAATTATGTTAGTTGTTTATAACAAGGATAAAAAAGGTGACTTTTTGAATTTATATTATTCTAGTCTTTTTCTTGTAAATAGAACACCTACAGACTAGAATGTTACCTTTTTTCCCCTGTTAATTTTTAAAATAATATTTAATAGCATATAACATTTTCCTTTTTTTAAATTATAATAACCATAGTATCTTGGCATGAAATACAATTCTGATCAAATTGGAAATCTAAGGATCATCTTAATTCTTCTCTTTCCCTAATCCCCCACAACTCACCACTCACTGTTGATGCTATCAATTGCATCTTCTAAATATTTTTCTGATCCATCCCATCCTTTCCATTCCCACTGACTATGTCATAGGTCAAGCTGCCATGAATTCTTGTCTAGGCCATTGCAATGACCTCTGTGTTTTAAGCTATGTGCCACTCTAGTCCTTATCCAGAAGCTGTGCCAAAGTCTTCTTTCTAAAATGCAAGTCAGACTATTTTTCTCTCTCAAGAACATGACGATTCTCTATAACTGATAGAAGAAAGTTCAAGTTCTTTAGCACAGGATACAGTCCATGATCACTACAATCTTACCTTTGCAACTTACTTCCAATAATCTTATTTTTTAGAGGACACACCCTAATAGTTAAGAGCTTGGGCTCTGAGGCCAGACTGCCTGGTTTCACTTTTCCTTGATTCCTGGGATAATCGACTCAGTCACATATTATTTGTGTGACTTTGTGCAGCTTACATAGATTCTGTGTGTTTTGGTTTCCTGATTTGCAACATAACAATGACAATAATTGTACTGTATGAAGTTAATGTGAAGGTTGAATTAATGTGTATAAATCTCTGAGAACAGTGCCTGACATGAGCAGCAGTGTTTAATCATGTTAGTTGTTAGTATGGCACTGAACACATGATGTTATTTCAGACATATCTGATGTTTGCCTGACATTCCTTATTCAACTCACACATTTCTCTTCATCCTTGGAAACTCATTGCATGTGTCAGCTTCTCTAACAATCCATCTCTGGCTCTACCAGATAGATTTGCTCATTACAACCTATGTGATAGCACGGTACCTGTTTTCTCCCCATAATTTCACTTAGCTGATCACATTATAATATATGTATGTTTGTGTGTGTACATGTTTATTTATCTATATCCATATTATTAGGCTGTGACCTTCTAGGACACAGAGAATGTGTTTTATTTTCATTGTCTTCCTGCTCCTGGGCACAATTTTCTACACATAAGCCTATTTAGTATTAAATGCATTTTGAATGTTAAATGAATAAGGAACTGGGAAATGTCCCAATAGCTCTAACCCAACAAATGCCATTTATCCATACGCACACAGAAACTCACACACACAAAGACTCACACACACACACACAACTAATAAAAATACTTTTAGTGGAAAAGACAAATCATATTGTTCACATTAAGTATTGTTATTCCATTTATTGTTTTTAACATGAATAAAATACAGATTGTGTTTACACCACTATTCTGCATTGCCAAAAGCCCATTGCATGGCACTCAATGTTACTATTGTATACTCTGAGGTTCACTAATTCAGCCCACCTTTAAAATTTCTAGATAGCATTTGCACAGGCCATTCTAGACTTATGACTGTTTCCTCCATTTCTGTGATAAATAAAAACAAGACAAACATGATGTATATACATGTACGTTAAATTATATACATGCATATACAGTTGTAAGTCAAATTTCCCCTAATTCCACACCCCTACACCATACCACCTGCTAGCAGAGAATCATCATTAAGAGATTAAGTTCAGTGCTTACTCTTCCAGATGTTTTCTATAAACATACTAACATATGTGTGTATATAGAGTGTGCCTATTTATGTGTGTGTTTACACAGACATACACTTATACGTAATTGCACACATACACACGTACTTGTTTATATGACATGTGCGTATATGTATAGATTATTTTAGCGTTGGGTTTTTTCTACTGTTTATTTTATAATAATTTGTATATATATTATGCATATAACCATATACAGATATACCTCATTTATTTTCAAGAATGAGTAGCAATCTATTTTTATAGATCCACTATAATTTATAACCTATTATAAGTATTATGTTAATAAATATATAATTTATCGAGACTATAATTGATGAGGTGATGATTTAAATTTTATATAGATATTCACAAGTTATCTTTAAATTTTACCTTCTCCCTAAGAGTGCTGGGGCTTTCTAATTTCCCAAAACTTTGCTAGCCATCTAATTAATCTAGGCTCCTTGAGAAGTTAAGTTGTGCATGTTTTTATGTGTATTAACCATTTGCATTTATTCTGTGACTAGATTTCTTTTTCTATGACTACATACTTGCCTATTTATGTATGTTTAACATTTTTTCTATTATATTGTTTATCCTTTTTTAAGTTAACTCATATGAGCTCTTTAATGGATAGTAAAACTTTGTAATATATGTTACAAAAGTTTCTCTAGTTTATTGTTTATTGTTCAACTTATTTTTTAATGGAAGCATTACATCTCTGTGTTATGAAATGTATCAATCTTTTTTCTTCTTAGATGCTGGTTTCTATAACACATTTAGCTTATTCTTCTTTACCCCAAACTTTACATTCATTTGTTAATATTTACTTATAGTATATGCTTTTGCTCCAAATTTGAATTTCCAAACAAATATGATTTCAAACATTGAGAGAAAACGTATTGTGTTCCAATTAGACATGTAAAGTATAAATTTAACCTGAACTAAATCTGTGTGTATTTAAATGGGGAGAAAAATCACTCTTTACAAACCCATATTTGCAACACATGTTGACACTATACATATTGAAAATAGTGGAAAATACTGAAACATCTGTAAGTAGGTTCAGACAGATAAAAATGAGGTTTCTATATTTTCAACATCTTCCTCCTTGTTTGAAGAGCTATATTTACACTCATAGAGCTTAGGCAACTGTCACCACTGTGAATTCATTGGCTGCTATGTTAAGAACTCTATTGTGGGAAACAATTTGAAAGGGATATCCTTTTCTGTGAAAGTTTCAAGATATGTTCAATGATTTGAAATATTTCCAATAAGATGTTGGAGAAGGCAGTGTAAAATAGGGGTATGGGGCAGTCTACCAAAAACTTCAAATAGGACTTTGTGTACACTCATTTAGAACCTTTTACTAAAGTTCAGGGCACAGATTATTTTGTTTATTTTATTCATTAAAGTGCACCTCTGCCTCAAATAGAAGCTAAGTGCCAGAATTCTATGCATGTCTCTTCTCAAAGTGTTTCCAGAAAGATGGGAAACAGGAAGTCCTGAGACCTCTGTGAGAAACTCTCTCCTTGGATTTCTAGCTCAATTTGCATAGATTTAGGTGCATGGTTTCATAAAGCGTTGTTCCATGGAACACTAATCCTAAAAGATGCATCCTAATAAAAACTGTTTGTTTAATATAGGCTTCCCTAAATCTTAATAATGAAATTCTTATTGTGCTTGAAAAAATATACTGAATATGCTCTAGGCAACAGTGCACTGGTGTTCAGTTACCATCCAGGTTTTGTGTTTAAAATGCAAACCTAAGCTAAACGTGCAGCTGAGACGGTCATTAGGGAAAATCTGACTACTTTGACTACCTAACTTTAGGACACTGGGGCTGCAATGTTGTCCTTCAGATCAACCTCTCTATATAAAGATCTCCATGCTGGCTGAAGTAGTCCCTCCCAACGGACCTGGATAAGGAAAATAATGAAGAATCAATGATAGGCTTCAGGGTACAAAATGAAATACGAGTAGCATATTAAAAATAAAATTAAAATTAACAAATAACTGTAATGGAAGAGGTGTTAAGACAGGGTAGTATTTAAGAAAATTCTAGTCCAGATGTTAAAAATTGGCTTGACAAAGTAATTCTGTTTTTATATGTGGGAAAGATAAACAGGTTCAAATATTGTGAAAGATAAGCTCCCAGAATAACTAAATAGAAAGCAGCAAATACCAAAGAGATGTGAAGGTAGTGCCTTGGCTCCTGGTATAACATGATGAATAAAAGAAATAGGAAGAGATTACAGTGTATTAAGTTAAAGAGATGAGACTATAGGATGTTCATTGAGACAGCAGTGTGATGTCTTGAGTAGATTTCCAGTCTAACAACTTAGAAGACATGGCTTTTTATCCTGATTCTGGCACTTAATATCTGCATGATTTTGAAGAAAACATTTGATTCGTACCTATTCGTGAGGGTGTGTAACATCTGTTCAGTCTATGTTACTATATTGCTTTAAGAATCAAAGGAGGTAAAGGTTTTAAAATGTAACATAACTACAATGGTGTGTTACAAGAATAAGATAATAAGTAGAGATGGTATATAGAGTTTTCTGGCAAGTGAGGTTTGCATTGAAACCATTTTGGAAGTAATGGCAAGGAAGGGCTGACTTCCAAAGTAGATACTAGCCAATAGATGGGAGGAATCAAAGAGAAGAGAGCAGTCTTTTGGAAGCCAAATATGAAGAGAAGATGAAAAAAGGGATGAATGTAGTCAAAAGAAATGGAAGGGTCAAGAAGAGATCACTCTTGCCTGAAGAAGTCTAAAAAGTTGTCATTAATATGAAAAATGTCCCTAATAAATAAAGTTAGTAGATAATTACTGAAGTACAAATGTTATTAAGGGCACTCCGAGTGAAGAAATGTGATGAGAAAATGAGGAGAAGAGATAATTAACTGGTAAGACCAGCCATTAGAGAAACAAAGTAATATGTTTCCAATTTGCTTGTAGTTGTTATGCATATTACTTGGGTTTCCAAATCCTTTGGAATGTCTGTGATGTAGATTAGGCTTCTTAGTTTCATGGACAGTCTCTTTTTCACGTTGCATGTACTGTCTATTCTAAGATGCCAAACTAAATTGGTATCTTCTGATACCTTCTAGTAAGGGAGCATTAAAGGTTGTTTGATGAATTATGAAAATTAATGTTCTGTCTAACATGCTAATGTACGTTATATTATATATTATACATATTATCTATTCCTTTTACTCAGAAAAGCAGATCTTTTCCATAAGCCAGGGTTCAGAATTGTTTCCTTTGTTACCAGGATTTCTCTGATCAACTTTCCATCCTCAGCTCTTTCCAAATGATCCTGAAAAACAAAACAAATGAAACAAGCCCACCTCCCTTACTGGCATCTCAGATAGTAGCCATCTCTGCGCATATGTCCTCTTGAACAAGGAATGCATCAAAAATAAACAGTAGAAAAACACTGATGCAAAAATTTTTTTAAAAAGTATTATGTTTGAAACAGAAGTTTCTTATAGCTTCTGCATTTTCATTTGAGGTTTTTATTCTCTAAAAATAAACCTTACAGTAGGAATAGTGTCATTTTATATTTTACAGAATTATTGGCACTTAGCAACTAATAAATACAAACTATAACTATAACATGATATTTTCCAAACAAAAATGTTACCTACTGATTAGGAAAACTGAAAGGCCAGTGCTCATCTTATTTCAAGGACAAAATGGCAATTCAGAAATTTTATCCAGTATTATGTGACTATAACTTTCAAATTTTGATATATACATGCTTGTCAGTTTAATAGGTAATGCTAAGTTTTCTCACTAGTAGACTATAATGCCTATGAATTTAAAAGACAATTTTCTTATAAGTTAGCAACTCTAAATTATGGGCATCTTGCCTCTGATCATTACCCCAGGAGTAGCAAGAAAAGTAAATAAAAAGTAAACAGGAAATGAGCTAAGACACTGGTTGTGGTTAATTCTCAGTTCTGAGGGCCAAAAATTAATTGGGCACAGAGAAGATCTCCTTTGACGCCTACAGCAAGTACACTAATCACTTAACCAGTAGTTGGGATGAAACTTTTAACCAATAAAGACAATGGAGAAGTTTTTTGTTGTTTGTGTTTTACCACGAACTTCTCCAACAAAAAGTTAGTAGCAAAGAAAAAATATATGGTAAAAGAAGATGATTCATACCTACCCCTTACAGATGTTGTTTTTCATCTTCAGCTGCTTTCCTTGCCTAAGTTTTTCATTTCCAAAAGAATTAAAAAAAAAAAATAAGTGATCATCACAGTTTCCCTATATTACTGGACTCAAACTCTATCTAAATTGGGTTTACTTTATGATCAGTATAAGGCAGGGCTCCTTTCTTGGTGTCGGTAGAATGAAAGCAATTCAAAAAAGAAATGGGACTTTTCTTCTGCTGCAGAAGTCACAGAGTTTCTGCTAATGGGTCTCAATGAGAAACTTTCCTGTGTGAATCTGTGCACACTACTAAAGGTATTATAAATTAGTACAGTCTTAGAAGCCTCCAGGTATTTTTTTTGGTCTTGACTTCACAGGCAGCTTTCCTGCCATATTCTTGGAGTACAAGTTTGTTGGCAAAGATTTGGAATGCCCAGGAGTAGTTCTGACCACACTTCTTTTTCTTCTTCCTCTTCTTTTAAACAATGGAAATATATTCTCTGAATATTCTGAAGACTGAAAGTCCCAGATCAAGGATCAAGGTGCCTGCAGAGCTAGGCTCCCTCTGAAGGTGCTAGGGAAGGCTCCCGTTCCAGGCCTCTCTCCCACCTGCCGGTAGTTCTTGGCTTGAGGCAGCATTACTCCAATCTTTACACAACCTTTCCCCTGCGCGCACATCTGATCTGTCTCTCAACATTTTCCCTTTTTATAAGGATACCAACCATAGTGGATTAGAAGCTCATCCTCCTCCAGGATGACCTCATCTTAACTAATTACATTTGCAACGACTCTGTTTCTAAATAAGTCCACATTCTTTAGTTCCTGGAGGTTGGGACTTCAACACAATTTTCTTGTTGTTGTTGTTTGGGGGCAAACATGGGCAGGCCATAATTGAACTCATAACAACTACTTAAAACAGTACCTGACACCGGCTGGGTGCGGTGGCTCACGCCTGTAATCCCAGCACTTTGGGAGGCAGAGGCGGGCGGATCACGAGGTCAGGAGATCAAGACTATACTGGCTAACACGGCGAAATCCTGTCGCTACTAAAAATACAAAGAATCAGCCAGGCGTGGTGGTGGGTGCCTGTAGTCCCAGCTACTCTGGAAGCTGAGGCAGGAGAATGGCGTGAACCTGGGAGGCGGAATTTGCAGTGAGTGGAGATCACGCCACTGCACTCCAGCCTGGACGACAGAGCAAGACTCCATCTCAAAAACAAAAAAACAAAAAACAGTACCTGACACACAGCAACCGTGTCATAAATGAGAGGTATCATGACTAGTATGATTGACATCATCATCACTATCTAACATGCTCTGCCATATTCACCCCATCCGCAAGGTTTCTGACATCTGCCAGGATGGCACAGCTTCTGCCACATGGACTTCTCTCCATTCCCTCATAGTCTTTTATGCCATTTAACCCTTGGGCCCACACTTCTTAATCTGTGTAAAGGACAATCAGATGTTACAATTTGTCCCCCAGTACCTGGTGTTGGAAGATTTGGCTCTTCGAACATGCTCCATTTTGTAATTTAGCTATTGAATCTAAAACACTCCCTAGTGTCCCCTTTTTGAAAGGAATGATTCAGTGCTGTATTTCTCCAAGGTAAATTAAGTGCCCATTCTGGTATGTGGCATTTTAATAACACCTTGTAAACTAAGGACGGGTTGAACCTTCTGAAAACAGAGCTGAGAAAACTGAGTAAGCCTTTTCCCTGAGGAATACTAGTATATTAGACACTCCATAAAATGTTAATGCTTTTTATTCCAGTCAGTTGCTAGGCTCCAAGAATGCTTCTGCTTTCTCTATTATCTTTAATGTGCAGTATACCAGGGGAATATCCTGTAAAGAGCTCAGGGAGAAGGAAGGGCCTCAGTTAAAGCTTGCAACACACTGAGCAAAGCATCCCAACTCCTTTCTGAAGACCGTACCATCAGCCCAATGGAGTCTTCCTTTTGTTACCATTTATACAGTAACTTGGGGACCTGTAGTGTCATTAAGCCTCATCCTGAAGCTTGAGCTGAGAAATAAGGAAGCTAGTGGTTATGATACAGGACAAGTTATCAAAAATCACAAGAATTCATTGTGACTTTAGATGGATTACTTTTGGCTCCTGTGGTTTCTGTGTCAATATAGTTTTCTTTTTGTATGTGTGTGTGGTTGAGAATGTATATTGCTGTTTTTTCTTTTTTCACCTAACATTATATTTTGAGCATTTTCTAATATCCTGAAAATGATTAAAAATATTATTTTCAACAGTTTCAAAATAAGAGTTTTTTCTGTCTTAATGTCATTGTACATAAATCTTTGTGTTTCTGATTCATATTTTTCCCTTTATTTTCGATTTTTCAGATTGTCAATATACTATTCTTGATCCCATAGAACTACTGTGAAATTTAATCAATGTTAATGTTTTGAAAACCCCAAATGAATATAGCAAAGTGAATAAAAAGTAGTTTCTACATGTTGTTTATTTTTTTCCCGAACTATTCTGTTTCCTCTTAGGCCCATTTCCTTAGTGAAATTATACTATACTTCTTTAGAGTATAGCTCTTCGGGTGTAAGTTAGCTACCTTGGATATAAGTTATACCCAAGGAAACCAATAAACTAAATCATAGTTAAAATCTAACATTACTCTGAAAATATCTGGTTTAATAATTTTTTATTTGACATGTTATATATATATAACTCCTATTCTAAAGAATATATATTCTTAAGTCTCTCACTAAAAAATATTTTTACAGTGAAACACCTGATTAAAATTTTTCATCTTAAATAAATTCAGGAACCAGTTGAATTATAAGGGTTTTTTTGAATAACATTTTTTCAAATCTAAGTTTTATTTTCACTTCCTTGTAGTTTATTAGAACATAAAATCTTAGAAATGGAAGGAAAACACAAGGAAGAGTTGGACACCTTAAAAGAAGAGAAAGAGAACCTTCAAGGCTTGGTTACTCGTCAAACATATATAATCCAGGAGCTGGAAAAGCAATTAAACAGAGCTACCACCAACAATAGTGTCCTTCAGAAGCAGCAACTGGAGCTGATGGACACAGTCCACAACCTTGTCAACCTTTGCACTAAAGAAGGTGGTAAGAATGTCTTCCTCACTCTGGTATTGTTAATATTTTATTTCCTTTGAGCAAGTAAATACTCAGTATAGCTTTCTACAGTGCATTGATTGCTGTATAAAAAGCAGCAGAAGAACTTTACGGTTAGAATCATTTATGAATTTATGTTGATAATTTTCTCACGTTGCTACCTAGAGAATGATTCATAAGCTGAAATTTGTGAATTCACAATGTCTTTCTGAAAGAGTGCTCTAATTTCTTCTTTCTTTGTCTTTTTAACCTTAGATAAAATCTGTGATACTGTCGTGAATAAATAATTGGTATTATGGTGTTAGACACTTAACTATGTATAGGACAGAGATGAGCCAATGTTAAAAATTAGTTCATCGTGCTGGGAGAGTTTCAGGAGGATTTCCATTTTTAAGCTAATATTTATTATTTCCTTTTAAAGGGAATGGGGTAGGAAATTGTGGGTTGCAGAGAAAATCAGACAGACTATTTGTAACAAGTATTATGAGTGAGGCAGGATTATTGTTATCAAAATTATTTATTAAGATCACTTGTGCTTAGTCCCGTGCAGGATACATTAATTCTGGGGTGTCATTGTGACAGTGGAGATACAAATTTTTGATATCACTAGAATGTCTGAAGCCATTTAACCTTTGGGAACATCTACAAGTCTGTCATTCTTTAGAAGGCACACATCTGTCTATCCATCCGTCCACCTAACAATTATCGAATGAATGCCTCCGCTTGCACCTGTTTCCTTCAAGCAGAACCTTTAGTGAGCCTCAGTAGAGCTCTTCAAAGTTTGGAACTTGAAGTCATCTTCTGTATTTCTCTAATCAGCCTTTCTCTGAATGAAGATGGAATTGTAAATGGTGATGAGTGAAAGAGAACACCACTTATATCTGAAAGTTGTTGTTATTAAGCTGTGGCTTATGTGACCATTCATGAAGTGGTTCAGTGAGCATATGCAACATACACATGGGGAGGTTCCTTTATTTAAAAGTGGATTTGAGCTATGTGACAAATTTGTTCAATTTCATACTTTCGTGTATAGCTATGAATAGGGAAGATAACTCCATATTAAGTGATTTTGTTTTAAAGACATTTCACATTTCTCTATTACACTTCATTACCTTGAGTTATATCTCCTTTAGATAGTCTAAACAAGCCTTTAATATACTTTGTAAAGCAAAATTTTTTTAAACAGTGAGTTCCCGGAGCTCCATTTGGGTGTGCTCAGTAATGTGATTGGGAAGGGAAAAGCCTGCTAATCAGTCAGACCCTGCCAAAATCTTGAGTTAGAGTCCACTAGAAGGAAAGCATGGTAGTATTTTGCCAGAGAATTTTAATAGAGCTCATGAGTATTTAAAAATTAAGTATTAATACGAGATATATCTATTCTCATATTGAACTGAATACATTTTGGGAAAGATTGAAAACACATTTTTCTTATCATCCTGAGACTTAAAGCACATGGAGTGGAATAGTGGTTTTTATTTCATGATTTTAGAGATGTCAAGCCCTAGTGATTCTCACAGAGCTCATATGTCTGCGTACTTATCATAATTTAACTTCTTTTCTGAGTATTTGCCTAATAAATGTATCTTTAAGCTTTTAGAGGAAGAGGGTGTGACTTTAAAAGTAAATATTCTGGCTAGGTTTGAACTTTGGGTGCAACATAGGGAAGCAAACATCTGTTCAATTTAAGAAACATTTTTTTTTTGAAAAATGAGGATAGACCCTTAATAGCCATTCAGGAAGTGAAAAAAGTAACGGTGTCTATTCTATGATGTAGTATGTCCAAAAAATAGAAATAATAATCATAGAAACTGAATTGGTCTAAATATTCCAGGCCTCTAGATATCTTTTCTTTTTAATGACAACACTCTAAGATGAATCCTGATTTAACTACAGGATTTGCCATCTTCATTTAAGGGAATTGCCTGATTTTCCAATGGGTTCTGAGCTGTCATGATCATAGATTTTATTTGCTTCTTGTTAATCTTTTTTTCTTTAATCTTACTGTGAAGTATTCTAACTAAATATTTCGTTATTTTAGAACTCATAAGAGACACAAAAATGGAAAGTGGCTCTCATAAGGTTTTTATGAAGATTTTCATTGTCTGCATATCTTTATTTTCACTGGAGCCATAGTGTTTGGCTATGGTGAATTTAAAATTTTAAATGGCTAATAGCATAATACTAGATTAAATATCAGTTATTAAAATGAACTTTTATTCAAATTCTAAAACACATGGGTAAAGCCTTTCTTTGTTTTATGACCAAAATTTATATATCATATAAATTTATTACTTATTGAAGGATTATATGTAAATATTTTACTTACAAATTTATATATATGCAAATATTTTAAAATAATTATACCACAATAAATGCATCAAATATTCTAAAATGTATATTTTAAAACTCAAATATAGATGTTCTACAAGATCTTCAAAAACACGAGCTGTGTCATCATCCAAAAAGCCAACCATTTTAATTCACCCTAAAGGTCTTCTGGTTTCAATCTGACCGACTAATTTGTAGAGACAGCCTGAATATAATACTGCAAGGCAAGATAAAAAAAGTTAATGAGCTTCCCCTGTCACTGGCAACTAGTTTAACCTTTATGAAGCTGTCTCATCATGTATAAAGTCAGGAGAATTCTGTCTATTTCACCACAATAGGGAAAGAATTACATTTGATGCTCAATATACAAGCAAAGGTCACATTGCTGAAGACACAGTTGATTCATTAAACTTTAGTTTCTTCTTTCTCCTTCAATGGACAAGATTCCGTTAAGTACATTCATTATGTGCTTTATAAGCAAAACTTCTTTTGCAGAAAATGTTTAAATACAATGCCCCGGAGTGTCGACAGCCATCCAGGCAGCTTTTTTGACCTCCATTTTCTGATCTCTAAAATGGGATCATAATATTTACCCGGTGGGTGTGTAGTGCACCATAAATATATGCAAATTTTATTTGTCAATTATGTAGTTCACAATTGCCAAAAAAGTGGATTGTAAATGTTCTCACCACAAAGAAATGACAAGTATGTGAGGTAATGGATATGTTAATTAGCTTGATCATTCTGCAGTGTATACATGTACCAAAACATCACGTTTTACTCCATAAACATATACAGTTATTATTTGTCAATAAAAATAAAATTTAAATTTAAAAAAGAAATAGAGGGCCTAGAATAAATACATACATAAACAAGTAAATGAATTAATTAATTTTTTAAATGTTGAAAAATTTAAAAAGGGTAGTATAAAACACATAGCTTCTGTGTTAACTCATAGTGAATATTAAAATAATAGTAGTTATCTTTATTTTAATGCCTTCTAAAGTGCCTATAATGCATTAAAGTTATATGACAAAGAATTCCTAGGAAGTGTTGGCTAGAAATGTACTTTTTTTCCAAACATTTGTTTGATCCAGAAACAGTAAATCTGTCTTTGCATTAAGAGAGTACTTTCGTTTAGTTTCACAGCACTTTTTCTACTAACACATCTGATGTTGTGAGATACTTTTAAGTAAGAACAACTAATAAACACATTCTCTGAAATAATTCTGCAAATTTTCCTCTTCTTGTTCCTAATAGACAATAGTGGTGTCTTAGGCAAATAGTCAATTCAAACTGAATTGCATCCCTTTTGTAAAGCTTCTGAGTAACACATTTATTTTTGTCTAACCTTCATCTGCAAACATTGGGCCACATTTATTCTTAGAAACATTATCCACTAAAGAAATATTGCCCTCAATGTTATCACAATGTCAAAACTCAGCTGATTGCTTCATGTTTTTGGCAATTTGAAATTACCAAACTTAAATAGTTGCTGGAATTAAATAGTTTACACTAATAATGGCATACAAACAAGGTTTTGAATCTTTCAGGGGAGAATAATCAGTTACTGTGACTATTAAAAAATCACTAGTTGGCCAGGCGCGGTGGCTCATGCCTGTAATCCTAGTACTTTGGGAAGCCAAGGAGGGTGGATCACTTGAGGTCAGAAGTTCAAGACCAGCTTGGCCAATATAGTGAAACCCCATCTCTACTAAAAATACAGAAATTAGCCAGGCATGGTGGCACATGCCTGTAATCCCAGCTACTCAGGAGGCTGAGGCAGGAGAATTGCTTGAACCCAGGAGACAAAGGTTGCAGCAAGCTGAGATCGCGCCACTGCACTCCAGCCTGAGCAACAGAGTGAAACTCTGTCTCAAAAAAAAAAAAAAAAAAAAAAAAAAAAAAAAAAAAAAAAAAAATTCACTGGTTATCTATATACAGTGGTGATTAAAATATCACATGTGGAACATACATGGGGCAAATATATAATTGGGAATTTACTGACAAAGTCTGTTAAAAAAGAAATAAAGGAAAAAAGAAAATAAAAATTTTTTAAATAGTATTTAGACTGTATTATAAACTTACACAGTCTGATTGTCTCACACTGCCCAAATCAGCTTGAAGCTCATTTCTGCTGTAGCAAGATGTGGTCCATAAATGTATCCATTCATTCAAAACAGTTCTGCAGCAACTGTTCTGTTCTGGGGAAATGATATTTATTCATTTTTATTTAACAAATATTTGGTAACTTTCTATAGTGTGTCAAATATTGCTCAGACCACTAGGAAAAACAAAAGATGTATTTCATCCTGTGGCTTTAAGGAACCTAGGGTTTGATAGGAGAGAAACAAGTAAACAATTATTTTTCAGAATTCTTTGCTAGAAGTGAGCCTTTGGTACCTGGACCCCAGCAAAGCTCACAGAGAAATATTAAAATCATGGCAGGAACAGAAGGATAAGTGCAGAATCCAGCATCACTAGAGTTTTCTTGGGGATTTTACTGAATCCTTATTATGATTCTAGTTTGCTTAGGCTTTACATGTGTTAGCCCTTACAACAGCAACATGAGGGAGTTACCATGTCTAGCATCATTTTATAACCTCCACAGAGAATTTGAGAATTTGCCCAAAGTTACAAAGCTGGAAATCGTTGATCTAGGATTAAAACATAAGCAAGCTTGTTCTAATGGGGAGATGATAGTTACGTCTAAAAACTGAAGAAAGTGAAGGACACACCAGAGAGTACAAGCAGCATGTATATTTTCCAGAAGTCATGGGAGCGGGCTGTAGCCTAAGTCTTAAAATGAGTTTAGAGAGAGGAACTGACGGAAACTAAAAAGGCCACATTTTTTCTCTAAAATCAATGAGTGGTCATTGTCAATATATAAGGATAATGGTGATATTTGCATTTTAGAAAAAATTTCCCCGGTGACAATGTAGGAAAAACATACTGGAAAGCGGAGAAGCCTGGAGCAGGGGACCAGATGGATGCTTTTGCCATTATTATAATATCAGCAAATACTTAACACAAGCCAGTCTTCTGAGACCTTTGCATATATTAGTTTATTTAATTCCGGTAACAACACTGTATGATAGGTGCTATTACCAACTCTATATGAAAGATAAGCTAAGTACAGAGAGGTGAATAATGCTTAAATATTGTCCTGCTAGCAAGTGAGCAAGCTGAGATTTGATCCCAGAGTCTTGTTCTGAATACTGTACATTACACACTGCACCATGTTGGACAGGAAAGGTAGCGTTGATGATTTTTGTCAGAATTTCAAAGTCATTTCTAGGAAAGAAATAATAAGGTCCATATTAAACAGGGGTAAATGGAAAAGTAAGTAGAAGAAATTTTTAAAAATAGAAAAATTAGAATCAGCAAGAAATAATGACTTCCTAGAAGTCGAATCTAATACCAATTGCACATTTCTAGGTTAAACAACTGAGGGTGCATTCATCACATTCTTTAAAACCAGCAACATGGGAGAAGAAATAGGTTGGCAGGGAAAAAATAGTGAGTTTTAGTTTGGGACATTTTGACTGAGTTGCCTGTGGGACAGAGTCAGGCAGGCAGATAAATCGGATTCTAGAAGGAGAACAATTATGTGTTCTCAGAGGAGATAAGAGGTAAAATCATAGAAAGTGCATATAAAGCAATGGCTCTTATTCACGTGGGGGTCACAGATCCATCAGGAAATCTGATGCAAACTATGCTATTTTTTCCTTTCCGCTTCCCCCAACCCCAAAATGCAAGGATACGGGCACACATTTGTGTACAATTTGAGAGCGTTTACATATAGAGTTATGAGTGCAAGAGATAATGACAGTGTAAAATCAAAGACAGAAAAATTTGAAGTTTTTAAGGGACAGATTCAAAAAAAGAGACCAAAAGAAAAACATAGACTTAGTGTGAAAAACAGCAGTGAACAGTGTTTTGGGAAGGTTAAAAAAAAAAAAAAAAAAAAAAAGACAGTTATGAAAGATGTTCTTTTCAGTGGCAAGTAAGCATGACAGTCAAATTTTTTAAAAGTGAGCCTTCTATATGCAGAGGTTTGGTATGCTACATGGCTCAGTTGCATATCTCAAAGACTAAAATGAGTGAGAGGAAGTAAGAACAGAAATCGTTATATACTCGCATTCAAGAAACTTGAATGTGAAAGGACAGATAATAACTTTAAGTAGGGAGGCACACAGAGTAGAGGAAACTTAAAAATAAGTACTGAGAGACATGAACATGTTTATATACTTAGTTCTCTAATAAGAAGTACAAATTTCAATTCATAGGAGCTTCTCATGTAGTTCATTTTTAAAAATTCTTTCACATTATCTCAAAGACATAATGGCTGATACTACAAATATTTAAGTGACGACTATTCGGGCTAAAGTGTCTTTCCCAGAAGCTGATTGCAATGGTATGGAACACTTGATCATTATTTTGGGGGATTTGAGCCTCTAGCCTTTTTAAAGGGGGAAATGAGGCATTTGCTTTCTTCTCAGTGCTGAGGAGTCATTTGGCTTGATTCTCAGAATAATTCTACCATCTGAAAGGAATTTACCTCCCATGCAGTGTCTGTTGAGTTTATGAAGTTTATATCATTCTGTAAGGGATGAGATAGTTTGAACTGCAAGTCCCTTGAGTTAAGAATGACTCTAAAAACATCACAAGTGATGGGAGGAAATTAAAACTTTTTGAATGTCACTCATATAAACATTGATAAAAATGGAAAATATCAGTTTCGTTGACTGGGTAAAATACTCAGTTTTTCATTTAGTACTTGTAATGCACAATTTAAGATTAGGTAGAAAGAGAAAGAAAAATACAGGAAGTCATCTGCTGAACACTACAGTGAGTACTTGTTCCCATTTAATGAGGGAAATGCTTTATCTTGACAGAAAATTATATGTCAAACATTTACAATTTCCTTAAAATGAACCACACTATCTAGCACTTCCTTTCATAAAACCCAATGGCTTAAGGCAAAATTGACTGTTTATTTTTGGAAATGGTATATTTCTCCTTTTTGATGGAGCGTGTTATCTGCCTTTTAGAAAAGTCATAATTTTTGTAAAAAAAAAAATTTGTGAATAGTGGATGGCCAAACTAATGATAACAAAATAAAAAATAACATAGTCCTTGACCTCTCCCATGAACTATTTCTAAACCCCATCTTTGGGGGGAGATTTGAAATTTTGTGGTTAATTCTCATTTGGAATTGGAGTTTTTAACTTCAGAAACAAGATGAACTATCTGAAAAGGGATATCTCCTGGTTCCAGCTGGGCTTGGAAGTTACAGGGGTAAAAGGCCACAAAAAAAGAGTGTTTCCTTGATGTTCCAATATTACCATGAGCAAACTCCATCCTTCTTCCCTTATACTTTCATAGCCTGGTTGGCTAAAGCGAAGAAGCACAAATAGTTTGAATAGACTTTCAACTAAATCATTTCCTGGACTCATCCACACTCAAGTCAAATTCAACAGATATTTTCGAAATCAAGGGACAAAACGGAACAGTAGACATCAGTCACGGATAAGATATTCTACTTTACACTGAGCCAAATGACACCTATAATTACTCTGAGAGATAGTAAAAAAAAAAATGTTTTATTAACAGCATTAAATATGTATGCATTATATCAACTATAGAGTGAAAACCTCATGAAATTTTTTGTACTATAAGAAGTGAGAAAAAGAAGGTAAAACCTGAAGAATGTTGCAACTGTACATTTAGCTTTAAATGTGTATAAACCAATATTTTTAGCATAAGATTTTCTAAAAGTCAATTGCAAAGAACCTTTAAAACTAGTAACATTTTTTGCTTCCTACAGGAACTCATAATTTATTATCAACCAAAGGATATCAACATGAAAATTGATTTCAAGTACACTGGAATATCATGCTTGTACTGGTTTGGGTGTTCACATTCAGAATGGGGTTATGTCTGCTAAGGAGTCATATTAATATGTAACCTACAAATAATTACTCATCTTTTTGATGGATTTATAAATAAGTCAAATTATCAAATGTAATATCAAATGTCAGACCTCTTTTAACATGTGTATTTATTATATCTTTGCATGTATCTTAATTATTTTTAGGTGTGAACATTCCATTTTCACAAGTGGGATGATGTCCTTTAGAATAGTGAGTTTGAAATTTGGGTATAATTTTAAGTGGCAATTTGGTTCTAAAGGGAGATTTTGCCAGTTGTTTAGGCCTCATGAACACACAGACCACACACAAACCTAATCTGAATCATAATTAATTCTCCAACCTATCTCTCTAGAGCTAGGAATTATAGATTGAGATGGTTTCTCTCCAGTATCTCGGAGCATATGTATGCCATCAAGAGGGCAGACATGGTGGTTTAGAAGGAGCAGGAATCATGACACCTCTGTTCTAGTCCCAGCTCTGCTGCCAGGTTGCTTTACATAGAAGTATGGCACACCTTAGAGATTGCCTGGTATCCTACACAAACCCACATACTTTATGACTCATATCAAACATTACAACTTTGTCTCTTGGTTTTGTGTCACTCCTAATAACCAGTGAAGCCCTGGATTCAGAGTAGAAGCCCACGTAGAGCCAGGGCTGGGAGTCAAGTAGTGTTCTTCAAGTATATTACACCACAAGAGTAAGAATCAAGGTGACCTACTTATGGTGACAGGACTTATTTACTCAAAACTTAAAAGTGGAGTTTTGTGTGTGTGTGTCAGTTTTCAAAAGCATCTGGCAACTGCTTTCTATGTTTACAGCATTGCCCAAGGACTTTCATTCCATTTTTAATGGCTGTTGCTGAAATAAATTATATTTGTCTGCTCATAGCAGAGCACAAAAGATGCCCCTTAAGCTTTCTCACATGCATGGGGAATCTTTTGTACAAAATCAATATATTGTAGCCAGGCTGAAAAAAATTATATGGAAAATTAACAGACATGAAACACCTGAAATGTCTTTGTGACTGAAATGAGCTCCTGAACAAATGGCAAGGGCCGTGTGGCATTCATAACTGCCCAACAGGGTGCCCAAGGGAAAAACAAAGAAATTAATTTTATGTAAAATGAAAGATTACTTGATTAAACAAAGATGGTGTGTATTTCCATTTTTACCTTTTAGTCAAGTATTTTTTCCCCATTCTTGGTTACTTTAGGTAATAATAGGCATTGAATATATGTTGTTATACAAATGAGAATCATTTCACATTAGAAGACAATTGCAAAATTTATTTGAGCATAGTAATCAAACTACAGTAGAAATAGGTAGAATTAATTGATGATTAATTATTCTTCCACTTTAAAAAAGTACCTTACATTAGAGATTCACTTATGACATAGGAGGCTTTGCATGTCTGCATAAATTTAAGACTTTATATACCTTATGTATATCTTAATGTTATTGAAAATTTATATATCTGCAATTATACATCTTGGGCAATATATTCTCCAGATAATTAAAATGTATCCCTTCAAGTCGTAAAATTTTATGAAAATTTTTAAATGTGATGAAAAATTATCTGCTTTTTTTTATTCTCTCCTCTCTTTCTTGGAAGAGAAAACTGAAAAAAACAGGCTTTTTTTTTTCTAAGAATTTAATCTGTTATTATCCATATGAATTGTCATCGTAATACCATGATGCCTCTGGAAAAGTACATAGTTTGCCCCCTTTTTATTGTTCAATGCCCAAATCCTTACCATTTCTTAGTTTTGCCTACTTTTTAAAATTTTGTCTTTTCCTCACACACACACAAACTTTCAGTGATCCAATTTCTTGTCTCCATGCCTGATACTAGAAGATGAACACAAAAACACACACACACTCACACACACATACATACACACACATGCACACACACACACATGCGCACACACACATACACATGCTCTCACACACACACACACACACGCACATGCACACACACACACGTGCGCGTGCACACACACACATGCACACACACATACACACATATACATATTCCCACTCTCACTTTCCCACCAGCCTATCCTCTGTCTTTGTAGCTTCTAGCAAATAGTCCGTAGGCTGGGAGACCAGCTACCAGGCTTATGAGAATAACACCTAAAATTAGTGGGGGTAAATCCTGAGTCAGTGTGACTTTTAGGGTATGGACATGATGAAATCCAAGATGGCTGCTTTGGGACCTCTCACTTCCTTATCCTCTGTTAGCTCTTGACATTGTGGGCCATCATGGCTTCACTTTTCTGTTGAGGGTTTCCTTCTCGGACAATTCTATTGCCTATGGCCCTCTGCTATCCTCATGTCAACATATCCTTTGTCTTTGTCATTGCTGCCTCCTCTCTCTTTTCCCATACGTCCTGCTACCATGAGACAAGGCTGCACCCTTTCAGACTTAAGGCTTACCCTGAATCACTCAGGACCTTGGGTGTGCCCTTGTCAGCAGAGATAAGTATTGCTGGGGATTCTGTGACAGATGACTCATTGAAGTTCTATTTGGGTTTCACTTTATTCAAAAGGCCAGTAAGAAGTAGTTAAGATTTTCAGCTTTATAGTCAGAGAGTTCTACTACTTACAACTTTTGGTGAAGTTAGTAGCATTTCTGAGCTTCAATTTCCTCATATAAAACAATATATTGATAAATATTCCTTATAAGATATTTATAAGGATTGAACAAAATGAAGCATGTAAAACATACTTGGCACATAAAATTCAGAGTTTACCACATAGTAAGCATTCAATTAATGCTAGTTGGTTTTATTATGATCATGATTATTATAGTTCCATAAAAAATAGTAGTTAAGATTTTATAGATATCCATAAAATTACATATAAATAATTTAAATAAGAGCAAAGCAGTTCTTTTTAAAAAATGTTTAATTAAAATAAAAATTCACTAGATAAATGATGTTCAAGTGTTCCCTTATACCAGGGTTGGAGGGACTTTGAAAAAAGAAGTAGTTCTTTTAAGTAAAAAAGTACACTTCTAGTTAATCAAAGACTTCAAATTAAGAGCATTTAAGAATAGAATATGTTTGTTATACTGTCTCACACACATGCACACATATAACCATATTCAATTGCCATTTTTATAGGTTAAAAACAGTCATGCTGAGATATCAGCCCACAGATATTTAGGTTTGTATGCATATGTTTTCTATAAGAAAAAATACCAACCTCAACATTTTCCATTTATAAGCATACAGCTTGTATGTATTTGTGTAACTATTTATATTTCTATATGTATTTATAAAGTCATTGGTAAATATCCCTCACCCCTATACCCACCCATAAAATACTGAAACTTGGACTGCCTGGAAATCTTTTGATTCTTCCACACCCTTGAAATGCAAGACATTACCTTCTTCCACTTTTAAAGATTCTTTCAAATAAATTAGGATTCTAGAGTGTCTTCAAAATGTTTTTTCTATGAAATGCCCACACACCTGACTGAAAAGTACAAAATCTAATCAATCAATTGTTTGCTTGTTTGCAACTTGTCAGATGTGCTGTTTCCTTCTTTTATATTCTCAGTTAATTTCAGTGACCTGTTATGTTGAAATCACAGGTTCAGGGTCAATTTCTAGTGCTATGATCTCCCTAATGATGATGTCTCAAGGACTATCCTTGAACAAATAACCTGATCCACATGTATTCTGATGTTTGGTAAATACTGGAAATATATGAACAATTAGCCACATTTAAGATTTAAAAAGAACAATTGAAGAACTGATTTCTTTATAGCAACTCATCAGAAAATGGGTAAGAGAAAGGGCTGTGACTTTTTACACTGTCTCTGGTAGCAAGGCTAATTGCCTTCTGTGTTCTCGGCTAGTGTGGCTGAGGCTCATAATTACCAATTCCACATTCCAGGAAGTTTTCTCTTGAGGGTTCATCTGAATTGAAGTGACCCTCTGCCTCAGCTTTCATGGTCCTCCCCTGAAGTCAGTCTGGTGGCGAATGTACCATCTGGATTGAAATTGGTTGGGTAAAGGAAGGGAAGATCAGGATAAAGTCAACAGCTGCTAGCATCAGGTCTCAGGTTGCTTATTGACTGAATGTTGGCTGGTGAAAGACAGACATGCACCTGTTTGTGTTTCTATTCTACCCCTTTAGATGACAAAGATTTGGTTGTACAGATAAGGCTAAATGAAAAGAATGAATAATGGTTCATTCCTAGGACTTTCTAGATTTATTTGCTGATATTGGTGTGGGCAAAATCTTTGAACTAGCATACCAGGCTCTTAAATTTAGGTCAGATAAGCTTTTCTATATGTTTTATTCTTTCAACTGTTATCTCCTCTAGGTAGCCTTCCTGGAGTCCACCTGGCAGGTGGAGTATATTCTTGCACGTTCCCAATGTGCTTGATACATACCTCTAAGATAACAATTGTCTGCATTTTCTCTCTTTGGTGCTGTATTTAAACTGGTGACATTATAGCCCTGCAAGTGGTTGCCAGCTATCTTGTGACCAGGTTGATTGCCAAGAATAAGTGGGTTAAGAAAAAGACTAAGAAACCAATTTCTGGTCACATTGTCTGAAACCTTATCATGACTTACTTAAAGTCTACATTGGATTCTTTAGTTACGTGATCCAATAAATTATCTTTTTGCTTAAGCCATCTTGAATTGAGTTTTGTCCTATCATAAAAGTTACTAATCATGGGTATAGCTTTCATGGAAGATCTTTTTCGCATCAGGCTGTGAGCACATGAAGGGCAGGCTTGGGCTTTTTTATGTCTGTATCTCCATGGCCTACGAAAAGTTTTAAAAATAGCAAATGTCCATCAATATTTGTTGAATTAATAATATAGGATGATTGAACTAAGAGAGGATAAGAAGCAGAGGGACAAATGGAAAAACCATACTATAATTGTCTCATTAGAAAAAAATTTACACTTTCATTAATTTTTAACTGATAAATACTGAAGAAGGATAGTAGGACTAATAAGGAAAGAGCAAACACGTGGTTTGGAAGGAAAGATTATGTAACATTAAACAAATGAAAGCTAGCATAGCAGGAAGGACTGCCCAACAGGCAAGTAGATATATGAATCTGAAGGCAAAGAGAGGCAAATACTCAGTGTTAAAAAGTGCCTGTGTATATTATCAATCTTTTCTGCAGCAGTTGGAAGCCATGATAGACAGTGTGCAAAATGAGCAGATGTATAAGAAATAGACATCCAAGAATGGAATCTTAGTGAATTTCTATATGGTAGGTGATGAGAGGAAATAAATCGATAAAAGAGGAAAGAGAAAAAACAATTAGAGAAGTTGAAAGGGACTGGGAGAGGTCAATACAGAAGGCAAGGGGAAAGATAGGCAAAGACAACTTCTGTAGGGTAGAAGGGAGTGGAGGAGACATATCAAATGGCATTGATCTTCATAGTAAACCATAAAGGTCATTTATAAAGAGTGAAAGAAGATAAGAATAGGATTCAGTTTTTTAAAAAGTAGAAAGATTTGCAATATACTCTACAGGAAATGTCATAGAAAGTTTATTATACATGACTCAGTGTTTGCAGTCTACAAGGGGGTTGAGAAAGTGAATGAATGCCCATCTAGGGGTTGGGATTTACGTATGCAAAGATGAGTGGATGAAAGGACAATAGATGGAGAGACCAGGGATGCCAAATGGACCATTATTAAATTCCTGACTCTGGGATTGAGGCTAAGAAGAAAGAAGAGGGAGGCTAGGAAAGCAGTGACAGGAATGGCAGGGATCTAAACTCAATGAGAGGGAAAATGAACTCGTTAGAAGTTAAATAATAATAAAGGAAAAATAAGAATATGTGGTCAAAGAAAGAATTTTAGACATAAAGATCAACCTTTTAACTCATGCTTTCAAATCAGTTCATTATTACAAAAAGTTTAAACCACTTTGAGAGATAGATACAGTCCTCTTTCAGGTCTCCGGAGGGTTCCCACCAACGTCTGTCCAGTGATGCTTCTTTTACTCTTCTGTCCAATCTTAGTCCAGACATTTTTTTTTAATTTTTAATTTTTGAAGAGACATGGTCTCACTATACTGCCCATGTTGGTCTTGAACTCCTGGCCTCAAAGGATCCTCCTGCCTCTGCTTCCAAAAGCATTATTATTACAGTTGTGAGCTACTGCTCTCAGCCCCATCAAGTCTATTGTTTCTATCTGTCTTGTGTCATTTACTAAATATTCCTCCAATTTCTATCTTCTATCTAACTGAATCTCAAGACTTCCTAAGAAATCACTGATGCTGACACTTCCAATGTTCAGGAAATTCAAATGTTATGGTCTCTTTAGGTTTTAAAATATTTCCTAGGTGTCCAGTTTTACAATATCTATGCATGACATTGGACTTCAGAACTCTGCAGTACTTTACAAAGAAAAGAGTCATGCAAAAAGTCATGGGATTGAAACCTCTATAACCAACACGTTGATATATAAATCATTTATAATTTCCTCTGAAATAATCTTTAAATCTTAACTCTTTAGGTAAAGCTTAAAATATACAGCAAGATGAGATTACCTGTTTTGGGTTTATTTTTAAATGTAAACAATGGTATAATCTGATTTATTCAATGAATGAAACCAGCCAATTAGCCAAATTTGACCAGGAAAGGCTAATTCAATGTGATCCTAAATATAACCAGTCAAATATAACTGCTATGTTTTAATTGGAAGGTGGAAGACAGCAGCATCCACCACGCACTAGACTGGACTGGCCAGCCTTCTACATTCTGCTAGTGTCCCTTCCATAAGAAGGAGTAACAGTATAATATTGCTATTAACAGTGTTGTCATTACCACAACAAATACCATTTCTTGAGTACTTATTATGCTTCAGTGTCTTTGCATTGTGTTATGTAATTCATACACCCATCTCAGAAGTATTTATAACTACTTCACTTTATAGAATAAGGAAAAAAACTCTAAAGGTCAATCTACCCTTATCGAAGGGACCTTATTCAAACCATAGTATATAATAAAAATACCAAACGTAAGCTGTGGATGAAGCTTTTACATTGATTTTCAATGCCTTGCTACTCTAAAATGTAGCCTGAATTAAGGCATATGCTTGCTAACTGGTAAGTAATTAAAAACAGGCAATCTGATCTTTTTGGAAAGAATGACTTTTTTTGAAAGAATACGAGTATTTCAACTTTTCAAACATACCAAGTTAAATTTCAAGAAAATACAATATCTATTTCATACATGTTACCATAACAACAAAAAATCCATAATATAACCATAATACTAGGTGTACCTTTTGATGGTAGAATTCTCAAACCGTTTTCCCAAGTATAAAATTTGTATTCATGGTTTTGACAACAAATTTTATACAGTTAGTTTTCACAAAAATTACCCAACTATTTCCTTTATCCTCAGTTACTAAAAAATGTGTGTGAAATAGCTTCCTCTTCCCACACATAGTCCCTTCTCCGACATCTTCCTGAAGTGGGGGGGAAAAAAATAAAAACGGGAGGAGAGATGGCAGACAAGAGAAGGGAATGTGTTCTCCATACATAACTAAAACGGGGAGAGCAGGATGTGGTATATACAAGAGAAGCATTTTCTCCATAGATAAATGACCTTCTCTCTCTCAAAAGAGAAAAATGGGTTTACCATTGGGTTCCTGCTGACCACATCTTTCTGTGTTGTTTGTCCTCTCAAGTGATCATAAATTTTAGTTGGTATTTCTTCACATCTCTTTTTTTGGGCATCTAATTTGGTTGTTTTCAACATTTCAACAGAAGAAAGGATCCAGTAGGTGGAATTTAAAAATTTTGTTTGGTTTTAGAAAAATAGCAGTCCATAAAGTCAGAATAAATGAAACCAGTAAACTACATCAATGCTCTTGGAATGAATACCTTTATATAATCCATTGACATCCTCAATGTTATTAAAGATGACTTTTGAGTAAGCATGTATATATGCATCTTTAAATTGCTATTTGCATACATTCTGTGCAGTACTTTTTCACTATCATATGAATCTGTAGCCCTTTAATTAGTTGATTTATTTTGTGTTGACATGGAAATTGTGATGGTGGTATTTAGATGTAATTATTAGTATGATTCATTAAAACCATTAGTGCAGACTTGAGCTACATAGAAAATCATAATGTTGTTAAATGCTTCAGTACTATTTTTTTGTTATGGCAACATATCTGACATAAATATTTCATTTTCTTGAAACATAATTTAGTATTTTTAAGAATCTGAGTAATTTATGTTGAAATAGTAATTCTTTCCACTAAGATTAGACTGCTCAATACCTATAAGTTAGTAAACATTAGGCAACTAAAGGCCAGTATTTAGTATGAAGCCCAGTGTTAAGTCAGGCCAGGATTTTAGATATTTAGATCATTTAAAATTAATGTAAAAGTTTTGACTCATAGTTTGCCTTTGGTATTTTTATTATGAAAGACTATTATAACTCAGTGTGTTTGAAAGCAGATATTTATTAAGTGATAGGAAACTTTAAGGGCAAATTACAAAATAGTCTTAATCTTAATTTCTAGAAAAAAGTTAAATAAAACTGACCACTAAAATAATACACAATAGAAAATACTAAATCATGAATATTTTATAAATATAACACATATATCGTTAGCTAAGAACTATTAAATGTGCATCATTTTGTACTTTTATTTCAGTTGTAAGAAGTTAATAATGGGTAAAGCTCAGTAAATAAAATAAGATTTTCCTCAGTAGAGACAGTCTCTAACTATTAATAGATTTCCTGTCTTCACTTGACTTCTAGCTTTACTGTGACTCTTCCCCCTGTATAATTTAATTTCAAAGTCTTATTTATGTGATTGTTCTTTTATTTGTGTATCATCTGCCTGATGATTTGACTTCAGGGCATCAAAGAAAGAACAAAGTAAAGTTTGGTTACATTTTCATTGTAGGTAGTTAAGTTGGGTCATAAAGTCTTTTCTACTTCCCAAATCTAATTATTGTAACAGTTGTTGATTCTTTTTGTTTTGTTTTGTTTTGTTGGTAAAATTTTCTAGAAACTCTTCAATATAAAGTCACAGAAACAGTACTACTTGCTTTTTAGTGTTTTAAACTTCCATATTGCATTTTTATATTTGAATTTATCTTTATCTCTTCCTGTTCCAAAGAGTGCGTTAGCAATTTTTTAGACTTTCCTGTGAAATGTAGGTAAGAATGTTTTAGAGATTTTTCAGGAAACTTGATGTAATTGCTACCAATTGAAGATATTACATGCCCAGGTCATTTGTTCCTTGAGCTGATGTTTTGGAAAGGATACACAGAAAAAAAAGAAGTAAGAAATTAAGTAAAATATAAGCATTCAGCTAGAAATGGTTCTACAGTTTTTCCCTTCAGTTTTTTTTTTTTAATTTTGTAAGCTACCTCAAAATCTAGTATTGTCTTTATGATTGATTTTTTACTGTGTGCAATACTGACATTTGTGTGGAGGAAATGAAGACATGCTTAGCTATTATTGGAGTCCATTTGGCTACTAATGGTACTGATATTCACATATTGCAATCTTTTTTTTTTTTTTTTTTGCAGTTTTACTAAAGGGAGGAAAAAGAGAGGAAGAGAAACCATTTAGAGACTGTGCAGATGTATATCAAGCTGGTTTTAATAAAAGTGGAATCTACACTATTTATATTAATAATATGCCAGAACCCAAAAAGGTAAAACCAGAAGTGTTTGTTTACGAGATGTAAGCCAGATCCCAGTTGAAATGCTGGATAATCAGATTGATTTGTGAGCTTGTTAAACTGGAAATATATAGAGAGATGCCTGAACCTTTTTCTCCCAGAGATACTCTGTTTCCCAGGTCCATAAAGGATGAAAACCCTATTGTACAGAAATCTCCAACCCCCATAACTTGTCTTTCACACAAAATTTTGCATTTATTCCCTGGTGTTCATAGGATGTCCCATTGCTCATAAATGTTTGCCTTGTACAGATTACATGTTGAGTTCATGTCTACCGTGAGTGTATGGGAAAGAGAAGCCATCTTCCAAAGACCCAACAATCCAGAGAACACACATAATACAAAGTCAAATACTGAGAGGAGAGGGAGGGGTAGATATAGCTATTTGCAAATTACTGCTCCTGTTAGGATAGGATAAACATTTCCTATCTTACTTCATAATCTTGAAAGAATTTGCTTTCCATATTTACTTAAAAGAGTAGGTTGGAAGATCGGATCCATCAGTATGTTGAACAGGACCCAAGGTAAATTTTGGAGTAAGCAAACATTATCTTCCTGCTGTGACATCTCTTTTGTATACTCTCTTCCACCATTTATTCATTAAATCATCCATCCATGCCTTCATTCAATACTGTTACGTGGATGTCATGCATTTGTCAGGAACATAGATATAGAGCAAACAGTTTCTAGTGTAATGATGAAGATAGACAATTATTCAGATAGTTATAAAATACTATCAATAAGTATAGCAATATAAATGGTCCATTTAAAGCACGGTATGTGGGAAGTTTTGAGGTGAGACAGCCAAAGAGAGTGAGATTAGGCAAGAGCTTTGCTCTTTAGTGTCTATGAATTTTAGCTGGAAGCCCAGGGTCCCAAAAGGATCATGTGCCTTTGCAGGATAAAAAAACTGTCCTCCCCTCATGCCCCCACCTAAATTTCTTGTCTCTTATCCCCATTTCCTCTGGGGTCTGTGCAATGCTCTTGGAATCTTCTCTGATTCCCTCAGGCAACTTTACATGACTTTCTCACTACCAGAGTTCTAAAAGGCAGAGATTGTGCCTTTTATCTTTGATTTCCTGGAACCTAGCATAGTTTCTGGTACATAGTAGGTCTCAATAAATATGTGCTGGAATAAATGAATGAGTAAGTGACCCGCTGATGGCAATATCAACACTTCCATGTGGTGCATAGTAAGCCAGTCTAACTTGCTTAGTCTTCCTGATTGTTAGTCTCCTTTGATAGGCAAAGGAAATGAATCTTGGAGCCCAGTTTGCCAGATGCCATGTAACCGGCAACCCAGGAAGTCTGGACTATAGTCCAGGACTGATACAGTTCTATTTTCCCTTTTACCACTGTCCTCTCTCTCTCTTGATTTCCATAATGAATCGTTGTTTATGTTAGCTCGAAATGGTTTCTTTTTCCCCTTTGCTGTGACAAAATTTTCTTCTTGAAAGATAACCTTCGATATTGTCTATAAGGGGTTAAAATGTAGGAGTCGAGTGGGCACAGGAGGGAGGAAAGGCAGGAGACACTGTTCTGTACTTTGCTACCTCAGCCATCTACCAGAGAAGTGTGGTTTTGCCTGATTTTCATTTTTGATTTCTGTGCAAGATTTCATTGAATCCCATGGCTTAAACAAGCAAACAAATGAAAAATGGAAATACAATGGCAAGCCTGGGAATGAGGAGATGAGGATAACTTATTCTAAGGAAGTTATCCTCAAATCACACTTTAGCTTAAACTCAATTCTCTCTCTCTCTCACACACACACACACACACGTCATAAACACACACCATACACATAGCAGATGAAGTATGTGAGAATTTGCTGGGGAGTAGGAGGTGGAGCTAAAATATTTGCTTTATCATTTCCCTACAGTACTACTCAAGACCTGAAGGAACCTCTAAATTATTGTCAGTTCCACTATAGTTTATAATCTGACTGTAAAAATAAAATTAACTAAAAATATTAAGTGAACTTCCATTTAGACTCATAGTGATTCTATGATATACATTAATCTAAAAATAATTCCCAAAGTTTTCAGATCAAGAATATTCACAATTTTAGAATTATTTTTTACTCTCACCAGTACTACCATGTGGCCCGTGGGGAAAAGGGTGCAGTGCAAATACAGCTTTAGTCATTCTATGGACTGGTAATGTGAAGAAAAAGATCCCACCTCAATTCATAATCTTGAATAGGTTTGCTTTCAATGCTTACATAGAATAGAAAGTTGGTGAATCCAATTCACTCCTTCCATGGCTGGCTCCTAGGTTGGTTTCATCAGGAAAGCAAGATTCAAGCTTACGCTTCTACAAAATGATGGATTTTAAATATGATGGAGCTTTTGGGTTTTCTTAAATAAATAAAACTTAGAATATTAAATTCACAAATGTCAAGTATCTACTGAATTAACTTCTGATATTTAGTCTAAAAAAATAATAACCTGAACAGGTTAGCAGTAACATACTCATACGTACCCACAAAGAGCAAATTTTATCACAGCTGAATGGACCCCATGGCTTTTCAGAGAGAAGAACTTCCCACATTAGCTGGTCAGGACTATTGTTAGATTTAGATTTAGTTTTGTTGAAATACTAGCAGAGTGTGGTGAGAAGGGGAGATAACTGAGCTGAAGAGAGAAAGACTGGCCTTCTTCTGGACTTAGATGCTCGTTCTCTTGTTTTATTATTTCCCTGTTATAATCATGGATTCTCTTATAAGTAGTAATATTGTTCTATAATGAAGATGGGTATTTCAGACTGACATACATACACATTTTTGCAGGTAAAAAATTTAGTGTTTAATCCCTTAGTATAATGGCATAGCATAGCACTGGTAAGAACAAATATTGTATGAATTTCCTCAAAAGTAATTTACAAGCTGATTAACAAAATAGCTCAAATGTATTGTGCATTTACAGTTTGCCAGTCTTCTTCTAAGCATATATAGATATATAGATAGATAGATAGATATAATATATACGATATATTATATAGTATATATCTATATATCTGCTATATAGCTATATATCTATATATGCTATATAGATATCTAAATATCTATATATATGCTTACTGTATATGTATGCTTAGTATATGTGTGTGTGTGTATATATATATGTATACTCCTTCATTTACTCTTTTCAACAACCCTTTGATATAGAGACTCCCATTATCCCTACTTTACAAAGATAACCTGCCCCAAACAAATTCTTAGCAAATATTGAACATTGACTTCAAAACAAAGGAATCTAATTCTAGAATACACCCTTTTAATCAGAGGATTAAGCAGAATCATTATGTTAACGAAAATAGAAATTGTATCATTTATAATTTTGAATATGAACCTGTTGCCCTATGGGGTGGTAAACACATGTGTGACATGTGAGCTACACAGGCAAGGGTTTATGTTTAGAAAATTAGGTAAGTTGACTCATGTTCTCACTATAACCCACCTCATTCTCACCATCCTATAATCTCAGTTTCTTCCATCTTGAAATAAATTGTCAGCATTCTGTCAATCCTATAAAAAGTGCTAGCAAAATTCATCTTTAGGACTTTCACCCTTCCATGTAGACTGTACATTGTAAATAGGAAGGTTGGTGCTACCCCTGCATATGCTTAGCCAAAGCATTGCTCATTATGATGTTTCCAGAAGTTTTGGCAAGGGTAAGAATCTCAAGGCAACCCACACAAAAACGGAAGCATCAAATATGCATGGTATAGACCAATAAATAAACTAGGGTTATTAAAGGAAAGTGACAAAACAATGTACAGACACTATTCATCTTGTAGTCAGTGTGAGAGTTGCAAGTATAACAGGATTGTAATACAGTAATTTTTTCAGTTGACATTTTGCCATACCAAAAAAAAAAAAAAATCTTTGAAAGTTAGAGAAATGTTGTCTTTTCAAATGTGGAAGCCAAAGACGGTTTTGTAGGACTATTTGATTTTTCAAGCAGAAAGAAAATTAGATTTTGGTCATTTCTATATTTACCTTTTGCTTTTATATTATTAATGTCTTGTGTTTATTTTTCTTTCTGAATTCCCTTCAATGTATAGTAGTAGGAAACAGGACTTTTGCTTTCATTTTATGTTTCCAAAACCAAATGCCTAGTTTTATCCAAAAAACAAACCATTTAATCATTACTCTGCTTATTGTAAAATATTAAAAATTTGATTCTGAACTCACAATTCCCCTAATTCTTGGAAAAGTATTATAACAAATGGGTTAAGCCCTTTTCATTTATGGTATGGAAAAATAATTAACATTCACAAGTCTAATCATTCCAACCTCTATGTAACATAAAAGTGTAAAAACTGCGTGAATCAAATTTCCCCGTTTTGTTTGGGTTTAAGCCTCCGTATTATGTTAAAAAGTGTTTAATGCTTGAAAGCTTTGACCTTGCCTGGGATAGAAGCCAGTTCAGTCATTTCTTGGATAGAGTTAAGCCCAAGTTATATGATCGATAAATGCAATAGCCATAGTTTATGTAGCAGGGCCTTGTTCACAGTAAGGACACTGCCAGATAGCACAGACCACACAATACTGGCAAATGAACTTTTCAAGTCTTTCATGTCTCAAATCTTTCTAAAATCTACCATGTATTTTTTTGAATTTCCTTCATCTGTTAAGCATACGGCATTTTTTTTTCTGACTAAAAATAATAGGCTTTTGTTTTATCTTTGCTAGAGTGAGTCCAACCTCTTAAATATACATATATGTGTGTATGTGTGTATGTGTATATATATGTATACATAATACATATAGAAAGGCAACATGCTCAAAGATTAATGATGCCAATATTATAATAAGTAGAGCCTAGAAATCACAATTATAAGGATAATTTATTGAACTTCTACATGTTTTGGTTTTGTATATTTTCTATTATTTATAATAAATTATAAAACTTCTATGCAATGTTATATAACTATAGTATATTAAATTTAAATATCATGTACATATTAAATATTACATTATATACATAAAGTGTATAATGCATAGCATAAGTATGTATTATGTCATCAGTAATATATGTAAGAGAGGGGAGTAGCGTCAATGCCTATTAATGCCAAACGCTATTCTAAAAATTCTATATACATTAACTCATCAAATTATCAGAAAATATCTAAGAGATACGTAGAGAGAGCAGAGGTGGATTTTGAATCCAGGCAACATAGCACTCAAGTTGGCGCTGTTAACCAAGGTGTTATTCAGCTCCATTGTTTCTATATAACACAAAGAGCAGTTGTTATCATTGATGTTGTTAAGTCTTCATAAGAACTGGGAAGCACATGTTTAACCCTTTAACCTCTCTGCCCCTCAGCTTCCAACTTAGTAATCTGCCTGGGTAATTTATATTTCCCAATGGTTTTTTTCTCTAGCTCTTTATTTAAGAAGCATTCTCAGCACATCTGAACATTTACAAGTCACTGGATTCCTCTGTTTAGAAGGAAAGTTGTCTTTTTAAAAAATTTGTGAGTGATTTAAAAACTAAGTGCATAGAGTTTTAATAATCTAGGTAACAGTAATTTAAAACCTGTACAGTATAGTGTCCTTTCTGTATTCTACATTTATAAATGTAGTGATTCTTTTCCCTGAGTATATAAGTGGACTTCACAGATTTGCAAATACAACTTGGCCAACTTTCAGGCAATCAATGTCCATTAGGAAATAAAAATTTGAATAAAAACATTCATTCTGGATTAACAAGTCAGGGCACGATCAAATTTAATTGAGAAAATTGTGATATTAGTTGCTTCCAGCAAAATATTTCCTTGACATTTTTACTTCCCTTTTTTTCTCATTTAAATTTCACCAGTAAAGCTCCACTTTGACTGCTTCTCTTGAATTACCACCTATGCCCTCTTGAAACCATGCCATCTGATTTTGTTCCCACAGGAATCCGCATTCTCTCTCACCAAGGTCACTAAAGGCTCCTTCATTCAAATTGAAGTTATATTTTATTAATCATTTTTTATCTTGACTTTTCTGAAACCTTTGATGGTCACTTCCCCAACTCTAAATCCATCTCTTTCTTAGCATTCCATTAATCAGTTTTTCCTATTTTATCTCTCCTGTTCCATCTCTATTTGTTTATCAAATATTCATTCAGTACCCACTACAGGATAGGCATACCTCTAGGTACTGGGGACAGCAGTAAATTGAAGGAAATCCCTGCCCATCTAAAGTTTTCTGATGTATTCTATCTTTCTCAGTGTTCACCAAAGCCCATTCGTTGACCCTTCTCACTCTCTGCCACACACAACTATTTCCAACTTTTTCTTTACTTATTTAAGTAATTGCATTTGTCTTCATGCTATTAACAAATGCTTTTAAGCAGATTATTCCCAATAAATTTCAATTAGGTAGACACAGGGTTCAATTCTGAATCCAGTTCAAATCAATTTTAAATCCCAGATCCAGAGCTTATTGTTGAATATAATCACTGGTAAGTTACTGAACTACTCTAAACCTCAGTATTTTTTCATCTGTAAAATGGAGATGATCATCATACCTACTTCCTACATAGGACTATCATGAGAATAAGTTAGAAAATGCATGTAAGGTGTTTATATTATATGGTCCTTAACAATCATGTCATTGTTAATAGCAATTCCTTTCTTACTTCCTTATGCTCTTATCCATATGTTTATCCTTGGTCTAGATCATCTCGAACAGCTCAATAAACTTTTTTCTTTGGATATCTATGCTACCTCAAAGGCTAAAGTGTCCAAAACTACGATCACTTTCTTTGCTAGCCTTTGAGGTGTCCAAAACTATGATCATTTTCTTTGCTCGTGTTTTCTTTCTTAAATTTCTCATTTAGATTATTGTCTCCGTGATTTTTCGGCCTATTAGAGCTGAAATCTCTGAACTCTGTCTCTTTAATCCTATGGGATCAGTCACTATTGAAACTTTGAGAGGTTTGATAACTGACCCATAATGTATTTATAATAATACCCCCAGCTGTAAGTGAAAACTGATGCCCAAGAATGGTTGTTGAGTAAAACAAAACATAAATGAATACGTTAATTGGAATTACGGAAGATAAAAGTGTAGCTAGAGATTATGTTGAGGACTAAGAGCAGGCGCAGAAATTAAAGGATTAGTGCTGGTGGGGATGACTGGGACAGGAATCAAAATTTCAAATGTACAGTCTTGGAGGTGAGTCAATTCCTGGGGTTAATGAAGACATACTGTATGTGTGGCTGTTGTCAAAGTAGGGGGAGAGCCTTGGGAGGAGAGCTGTCCTAGTTCATATGCCCACAAGTAGGCATGTATATCTTAGACCCTTTCACTCTGAGGCAGTACATGGACAATTTGTTCTTTGAATGATGTGTCTTGCCACTGCTTTTATACCCTTTTTGCTACTTGTGTTCCAAATGCAATGCTTCAGGGAAAACACTTGAGATTTTTCCTTTAATCAGAGCTTAGCTCTGTGTCTTTATAGCCTGCTTGCTGCTGTTACATCATATCCCACCTTTAGCCAGCCTTCAACATGCTTTAGTATTCAGTTGTTGAGGAATAGTCCCCGTTGAATAATCAAGCTGCCACATTCATGCTACATCAATTACAGTGATTGCTCTCCGAAGATAATCCCATTACAGATATGTTTCTCTTCTTGGGTAGGCTCTGGGGGAAATGAGTCAATTTCTAAATAAATACCATTGTATTTTGAATAATTAAAATAAGCATAAGTCTTTAAAAGATTTGTATAAATTTTCCACATGGGCAAGAAATTCTTGTCACAGTCAGAAGAGATACAGTATGTCATGTTCTCCTATTATTGTTCATGACTAAAATACAAGCAAATAATACATTCTCCACATGTTATGCCACAAATGTTGCCTCTAATGAAATATTGACTCATCAAGGATAACTATTGTAACATGTACATATATAAGAATTGATAGGCAATAAAATATGTGATAAAGACATGATATTTTAACAATTTTTTTTGTTCTTATTGTACACCCATTTCAATCAATTTAAAGTTTTAAAATTCTGGGTTGTGTGTTTTGGCAATCAAATGGTCTGTAACTTTGGAAATTTGGTAGCATTTCCAAAACTTTGAACATACTCAAATGCTTATTTTCATTTAAAACAAAGATATTTTTTAAATGTTTTATAGTCTGAGACAAAGACTTAATTTTCAGCTGACTAAAATTTGTGCAAGTAATTTATTCATCATTGATGGAATTTAATCAGAAATAATTCAAATATGAATCATAGGAAGAAATAACCAATAATATATCTAACTTAACATTGTTCAATATAGTAACTTTAGTTTTTGTAATCTACAGACCTGTTCACCTTATTCCTATTTTGAAACATGTACGATATATGTTTTCAAAGTAGAAGTATTTTTTACTTGACTTTGTTTTCCATTTGTCAGGTATTTTGCAATATGGATGTCAATGGGGGAGGTTGGACTGTAATACAACATCGTGAAGATGGAAGTCTAGATTTCCAAAGAGGCTGGAAAGAATATAAAATGGTAAGATGGAAGAATTTACAGTGCCTTTTGCTGTTTTATCTTGAAGTTATCTTCTCCATACTCTTTGATGAATCTTTGTATTTTTAGGTGGTTCTGAGTTATTTTTGAAATAAAATGATACATTAGTGTTATTATTTTCATTAGACACAAAACACTCATAAATCATTTTCAGTAAATGATTTCCACATGTCATCAGAAAGAAAAACGTATTACTGAAATTATTTGGTGAACTGTTGTGTATTGTTTGCGCTTGTTCCTAGTTGAATGAGGGTGGGGGAAGCTAGAACTCAGACCTTCTCTGGATACATGAGCTTGACCAAGTGAGCTGTGCAGGGTTGCAGGTTGTGGAACAGGATGGGTAATAGCAATAGCCTCACACACATAACTGGCTAATTGTTGCTGGCTGTTGACTGGAAGCTTCTCCATGTGACCTTTCCATGTGGCTAGGCTAAACTTCTTTCAGTAAAGTGATCCAGGGTTATCAGACTTCTTACGTAGCACTTGTCATCCTCCAAAGACAAAGCAGGAGCTTTCAGCCTTTTTTAGTTTTATTAGACCCAGGAATGAAACAGTATTACTTCCATTGCATTGTGTTGGTTGTGGTTGGTCACAGGGAAAGTCCAGATTTAAGGCACGAGGAGTACACAAAGGTATGAACTGTGAGCCATGGTTCACTGGGGTCTGCAAAATAACAGTAGGCATCATCATCATTATCATCATCATCACAGCTCATCTCTTTATTAATGCTCAATATGCCAGCCCTATATGTAATTTCTTATCTAATTTTTAATATCAGCACTATTAGCTAACACTATGCCCATTTTAAAAGGAAACAGAGATGAGCAAGGGTTGAAATAATCTAAAATCCAGTAATCACATAGTCGGTGCCTATAATATTAAAAATTAAAATCTGCTGACAGAATGCAAAGGCATAGTAATGCAGGAGAATCTATATTTATGGATTCCCATTCTTTTGCAGCTGAAACCTCTAGATAATTCGTGTCTTGATTTTTTGACAAATTTTCTCTCAACAGGTAGAGAGAAAGAAATGCTATACTAGCCTCGGTTCTGTCTTGATATTCGTGTAGACAGTTTGTAAAAACTATGGTTGATTTGCCTCAGAGTTTGCCCATTAATAGGCTCATAGTTGGTCAAATGACAGTAAATAAGGGGTTTGAATAAATGAACGGAGGTTTCTAGTGGTGTCACTGCTTTTACATTTTTATCAGATACTCAGTTGAACAGTCTGAAAGCATGTTTAAAAAGTTTGGACTTACACAAAGTTGGAATCCTGATGTCTTTGTTATATCATAAACTCAGGATGGAAAGGTAGGCTGAAGCCAGCAAGATATAATTCCACAGAGATGATTGTAGACTATTTCACCTAGATAAAAAATACCTAAATTAACTGTGAGAAAACAGGGTGAGAGTGACAAATTGCGTTAAGGACTTAGTATTTGAAAGAGGTTTATTTGGTTCTAAGCTCATTTTGAATTAACAAAGATTAATGTACTCAGTGTACATTACTAGTAGTTTAGGGGATCACATAAGATGCAGAACTCACTGGTGTCTGCCATGATCTGGTTACATCAAAAATATAGTTTAAATTCTGGAGGTTTTCAAACACATTAACTTATCCTAGGGATTATAAGCAGGATGGGAGGAATTTGGAAATTGCATCTCTAACAGGTAAACACCTGGAGAAAAAAAGAATTAGACATAAACCTGATAGCTATTTTAGTTAACTGGATGGAGGTAGGTGGTACTAGAGCCTGCTTCTCAAGATGTGGTCCAGGGACCAGCAGTATTAGCATCCTCTGGAAACTTAATGGAAACACGAATCTCAAGCTCTGGCCCAGATTTCCTGAATTAGAATGTGCATTCGAACAATGCCTGAGAGGGTAGTGCAATAATGAATCAAGTAAAATTCCAAGAAGGCAAAATTTGACCAAGTATGAACAAAACTCTCCAATGATTAATCCCAATACCAAATGGACTGCCTATTAAGTGGCAAGCGCTCCCCATCTTCAGTGGAAATAGAAGGTAGATCATTATCTTTTGGAATTGCTATGGAGAATTGGAATGTTAGGTCATATTTGAAGGCCTCTTCCTGCCTAGGTGATTCTAAAAATATATGAGGGATAAAAGATTACCTATATTCGAAAAAACAGACTTTGAATTATGTTTATATTAACAGTTACAGGCCAGGCACAGTAGCTCAAACCTGTAATCCCAGCACTCTGGGAGGCCGAGGTGGGTGGATCAGTAGGTCACGAGATCGAGACCATCTTGGCCAATATGGTGAAACCCTATGTCTACTAAAATAACAAAAAATTAGCCAGGTGTGGTGGTGCATGCCTCCCAGCTACTTGGGAGGCTGAGGCAGAGGAATCGCTTGAACCTGGGAGGCGAAGGTTGCAGTGAGCTGAGATCACGACACTGCACTCCAGCCTAGTGACAGATCAAGACTCCGTCTGAAAAAAAAAAAAAAAAAAAAAAAATCACTCTACCATTTACAAGAGGAGTGATTTTTGACAAATCACCTAGCCCGCACCTTAGCTTTCTAACTAACTTGTTAAAATAGGACAATGATAATACCTCACCTGCCTCACAGGGATGTTTCAAGGATTAGAAATAATGTAAGTAAAGCACTTCGGCACACTGAATTTTCAGTGAACAGTAGTTATTTTTATGATCCAAGTTGAAAACATCAAAGACACCAAAAATTTCACTTAACTATGCCAAAAATACTGTTTTGCAAACCATCTTAATTCATGATTATTTTCACCACTAAAATGTGATGTGAAGAAGTCATCTGAAAATCAGACTATAGATAGAGACTCAGGCTAATCTGAAATACATTGTTATTAAAATTAATGATAACAGAAAAATATAAAGTTGTCATCATGGTGACTTTCCAAAATGGTGAATTCTTAACTGTAAACATCTGCTGCCTTGGCAAGCTAGGCATGTTAAGTAAGAGATACTGACTTGTTAAGTATGGAATCAATTCATGTCTTGTAAGTATTTACCAAATATATCTATTTCTAAGCAATTCTTTTTTCATTATTGGAACAAAACTGAAATTCTTTACTCATCATGTTTTATGGAGTTTACCCCTCCTCCCTTTTTTAAAACAAGAAAGACTATCATGCTTTATTCAAACTTGAAACATTTATCAGATGAATGTCAATTTTGCATGATCAAAAAATGAAATAAGCTCCAACATTTTGAAACATTCTGGCTAAAAATTAGGCTGAAGAATTTTTTTTTTTATTGAAAATATTCATCATATGTTACAAGATGGTTAAAACACATGGTAGAAAGTGTTTTGGTTCTTTATCTAGTTTTTCTTTCACCTAAAGACAAAATAACATGACTCCACCAGGAATGGATATAGACTCCTTATGCCAGTTCTTATCAATCACGCCTACTTCTATTTCCTGCATCCAAAGAACTGCCGGCTGACTTCTTCAGCTAAGGGTGTACAACCTTCGGGATAACAAGAACTTGGCATACCCCAACTCTTCTCCAGTCTTTACCAATCTACTATTATATACAGTAGGATGCTACATTTCTTCCTTGGGCAATGAGTGCAGAAGTCAAGTTTTCTCTCTCTTTCTTTTCTGCCTTTCCTCTCTCCTTCCTTCCCTTCATACTGATTGATATCTATGGGCTGCCTCTTGCTTCGTAAGATTCCCATCACATGTAATTACAAATATATATTATATATTATCATTATTTTTAAACCTCTGTCAATATGAAAAGTTTACGAATTTGTGGATTGTTGACATTGGCTTTAAGCCTACAAGTCTCTTACCTAAGCTTAGCTTTCACTTAACCTTCTTCATGAGGAGATTCAGCAAAATCTGGTTTACAGATTTGTAAAGATGTTTGCCTGAAAGGAAAGTCTGGAGTGGGCTTTTTAATGAGGCACTTAGAGAAGATATTAGTTCTTTCAAGACATAAGGATACCCTTTAGCGGCCTCCAGCAATAACACTTATCAGCAGTACTTTCACATATAAAGCGCAATGAAGCTACGAGCTCCAAACAGTACCCTAAATGGCCTAATTTTATACTGTAGTAGGCAGTGACTGATGCCCTGGAGAGAAACTTGCTTTATTTTGAGAGCAATTACCCCCATAAACAGAACTTCCTATCCACTCAAAAATTTCAATGTGAGCACCATTCCTTCTGGGAGTTCTTTGTTTCTGGAAAGAAGTTGAGAGCACATTTTCAACTATATTTTAACATCTTCATATTAAAAAGAGAAAAAATGCATAAGAAATTAAAAATTTTGAAATTCAAAATTTGTTTCAGTCTTTCTTGGGTTGCGTGTCTCAGCATTTAGAGGAGATATACCATTCAACTGCGTTTGAAAGTGCCCTGAAAGCCACAGCTCTGTCTTATCTGTTTTGTTTTTTTTTTTAATGATTTGTATGAAAAAAGATGAATCCCATGGAATACATGGACTGTGTCTGGTTTCAATTTTACTTCATCTATAAAAAGTCAACGCTTCCTGTGAGCATTATCAGACAAAACAAATAACGTATCAGAGACAATTATTTTATTAACTTGGAAAAGCACAAACCGAAATTGAACATTTCTGCAGGTTTTCGCAAAAACTAACAAATGTTGATCTTTCCTTTGCATGTGTTTTTTGAGTAAGATGTGCTTTTTAAGGCCAATTTTAAGTCAGCATTAGTTCAGATTAAATTTCAGTGTCTTTTTATCCCTTTATTAGAGAGCTAGAGAAGAAATAAAATCAATTAACAATGTATCTGAGTTACTGAATCAAAACCTTTCAGCTGATTGTGATTGACATCATTAAACATCGTTTTTACAAAAGTACATGACATAGTATCCTTAGATTTTATTCATGAAAAAGGGGAAATTGTAGTGTAATGTTTACTCATTCATTGCTGCTTTTTCAATATCAGCACAGAATTTCATATATACTTTCATTTTTATTTTTTTAATTTTATTTTATTTTATTTATTTATTTATTTATTTATTTGAGACAGAGTCTTGCTCTGTCGCCCAGGCTGGAGTGCTGGAGTGCAGTCGCACGATCTCCGCTCACTGCAACCTCCGCCTCCCGGGTTCACGCCATTCTCCTGCCTCAGCCTCCTAAGTAGCTGGGACTACAGGCGCCCGCCACTGCGCCCAGCTAATTTATTGTAGTTTTTTAAATAGAGACGGGGTTTCACTGTGTTAGCCAGGATGGTCTCGATCTCCTCATTTTTATTTTTATGGAAGCTACAGGCTATTTGGGGTAAAATAAAGACCTGCAGTAAACTGTTATGTGCCCATAATATGTAAGCCTATTTCGGAGCATATGCATTGGCTGACTCTGTCTTTTAGGCAAGAACATGAATTTTTGAAGGACAGTCCCAGACACATAATCAAAACTTTCCTCCCCATAGGGACCTCAGTATAAAGATGGGGTTTTACTCCTGCATTTTTCCTGTGTACCTCACAAATATTTTGATTTGATTAATATATTCTTTTGAGTTTGCACTTGGAATATCTATTCCAATCACATTTATATGGATCTCTACCTTCAGTTCATAGCAGACTAACATGTGCAACCTTTTACATGTATAGCTCTTTGAGTCCGTCCCAGACATAGTGAATCAGAATCTTCATGGGGGGCCTAACCATCTATATTTTTTTAAAAGCCCCACAGCTGTTTCTGATATGCATTCCTGGTTGAAAGCAATTATCACAACTATTAACTTATTAGCATGGTATAAGACCTTAAAAATTACCTCTTTTGTAGCTCCTAAAACTCATGAGATATGGAAAGAGAGGGATTGAAAGAGATAGCACTAAGGGAGAGTTGAAGGAAACAGATACTTTAGTACCTGGAAGCAAAGGTAAGAATAAGAAAGTAGTCTGTGCTTTCATTAGTACTATAGTTTAGTCCCAATTGCAATCAGTTGGTTGTAATTTCTTATTTAATAATTAACTTTTTAGATTAAAATGACAATACTGACTTGTATAAACCAACTCTCAATTTAGTATAATAAAACATTAGTCCTCTGAGAGGCTTTTAAATAATTATTTCAGTATCCCTTTATTAATTTTTAGGCTAAGACAAGACCCTAGATTATTCTTTTTCCTATTCTTATACAAAGTAGAAAGGAACTTGCTTGCCTGCATATGACTACAGTCTCATGGAAGAGAAGAAACTAACAAGAAAATTACTATATATTGTGAGATATATTTTAACTATAACGACAGCTAGATTTTTAAGTGTTTTCTGTGTATCAGATGTACTTGGTTAAGTGCTTCAGGTGTATTTTCAATTTTATTCTCAAAACCTTGTATATGAAAATGATGTCTGTAATCCCTGTTTTGCAGACAGAAAAACTGAGGCTCAGAAACAAAGTCGATAGTTCTACAGCAAATATGTGGCAGATCAAGGCTTTAATCTGGAGCCAGAGATAAGGGGTAGAAGTTATTTCATCCAAACCAAGCCTTTGTCCTACATATCAGATCTGTGGCCGTGCCTGATAAACTCTCCAAAAGACAGTTTATTAATGTGGGAACACGATTTCCCTTCTTTCACGTATTTTTCATCTTGATGATGAAACAGCTGTGTCTGGATCACTGCACTTGGCTATTAGAAGGTTTCCTCCCTATACTGCAGCCATTTTGATTCATTGTACTCAAACATTTTGCTCTCGTAATAGAGCATGCTTGGACAGTTTTTTGGGAAGAGGCTCGAAGTAAATGTTAGTTTCTAAATGCAAATTATACTGCTTTCTTTTTAGTCGCTTCTTCCTGAAAGACAAAAATGCAAACAACTGTTTAGGAAGGCATATTTATTTCCATTTAGAGGGAAGTACAGGCCTGCATGTGGAGACAGGGATGGAGGCTCTCCTACGAATGATGCTAATCCTTGTTCATTTCTAAGGCTCACCCAGAATCACTGCATGTTTCCCTGGGGAAGCTGGAGAGTTTTATCCACACAACGCTTTCAACAGCATGGAAATATGTGACCCAAAACTTAACACTTCATCATTCCCAGCCTCTTTATTCACATTGAGTATAATTGTTGAATCCCTTTTCAATGACTGCACAGAAAAGGGAATCATCAAGTGGATAGAGGGAGAGTTTCGACATGTCTGAGCTGCAAAAAAATGCAAGGAAAATCCCAGTGGCCTTCTTTTTCTTCCCAGGGGCTGTTGCAATTGAGAAAGTGGTCATTCTTTGACTTTCAGCCTCCTGTAACTTTCTGTTTTGTTTATGCTTTGGAGAAGGTAAGCTTTGCTCTTCTCCTTAGTAGGTAGCATTGGCTGCCATAAAAATGTGTAAAATTCTTAGCACACCAGAAATTGCTCTAATATTTCTTGCCACTGTGAAACTTTTACAAAGTGTGACTTGAGCATCTTAGGAACAGAGAAGCAAAGAGCCAACGGAGTACTAACTTCAGTGGGTCTTATATCTTTTCTGTGAGCTATGGGTAGATGGTCTTCAGAAGAGTATATACTCAATGCAATCTGTACCAAGCATATTCAGCCTATCAAAAAACTTAGGTAAATTCGGGAGTAATAAAAGTGTACACATATGTTAATTTTAACTTTAAATATGACAATATACATCACTTACCCATTAATAAAGTAAAATGAGGGCCAAAGTCTGGAATTCTGTGTCATCAGTTCTTTCCTAAAACTTTCCAGTAGTAGAATGCATCCAATCTCTAGTTTCAGTTTTTAAAATATAGAACAGTACATAAAGACACATGCAAGGCAATATGTTAAAAATTCTTTAATTTTTTAATATTTTTCCCAGTCTTTTAGCGTTTCAACAATTCCTAATTCAAAAAAAAAGTTTCAGTAATTTGCTTTTATTGAGCAAATCTGGATATTTATAAAAAATTGAAACTCTCATTTCTCACTAATATTTAACTTATTTGCATAAAATTTTATAAATATTGCAATAAATGAACTGGCATAAATGGGTTTGGTACCAAACACCTGTGAACTTTGGTAAGTAACTCGGTTGGCGGAAGAGGTAGTGCACAAGTTTGGACAGTTTAAGAAACATTTCCTCAAGACTCAACTGTATTGTCTACAACAAGAATTGTGCTTTACGATTACTTTTCCATGTGTTATTGCAAAATGCTATAATATTTTGTTTTCCTTCCTCCTTACCTCCGTTTCCCCCTCCCTTTCTTGCTTCTTTCATCTATTCTTTTCTTTCTACCTTTTTCTTTGAATTTCAAAAGAACCCTACTGGAATGCTCAGTGCATGTCAGCTCTTCACTGGCTTTTGGAAATTCACAAATACAACACACCTTCTATCATCAGGGAGCTCACAACACAGCCAGTGAAACAAATATGTAGATCAAGAATTACATGGAACTTCAAGCATTGCCAATGAGTATTTTCTGGGGCAATTGTGAATACCCCAAATCTAGAATGCCAGCAAGTTTCTAGTTCTTTCTTTTCCTATGACTAACAGCTCCAACATTAAGCGTTGGCTTTCTTTTGAGACCAGTTTTTTCTCCCTACAAAGAACTATTTTGAATACTTAACAACCTTGACTTTACCCAAAGAGAACAATAGACTCATGTTGACATTTAGAAGCCAAGTAGTCAGCTAGGTTCACTCAGGAGTGCTTACAAATCAGCGTTCTGCCTCAAAATTCCAATGCCAGTGCAGCTTTGTAAATGATTACAGTCATGGGTTTACAGGGTTGCTTATTAATATTTAATAATAAGAAAGTTAAAGCTCCAAAAGTCATGATTCTAGTAATCTATTAGTTTGGTGCAAAAGTAACTGTGGTTTTAACCATTGAAAGTAATGGCAAAAAACTGCAATTACTTTTGCACCAACCTAAATATGAAGTTATTGTTGAAACGTAATTGCATTTGTGAATAATAATAGTAAAAATAATATTGTTAAATAACTTGTCTAATATCACCCTTATAGTGTTCATTGAAAAATCTTTATTCAAAATATTTTGTTAACTAGTAGTTTAGAAACATTTTCAAAAGCAAAACTTGAATTGAGAATTGTTTTCCCGTGAAACCTATTAACTAGATTTATTTTATACAAAATATCTCATCCACACAGATTTGAATAACAGAGGTTTTATTGTATTAAGTAAGAATTGGACAGAAGCTTTGATGAAAAGAAACAAGGGAATTCTTGAAATGTCAATCATTGGAGAAAAAAGTGTAAAATGTAAAACACAAAAAACCTTTACTTTTTAATAATTTTTAATTATTATTTAGAAAATAGTTAAATGCTGAACATTAAAAGAATTCCTCTCTAAAGTAACAACTGCATCTCTATATTGTTTCCCAGGGTTTTGGAAATCCCTCCGGTGAATATTGGCTGGGGAATGAGTTTATTTTTGCCATTACCAGTCAGAGGCAGTACATGCTAAGAATTGAGTTAATGGACTGGGAAGGGAACCGAGCCTACTCACAGTATGACAGATTCCACATAGGAAATGAAAAGCAAAACTATAGGTAAGTCATGTTACAGTGTAGTGCTCAACTACCTTTGACCTAGCCACTTAATAATTGTAGTGGGAAAATGTGAAAAAAAGAAATGAAAATCATCCTTCAAAATGAAAAGTGGGTTTTTTGTCTAGACCTGTTACAAAGAGATAAAAAAAAGCCTGTAAAGACTTTTTCAAAGATTTAAATTTCAGTTTTCATAGGTTGACTCTCTTTGACATTGGCTTAAATTTTAGAGAATGGTGAATGAAGTCAAGCATACTGTTGTTATGTGGTTATTATTATGAAGTTGCAGTGAATTCATATTTATAAAAATGATGAGTTTTATACTCAAACTCATTGGCTTAAATAATCTCTTCATTCTAAAAAAGATTTTCTAGTTCTACTTTTTTTGATGACTTTTCTTGATTTAGTATTTTTCAAATGATCCTGAAGATGACAAAAGTAAAATTTTATATATTTGAATGATTTACGTAAAAGAGAAGATGAGGCATGAGTTAGAGGTTTTACTTGGTAAATAATCTAAAAATTAAAAAAAATGGAATAATGGTATCAATATACATAATATGTCATTGCAGATGTAAAAATAGATAAACTATACACCTAATGATACATGTTTCCAATTATCCTTTTTCAATGAGGAGCTTGTCTACTAGGGAAAAATAAACACACAAAAATATGGCTAAAGAAATAATGTGATGTGGTAGATTCATTGCACGAACACTTATTGTGTTACTTCTATGTTCCTGGAATTCTACTGGGCACTGGTCTTACAGATGTCAAAGTCAAGCTTTGTTACTAACTAGGTCACTAAAAACTGGCTGGCATTCCTTGGGAACAGTGAAGATATTTTAGTTACTTTTATACCGCTACTCATTAGTGCAATTCTTGATGCCTATATAAATTGTCTTTAATTATGTGTGCCTCAGTTTCGTTCTTAGTAAATTAGAGTTGCAATGATTTTTAACTCTCAATATTGGGACTGCTCTACCTCTGTCTTGACAATTTGATTGTATGAATTAAAGGGTGGGCACATTGCTTCAAATAATTGCAACAACAGCAACCCTACCCTTGTGTGTGTGTGTTGTTTCAACCTGTGTGGTTATCTCATAGTTCAACTCTTTCTGCTGCTTATTTGTCTTTTCAAGACAAACTTTTTTTTATTTTTTAGAAGTTTGAATTCTGCATCTTTTCATGGGCACAACTCATTTCATTTTAATGGATTATGTATGGGATTGGATCCTTAGAGACATAATAATCATTTTCTCTACAAATAGTAATGATGTCACCACAACAGAGAATGAGAAATAGATCTAAAAGAGTTTATAGTCTCATGGTGGGGTTGGTGGGGAAGCGAGGGTGTACTTAATGGCAGCTCAAGAAACCAAAGAAGAGACATTTATAAAATGCAATGGAGTGTAAGAAGAAATGTTTCCAAGGAGGTCAATATTTTGAGAGTTTTATAACAAGAAAAACCACTGTTAAACATCAGGGATACTCTTATGTAAATGTTTTGACCTGAAACTTGAAACTATATGAAACTTGGCTAATGTCAGACAGCCTGACAATAGGACTAGCAAATAATTAGTCTAGTCTTTTTCTAGGCTCCTGAAGAATTTGCTTTGGTTCCTTTCCAAAATGTCTCTCAATTCTTCATAGGTGGCTGTGTATGTGTATGTGTGTGCGTACACATGCATATGCATGTGTGTCAGGCTTAGAGGGTGTTTGGGCACAGAGTGTTGGGGAAGGTTTAGGAGGATTGTTGACATCTGCAGTGCACTTCAGAGTGTATCCTGTGGATGCCATTCTGCCGTCTGCATGAGGAAGGAGCACTCACTTCCTCTTAGAGTGCCCCACTGCCCTTTTGAGCATTTCTCATTTCTTTGACATCTGTGTGATTTTGTATTCTCACCACACAATAAGGATTTATGATCAAAAAAATAAGTCTTCCCTGCTAGGGTAATGCATACACTCTGATATCCCCATTTTTCTTTCTTGAGAATCAAAATTATAAAGCCAGAAGAAATGTAACAATTTAATTTCAAACCTCTGGTTTTGTGGGAAGGAAAGCTGAGGTTCACATATATATATGTGTGTGTGTGTGTGTGTATGTATATAAAATATTGTGTTATATATAATATTGTATTACATATAACATAATATATTATATATAATATAATATATAATATATGTGAACACTTCAAGCCTCACACACAGGCATATGCATGTGTACACACACACACACACACACATACATATGAACCTCATATATATAATTTTGCCCAAAAAGGGAAAAAGACTTAAAGAAGGGAAGTCTGACTCCTACTTCATTCAGTGTAGTTTCTGTTCTGTCATGCTGCTGACTTGAAGTTAGTGGTTCTGGCCTCTTTCCTGCAGGGACCTAACAGAAAGTAGATCTGCAGTCATCATCTTCTCATGCAATTCAGTATACGATTCGCGTTGGCATGAAATGGGAAATGATAACTCATTTAAACATAATGCTTACTCTGGTGAAATATTCATCAAAATAAACACACTGTAAGATGATGTTATTCACTTTTTCAAAGAAAAATGGAGCAGAAGCCTGAAAACAGAAGCTAAGCCCTTGCAACTTTTCTTCCTGCCTGTATCATCAAGTATGCCCAGTACTGCTTCTCTAGGCCCAGTAATGCCTCCCATGGCGTCCCAGTTAGAACTCCCATTGCCCATCACTGCCTCATGTGCTTTTTCTCCATTCATGTCTCTTCCCTCTGAATTGGCATATCTCTTTGTGATCAATTGTTTCAAGTATTAATACTAAGATTTGCATAGTATTCCATAATCTATGAAATGATTTTTAACAGTACAAGCATATAAACTTCTTTTGAAGGTAGGTATTATTAGACACCTTTTTTTTTTGAGATGGAGTCTCAGTCTATCGCCCAGGCTGGAGTTCTGTGGCTCAATCTCGGCTCACTGCAACCTCCGCCTCACCAGTTCAAGAAATTCTCCTGCCTCAGCCTCCCTAGTAGCTGGGACTACAGGTGCATGCCACCACGCCTGGCTAATTTTTTGTATTTTTAGTAGAGATGGGGTTTCACTGTGTTAGACAGGATGGTCTCGATCTCCTAACCTCATGATGTGCCCGTCTCAGCCTCCCAAAGTGCTGGGATTACAGGGGTGAGCCACTGCTCTCGGCCTAGACACATTTTAAAAATAAGAAAACTAAGGTTTTGGTCAATTGACTTGGTCAAATTCAACTAAATTCCAACTGAAATATAAAACTATGAAATTCATACTAGGTTTTTGTTTTATATGTTTTTGTTTTCTATGTTTTTTCTTTTTTAATTCAGAATTTTTTGAGGTTTTATTTTCTAAAACATATTCTATCTTGGAAATTTTGTTTGAAAATTCTTGTAACAGGTGTGGTCCTAATGTATAAAGCTAACTGTGTTGTTGTTTTTAAGAAAAACCTTTATCATGCTCTTGACACATATTAATTAAAGAAAGTGTTGTGAATGGATAGATGAGCTTATAAATGTGCACATATTACACATATTTTTCTTTTATCCTCTAAGGAAACTCCAAATAATTTTCCCAGATAGAAAATAAAATCTATAGAACCCAAGAGAATATAAATAAGAAAAAATAATAATTTAAGACTGTCATTATAAACATAGTATATGAACTAACATGTACCAATGTGAAATTATTTAATACTTCCTCTAGAGAGGTAGTATTATCCAGATCTTCATCATCTGACACCCAGACAATTACACAACCTTCCTGCCTCTCTAGTCTTCATACTCTCAAATATATCTTCCATGCTATTGTTGAGATGATTTTTCTAACAGACAACTTGGTCTTTCCCTCCTTCATATATTTCAACAGTGTTCAAATATCTGCATGTGAAAGTCCACCACTAAGACTCTTCATGACCTGACCACGACCTAATTATGCACCATTTTCTGCCATACACTCTCCCTAACTTTACCCACCTGGATACCCTTCTCATTAACGGTTATGTTCTGGTAACTATTTGCAATTTCCCTAAATCCTCCATGCCTTTTTTTATGCTATATTGTTACTCAACACATAAACTTAAGTTTGTCACATGCATACATCTTAAATCTTTAAGATTCTCTCTTATTCCAGGAGGTCTTCCCTGATATCTGCTGTGGTAGATGTAATGTGTCAACTCATTGCCCCCTTCAATACTAAAGCACTTTTTCCTTCCACCTCCAGGAAATGTTGACTGACAGGTTGTAGCTGAAGTCCGCTTTCCAGGCACTGTTTGTAGTTAAAGAAAAATTAGGCAGGCGTAGTAGCACACACCTATAATCCCAGCTACTTGGGAGGCTGAGGCAAGAGAATCACTTGAACCCGGGAAGCGGAGGTTGCAGTGAGCCGAGATTGTGCCATTGCACTCCAGTCAGGGTGACAAGAGTGAAACGCCATCTCAAAAAAAGGAAAAAATAATAAAGTGACATCACCCAAGATTACTTCTTGCAAGATAGATTGTATCTAATGACTGGTCAATATAAGAGTATAAAGACCCTCTTGTCCCAATTTGGGGCAATTCTGAAGAGCCCTTCACGATCCAAAATTCCACTTGAGATTAACTGAGATCTTCACCATGACAGCATGTGAGCCCTGCATTTCCCTCTGCTGAGTTCTGCATGCTTCACTCTGCCACAGATCCTGGGACCTCTCCCTTCTCCACCTCCCTACGCTGATTTCCCAGAGAAATGCACCACCCTCATTCTTAGGCCAATTTGGATGTTCTGTGTTCCCATTGACCCATAGCACTTTGGATAACTATCCAGGATTCAAATCCTGTTATAAGTCATTAACGAGTGGCTATTAACTCTCTAACTTGTGCTCTCTCTCTCTCCCCACAACCCCTCTCTCCCTCCCTTTGAGTGTGTGTGTGTGTACACGTGTGTGTGTGTTCTACGATTTTAAAGTGTAGAAACCATTTTTGGAAAAATTCAAGATATGTAACTAATTTAGCCAAATTACTAACTAAGCTAACCTATATTTGAGGCACACATACTATGCACCAGATGTCTTGTTTTCACAAGAGAAAACTGAGGCATAGTACTTTGCACAAGGTCACAGACACTGATACGATGAGTATGAGTCCAATTTGAAATTTGGTCTTGTAACTACCCACCATATGGCCATACTCAAATAAAGAGAAGTTCATCAGTTAATTTCTAGAATTAAATAAACTCAAAACACATATTCTATGATATAGTATATGTTTATTCTAACTCTTCTACTCTCTTTAATAATTTGAATGCCTTTGGACACATTACCTATCTTTCTAGTTCTCAATTTTCTATTCTTATAAGTTAAAGTATTTGTAAAGCATCTTGCAGCTCAAACATTTTCTACAATAGAACTACCTTTATATGTGCATCACTACTTTTATTACCTTTCAATTCTTTGATAAAAAATTAAATTTTATCTCTCTAATAAACACTTGAGAATTTATTATCAGTTTAGAGATAGAGTGATGTTTTACTTCTCATGAAAGCTTTGCTTGTTCCAATACATAAAGTTAAAAAAAAAACCCACTGCAACAATAACTACTTTAAAAATATTTTAATAATAACAGATTTATCATATGGTTGAGGAGATGCTATGTCCACTGGAAGGAGCTCTGGAATAGGAATCAGGATGTGGAGGCTGAGAAGTAATCTGGCTCCTCCACCTGGGAAAATGGCATGGTTGTATTTGTCAGTGTTCAGTCAGGGGAGCAGAGCCATGAGGAGATTTACAGAAATGAGGTTAAAACATATGCTTGAAACCTGGCATGGCAGACAAGCCACAGCTTGTGAAAATCTAAGAAACCAAACTCGTGTAGCCACCAAAATGGAACCACAAGAAGGAAGATCTACAGAAATCTGTTGCCTTGCTGTAGTCCGTGGCATGTGGTTGTGCAGTCAAGCATCTTGTGGTGGGTCTGGAGCTGTTGCCAGCATCAAGAAGCCAAGCTGGATGCTAAGTGAAGAAATAGACAATACAGAAACTGCCAGGCATCTCTGCCCCTGGACTTCACCATATCTGATGACGTCCTGAGAGTCAGACCACTGCTTCACTTTTGCCTTCCAAATCTCACACAAAATTCCCTTTTAGCCAACCTCAGCTTAGAATCTCACCAGGGAAATGGAGTACCCAGATTAACCAAGTTGATATTACTTTTATGCCTCAGTTTTCTTATCTTTCAGTGGGAATAATATCCTCGAAACAAAAAGAGTATACAAATATACCTTGTATTTGGTAAATTTAAATATTATACAAATATGAAAGCCATAGGCTGGGTGCAGTGGTTCACACCTGTAATTCCACCACTTAGGGAGGCTGAAGTGGGAGGATTGGTTGAGGTCAGGAGTTTGACATCGGCTTGGGCAACATAGCAAGACCTTTGTCGCTACTAAAAATTTAAAAAACAAAAATTGACTGGGCATGGTGGTGCACACCCATTGTCCCGGCTATTTGGGAGGCTGAGGCAGAAGGTTTGCTTGAGCCCAACAGGTTGAGGTTGCAGTGAGCTGTGATTGCACTGCTGCAATCAAGCCTTGGTGACAGAGCATGATCCTGTCTTAAAAAGAGAAGAAAAGACAAAAGCAAACAGACTTTTTAAATTCAATTTTTATCATGCCCAAGAAATATATTATTGAGTCAATAAACAATTTTAAATTATATATTCTATATTGAAATCACCACTATTATCCCCAAAAATGTCCTTGGCTGGTTGGTAGTTGCTTATTTACTTGAATTCAGGATCCCATCCAACTTCACTCTTTGCATTTGCAGTTATGTCTCATGAGTCGCCTTTTACCTGGAACAATCTACCACTCATCTATCAATTACATTTTTCAAGACTTTTGGTCAGCTTTTCCCAGAATATCTCCTTCTGGGTTTATCTGACTATTTCTGCCTGATTAGGCTCAGATTAAAGCTTTCTTGAGAAGAATACTAAATAAATGATATTGTCTATTTCCCATTCTATCACATCCAAAGGCACAAAAGATTAATTGTTCCATTATTGATTGGACTAAGCTTAATCACTTGTTAAAGTTTTTTTTTAATGCAATACCTACTCTCTCAAAGAAAATTCTTACAAAGGATCACAATGTATAAAACACGTAAAGCTGATCTATTTGAAATGGTTGTGGGAAGGTAGTATAATGTTTCCTCTTGCTGTTATCTCAAACATTAGTACAGCACAGTTTAAAAACCATTGTGTTATATTATTATAAATAAAAAAGTAGGATTTACCAATTGGAAATAAATTTTGCTGTACTATTTTTATTTATTTTTTTAAATTTATTTATTATTATTATGCACCGCATGTTCTCACTCATAGGGGGGAACTGAACAATGAGATCACTTGGACTCAGGAAGGGGAACATCACACACCGGGGCCTATCATGGGGAGTGGGGAGGGGGGAGGGATTGCATTGGGAGTTATACCTGATGTAAATGACGAGTTGATGGGTGCAGCACACCAACATGGCACAAGTATACATATGTAACAAACCTGCACGTTATGCACATGTACCCTACAACTTAAAGTATAATGTACTATTTTTAAATGTAGAAAGAAAACTATATAAAAATTTTTCTGACTTAATGTTAAAAGGACACAATTTTAGTGAGCATATTCCATTAGAAAGTCATTTTGCATATAATTTTTTTCAGATCTTGGGAACAGTTTGTTCCTGACAGTTCATTATTTTGTTGTCTTTTATGCTATTAACTTAATTAGTAAATCCTCTATCACAGATGGTATCATAAGCCTCTCTTTTAAGCAATAGAAAATTTGTATTAGTTAAGTCCGAATGATAATGTTTAACAATTATTCATGCACATCTTATCATTATAATCTTACTACATAATTTATAATGCACATTTTGTGGATATTTATGTTTTATCGACTTTATATTATTTATTGAGGATAAATGACATCATTAGGTTAGAACTGACTAATTAATGTCTATCATAAGCCTTGTTCTGGAAAAGATTCCACATGAAGAGACGAACTGAATTTTAAACCAAAATTGTGAAGAAAACAACTTGAAAATAATTTGGTCATTAAATATCTTTTGGCACAAGGTTTGTTTTTGGCCAAGACCTTCATTGGGATGTAGTTTGATGTAATTTGTAAAACACTGTATCGGGAATCCAGAGACATGAACTCTAGACTTGGATTTGCAGTTACTTTTCTGAACGACCTTGGACAATTTGCTTCACTTTTCCAAGTCTCAGATCCTCAGAAGTAAAAGAAGGAGGTAAGGCCGAAGTTCTTTCCAGTTCTCCAATGCATTTTTTTTTTTTGATCATTAAAGTACTCCCATGCCGTGTATATATTTCAAGGACAAAATAAATTCATGTGGATTGAAAAGAATTCTCTCGAGCCTCCCATGTAAATTTAAGCCCTGCATTTTTGTAGATATTGCAAAACTTGTTTCACTTTTTTCTTTCAGTAAAATGTTTCTTATTTCTCTGATCCTCTGGGCTACATAGTCCTGGATGGAACCAGTAGCAAATATGTTGAAATACTAAGAAGAAAGTTATTTTTTTACAGCAGTTCTGGACTGATCAAGGTACGAAAAAATATATAAGAAATCTCCTGACAGTTTCTACTCCCCTGAATTCCTAACATAGGTTTTCAAACTCAAGGTTTTAAACAGTCTTATTTGTATTTTCAAATAGTTACTCCAACTTGGAAGGTGCAATACTTTTATTTAGACTGTGATTTTTGTTGTGGTTACTTCATAAAACAGAGAAGGAATTGTTTTAATCATCAAAATATATATTTTAATCCCCTTGACTGAGATGAAACATTGAAAAGGAAAAAGGCTTCCTAGGTCTTCAGATGCATGGAATGGGCACAGTCTTACAGTCACTTTGTTCCTTCTTTAAATCTTTTAAGTGCTGGGAAAATCTCTTCACTTAAAAATGCAGATGAATGTCAGTCTCTAGAGTCTTGGATATTTTTCAAACTGATGAAAACAAATGCCTCCAAGCTGTTAGGTCTAAGAATTCCCAGAGGATTCCTGTCACGGAATGGGTAATGTTAAGACTCAGATCACTGCTGCCCTAGAAACTTACAGGTTGGCAAAAGTTGCTAGAACCAGCTAGCAAGCACTGCCTCCAAGAAATTATCTAAGGTGATGTCTCCTGTGATCCACTGCTCTAGATTCCCTTACTGCTGTTCACTATCAAAAAGATAAAGGCTCCATGAAATATTTGTTATGCATCCCTCATGTGCTATCCTAGGATAAAATGTCCACCGAGATTTCAGTACAGACATGTATACGTGTGTTCGTGCAGGTGCACACCCATATGTAATGGAGATGGAGTGGGTTGGACAGTTGCAGATAGCCAAACACGCAATTACAATGCCATGAGCACAGTCAGTTCACTTACAATCACAAATATGGTGTTACTAAAGAGGGCTAACCAGTTTTGGAAGGTTGAAAAAGCTTCCAAATGGTGGCCTAGAGTGACATAAACATGGCAAATTGGTATGAGTTGGGGAATAGTTCAGAGATGGGGGTAGAAGAGGGATTAGCTCAGAAGTAAGACTCAGCATGTCTTGCTAGGAAACCATAAGTGGTTAAGTGTTGCTTAAGCTTAGAGCGTAAGGGGGTAATAATTACCAATCATGATGCTAAGAGAAAGGAGAGCTGAGCTGCATGTGGCAGACTTGGGACAGGTAAGCAGCCATGGCCTCTGGGGGCAATTCCTCTGATATGGCCTTTTCTCACATCAGTATTTTTCTCACTCAATATTTTGATTACTCTGTTTGGTAAATATGAGCAACAACAATATGCAAGCTACTGTGGATGAAACAAAACCCCACAGAACTCAACCCCTGTTTTTCAAGAGTTTATTCACTTTGCCTAATTGGATTTTCTTTATCCTTTAAGTCTTAGCTCAGTCTGTAGAGCTCTTCTTCCTTGACTGGGTAAGGAGCCCCTTCCATGTCTTCCCACTGTGCTCTTGGCATGTCTTTATCAGAGTCCATATCACACTGGATTGTAACTGCTGTTCCCTATTATTAGAGTGTAATCTCTAGGAGGACAGGAACCTCTTCACAATGCTTGGCACATGTCTCGAAAAAAAGCATTTCTTAATAGATATATAAAAGACCTATTGACAAGGTTTTTTGTGCATTCAACGCAGGTGACTTTTTTGTGTGAATGCACATAGCTGACTAATATATGGCAATTCTTGATCTAGATACCAGAAATTCAAAGAGCAACAAGTAAAAAATCCTGCTTCCAAAGGTTTATGGTATGAAATGACAGTTTCCACTAAGATTTCTAATAAAGTGTCATGTCCTTAAGTTCCCTGGATTTTTGCTTAAATAAGACTTGTTTTCTAGAATTATTAAACTCTAGACTCTTTTATCTTTATCTCTTTTATCTTTACCTGCAAATGATATGCAAGAATTTCTATATTGCTGATGGTAAGTAAATTTTAAAAATTAATAAAATTGTCCCACAGCACACATTGTTCATTTCTCTTTTAACTGGCTACAGTTTTGCTTTTACCTACATAACTTTACTAAAATTACCCTCTTAAAAGTTATTATAGTTCTTTTGGAATCAGAGTCTGTCTTCATTGCTTTATCTAGCCAGCCAACCACCATATACTTATCATGTTACTATTATTTTCGTGGCACTATGCCAGTTGTTTTATTTCTTGAGTGTGCATATGGGCAACCAGGGTGCCTGTTTAAAGTACAGATTTCTGAGTCACACCTAAAGAGACTCTTATCCTGTGTTAGGACCTAGAGCTCTCAGTCCTATCAAGTACACTAAGGTGATGCTGATGCAGAAATAACGCTTTGATTACACCAAACAGACACACCATGCCTTCTCTTGTGGGGCTAATAGTTTAGGAGAGGGAAACAAACATGGAATACTAGACTCAAAAGTTTTAGCTGAAGTGATTTAGCATGTCTGTTTGTTTTGTTTTGTTTTCTGATCAAGGAACCATGGATTTAAAAAAACAAAATGATGGAGCCAAGGACTTTTTCCCTAGAATAATGAAGAAACACAAAATTTTGTATAAATTTATGTGCAACTCAACTTTACACTCACAGTCCCTGGGAAAGAACCCTTGGAATTAGGCTATCATTGGTTACTTAAAAAAAAACTAGTGGTCAATTCTACTGGAGTTGGGAATGGATAAGGTTCATTGAAGGAGATTAAATGGGACTGGGAAAGCTTCATAGAGGAAATCCTTAGAGATTTGTGAAATGAGTAAGCGCTCATGAGGCAAGTGTGGTGGTTAATGGCAGGAGGAAGGACTTGAGATCCCAGCCAGAGGAGCAATGTGGACACACACTCTGAGGTGAGAGACAGCCTGCATTATTTAGAGGACAGCAATTATTTAGAGGACATCTTGTATGCAGGGCTTTACTGTGCTACAGATAACAGAGGGCTAGAATCCATGAGGAAGAGTTTCAACTCTAGCTTATACTGATTGTGGAGACAAATAAGCACACTGATGACTTTGGTCAACAGAAGAATCTGCTAATGCATGCTGGAGGCTTATTTGCAGACCTTATAGCAATACAATGTCCAAGTACAACAAGGGAAAGTATTTCCTCTTTGCAAGAAACCTCAGACAATGCATCTCAATGGTTTTCAACATTTTGCTTACCCTCTCCTCTCTCTATCTGCCTCAAGGGGATGCTGGAAAGAAAGTTTCTTATTGCTCTTTAAACCCAAATAAAAAATGAGAACAAATCTACCTCCTGAGAATTTGTTTAGACTGAAAAATCACCAGTTTCAATCACAAGTTTTACAAGGTCCTGACTTAATTTTTGGTAACAAAGCAAAACCCATAAACTCTCTGAGATGGCCATTGGCCTGGTCTTTTAGGCACCACAAGAGGGTCAGACCAGAGAGTCACTCACTTGAAGCTAACTCTATCAGTCACACATGACGCCAAGGGAATCCAAATATGTTTAAGGGACTGTTTGTGTTTTTAACAGGGGTCTTGCTGTCACGTAATTCATTTTGGCACTCAGTTTTTTGTGTTTTTTTTTATGTATTCTTAAAGGAAGGAATACTAGAATAACTATTTTATTTTGAACTAAAAACAGATAATCACTGAGCATATATTTCTGAACTTTGGGAAATGTTTCATTGTCACAGATCTCATATATACACATCCATATATATTATACATCATATAGATATATAATAGATCTTTTATATATTATACATTATATATAATTTTATATATTATATATAATTATATATATTATATAACTATATGATGTATAGAGAGCACTCTGTCAGCACTATCCAAAGGCATACAACAATAGCAGTATGTGGGTTTGCTATTTTCTTTGGAGGAAAATTTTATCATGAGTTTTGAGCATATGCAAGCTTCATATCTATGACTGCAAAACACTAAGAACTGTATTTTACCAGAGTTTTGAAACAAAAGTTACTGACAACACTGTTCCTAATGTCAAGAGCTTGAGAAGACCTGGGAGGTTGATAAGCTCATTTTATCTAAATTCTACAAGATATTAATGTTTGTAAGTAAAGAGGAGATGTTAAAAATGTATATTATCAAAAACTTAGATGGAAATCCAGAGTACAATTTATACAGGTGTTATACAAGCTAATACCTAAAACAATCATATTAGAATCAGAGATTAAGTGAAATTCTATTTTCTAAAGATTTTTCATCATTTAGGGTGAGGTTTTTCTGTAGCTTTGGAAATTTATTTTCCTTAATCACAGCACAGATTCCCAGGACCATTACTATCTTAAACATTTTTCATATTTTTTCACACTTTTGTGTACATCTTCCATTACACATATTCAAACATAAATAGCATGCCTGCCGCAGGTCATCTGTAGCTTCTGAAACAAATAAGATAATATCTTCCTTCTTAACATAATGGTTAAATTATTATGCACAAATTCTGGTGATTCCCAATGATCCAATTCCCTGTCAAAACAAATGACACCAATTATGGAAGATTTAATGAGAAAAAGAAAGCTTTCAGCAAGTTGACATGAGAATTAAAGATTAGGTTGGGATGAATGATTTTTCCAGGATTTTTTTTTTTTTTTTGCCAGTATCAATTATGAGTAAAGAAAGGAAAACCAAATAAATATATACTGGATTCAGTCAATAAAATATTATATGATGGCAAGAAAATTGAAGGGTTCTCAAAAGTCTGAAATTTTAATTTATTAAAAGATAAACATTTGAATTGAAGGATATTTATTCAGACAATCTAGAGTCAAATTAACATAGACCTTAACCACGTAGTCAATCAGCAAAGCAACTTTTTGGTTTCTTGTCCTTCATATTTAGTACTCTTCTTCATCTATATAAAATAAGAAAAACTTCCAAAGGATATGGGGCCTCACGGGTTTGAGAAAATTGATCCTTTTCATCTTTAATTTCTCTGGCTTGTTGTCTCCATGCCTGTCTTCATGAACTATATCTCTATCCCATTGTTTTTATCACTCTCAGAACACTTACATATGTCTATCAAGGTCATATATGTTTATACTTGTGTAATTTAGACTTAGTCATTCCCATAACTAACGCTTATTGAACTACCGTGTATTTTATGGTTATTGCTTAGGCAAGTTTGATTACTTTGATTTTTTTTGCAAATAGTCAAGTACTTACTTTACTTTGCATGCAGCAATCTTTTTAAGGGCTTTCCAGGTATCACCTCGTTTAATCTTCACAAAATATTGGCAGGACATTACTATTAGTAGAAGTATTTTACAGATGAGGCAACTGAGAATCAGAAAGAATAAGAGCTAGATCGCAAACCCAGACAGGTACACCACAAACTCTGTGATGACATGCTGTCTCTCCAGACACAAGTGTTCATGACACAGCCTTAATTTGCAGAAGCCAATGGCTTATTTATTTCTCCATTTTGTGTGTGTGGAGGAGAAGGAGAAAGTGTGTGGAGGAGAAGGAGGAAAAAGGAAAAGTTTTAGTTAATGGCTTTATAGATGGTTATTTCTTTCATTACAACTTATTTTGTACCAAATTACCTGTATCTGCTTGATCTGTATATTTTTTAAATGTTTTTAGATATCTATAAGTCTTTATCACAGCCTTAATTCTTGATTAGTCACACTTCACATTATCAATTCTTTTAATCTTCCTACTCACATCCTCTTTCCTTTGGAAACTTCTTTCAAACATTTCTTTTCTGGAATACAGATTATACAACTGAATGTCTTTAATATATTCACTCACTTTTTCATAGGTGTGTTAACTTTGCTTCATATATTTTTCTAGAATTTTCTCACATATTCATTGATAGGCTATTGCAAATAAGTACAGAATTTTGTTCATGTGTGGACAATAGAGTTACAGAATATATCTCCAGGATGTGGAAAAGTCAGTGCTAACATACATGCTCTGACATCCCTCTTGGCTAACGGTTCCCAGTTCTTTCAGTGGAAAGGGGGTAGGATGGGAGAGGTTGAATATGGCAGAGACAGCCCAAAAGCAGCAACTAGAAGTCATAGCCATGTCAGGAAACTCTGTCAGATTGAGTCATTGCTACCAGCCTCTGAAAGAGAACCATGAAGGTCATTCTGAATTTCTTAGTAATTGTGAGAAAGATAAACTAGTTCCATATGGTGGCAGGGAGAGAGCTCAGAGCCAAAATAAAAATCTGCTCAGCTTGTCAGTACCTACGACCTTAAAGTTCAGATATCTGAGAGTCTGTCTACTGTTTTAAAGGGTTGAGGCCAAACTTCAATTTGTCATACAAACAACTCCCACTGCCTTGGATCATGAAAGAGATGCTTGGCCCCCTGAGTATGGTGAACATGCAAAAATGTGAAGAGAGTGAGTCTCTTAAGTAGACAAAATTAATAAGAAACTGGATTCATGAGATTGTGCTGCCCATTTTAAAGAAAAGAAAATTCTAGAATCTCTTGGATGATATGTAGGGATATTTTCAAGCCTGTTCTTCCATAATAGAACTCACTGTTGTCCTATATTCATTAAGAAATGTGATGATTTAGTCTTTATAATTACTGAAATTTCTAAAAGTGGTTGTAAAGGAGTAACTATGTTTATCAAAGATGACTAGAGAATCATGACTAATTTCAATAGACATCAGTTTTCCTACAATATACTAATTGAAAAAATAAAAATGTTGACATTCTTTATAGTCATTCTTCTGAAGGACTCATATTTTTTTTTCTTTATTAAGAGAAAATACATGGACGAGACTAAATGCCATAATTCTATTTTGTGGCTGCCTTTTTGGTCACATCAAATGAGATTCTCTGGAGTTTTTTGTTTTGTTTTGTTTTTCACAGCTTCCATATGTCTGTCCCTAATGCTTTTTACTGGAGGAACATTTTGTTTTTATCTTCTAACATATCATCTTTCATACAAGCCATGTCTACACTGGCTAAACTCAAGAAATAAATAACCAGGATTCCCAGGCTGTTATTTTGGGAGATGTATTCTCACTAATGTTTCACACTTCCACTTCACTGTCACCGTAGTCAGGTGCAAAGCCGTCCTGTATATTGATTTTTCTTTCATAAACTGAAAGTCTATTTGGAACAACTATTAGCTTCATAGAGAAAGCCACAGATAGTCAATTACACATAAGGACTTTAGATATTAGCCAGAACCAGTGTTAAAAAGAATCATCCAAATGTTCTGTTTGAGCCTCAACTCAAACAAGTTTTTTTTTGTTGTTTTGTTTTTCTAATCTAGTTACAGAAATACTTGGCATTAATGAGTGACTGGTCCTTAATTTTCCTGTATCAAATAACTAGCTGTGGTTGTTGGCTTTGGGCCAAAAATTGGGACTCTGAGCTAGCTAAAGAGCTGCTAAGAAAGAATGAGCCCCTGAACTGTGCAGGGGACCTATTCTGGACTGTATAGTTTCTCCCAGAGTCCTTCTGGGATTCCACAGAAGCACAGTTGCCCTCATTTGCAAAGTTTTTAAAATAGTGTTTAGAAGAAATGATTTTTATGAAATTTCATCTTTATCTCCCAGTGCAAGAGACTGTGTGTCTCTTCCATAGAAGAGCATAAGCCGCTCCTCTGTGACATGCTAAGGATATAAACATGGGGGATGAATGCTACTTCATGTAAATTACAAGTGCTACTAAGTCTTGAACCGCAAAACATTCATTATTCCTCAAAATATCAGTCTCTTCTACTCGTACATCATTCCAACCAATATATGCCACTGTTTACATTGCACATCTTGCAGCTCCTCTCCACTTCTGCTGTATGTTTATGTTTTAATGTTTATTCAAGGCAGGACCTTAAGGAATTAGGTTCACACCTTAATAGAATATTTCTTTTTAAAAAAATAATTTTAGCTGAAACATTAACCTTAAGCATATTTTTATTTTGAGTTTGCTTTCAAATTGTTCTCAGTTGGCTATTCATACGATACAAATAAATCATTCAATAAAATGTAAGGAGTAATAAGAATTAAGACATAGTCTTTTTTCCTTTACTCTATCTGCATAGTGCCTCGCTCATGTTTTTATATTCTGGAGTCTCTGAGAAAATAAGAACAAAAAACTGGAAAAATAAGAAGGATATGAGATAATGTATATGTGTGTGTGTGTGTATATATATATAATGTATATGTGTGTGTGTATACATATACATATACACACACATACACACACCTACATATATTTTTTTAATCATTTGAGTTGGATAGGCAATGAAGTGGATACCTAGGTAGATATGTTGAGCACCTAACTAAATGAGATGTAAAAGCTGTCCTTCTGAAACATGGACCAAGTATATTTTGATAGTAGAGCTCTTTATATTTGAGTTTGCTTTTGCTTGCTACCTTGAGCTTACCAAAAGTTAATTGCTTAGCGCACCCATCATCCATCTATTCAATGAACATTGAGTCCTTTCTCTATCTCAGAGACTGTTCAAGATTTCAAGATTCTGGCGATTCAAAGATGAGTAAAACATAGTTTATGCCTCAAGGAGCTCACAGTTTATTATGGGAAACAGATAAGTGAAAAGACAATTAAAATACAGCAAGTAAGTGTCATCATGAAGATGCTGATTTGATGCTTTTTGAGGTTATACTTGGAACAAATCTTAAAGGATGGATAGGAGTTCAGCAGCTGTTCAAACCTGGAGAGTACCTTCTAGGAAGAGGGGATGGTACTTGCAAATGTATGGAGAAATAAGAGTGTTGCTTAGAGAGAATAAGTGAGTGGGTAAGGCTAGAGCACTATGTGTATGTGCAGAAAATAACAAGACATGGGAGGGTTGGAGTGGGTGAGACATGGGAAAAGTAGACAGTAGACAAAGACTAGACTTCACAGGCCTTGCAAACCACAGTAAAGAATTTGAACTTTATCTTTGAATTTTGGAGGAACAACTGAGCGACTTTAACCAGGATGGAGGAATGATGAGACACATGTTTTTGAATGAGCTGCATGGACTTCATGGAGAAGGGGAAGAAGGAGTGAAACTCAAGGCAGTGAGACTAGCTGTAAATCATTTTTTATAATCTAGAGAAGAGCTGCCAAGACTAGAAACTGACCTCCAAGTCTTAAATAGATCTGGAAAGACGTCTCTTTACTCATGGAGCCTAACATAGCATTGATGACATTCATACCGGGAAAGGTCAAGAAAGAAATGTGGATTTTATTGTAATCCTAATACCTATACCAGCATACATATAGAGAGATACCTGAAGGCAGCCTTAATCTTGTGACAACTGATGATATATTCATACGATAGCTTCCCAATGCTGTTAGAGAAAAAACTGTAATGGCATGTGAAAGTGGTCATAAAATTATATTTGAAAATCATCTCATACAGAAGCATGTAAAGTATAATTCTATTTCTATTTGTATTTTCACATGGGGAGAGATTGTTCTTGAAGGATACCTCTAAAGAGAGAGATGAAATGGGGCTGTGAGCAGAAGCTTTACTTATAGTGTTCAAAATGTTATAAGAATGTGTTCAGATACATGTATATTTAAAAATAAATAATATTTTATATTTAGTGGGGAGAAACAAGGAAAATACTAAAAATCTGTAATATGATAAAAGTAGTTAAACTCAGTGATGAGATTTGGGTTGATTTTTATTTCTTCTTTTTGCTTTTCTTCTCAAATTTATAATTGTGCATTTGTATTGCCTTGATTACACAAATAAATAATTATAAATTATGAGACTTAGATTGTAACTCTTATGTGAAAGGATAAAAGTATAAACAATGTATTCAAGCACATAGCAAGCAGTCTGTTATTTAGAATCGAACATTTGTGCTGAATTCCCTGCAAAAGACACTGTAGAAAATCATTGCATCCTGGAAAGTCTGTCTTTATTAGTGAACTTAAAGCTACTGCAGAGAAAATGGCATTGACTTACCATAAGAAGGAAGGCCATTACAAATCACAGAGAAACAAAAAATTAAAGTTAAAATTGCCATTGCTCATTCAAGAGTGCTTATGGGCTAAACTCTCCCAGATTTCAGGCTAGGAGAGACGTAGCTACTTAATTTTGGAATCATTCACTTATTCTCTCAATTCTGATTCTGTCTTCACCAAACAAGGAACTTTCTGATTATAATTTGGCTTTCTGTGTGAAATTCTCTCTAAGAAGACCATGAGACTGGGTCCTTACCATATTCCTACTTTGACTGCAAATGGAGGCCTGACAAAAGTCTCTGTTAGTTTTGCCAATGTGTGTCTGTCTTTGGGAGGTCAAGGACCTCCAAAAGAGTGATCAAATTGAAAGTTCTCACCAGCTCTGGAAGGTGGTGAATTCATCCAGGTAACATGTCCCAAAACTCCCTTTGGTGATCTGTCACCTTACTTTCCCTGGTGAAACCCACCTCCATTTGGGCTGGCTGCAGCCTGAAATGTGAATTGGCACTTTAAAAAATTCTGCAATTTTGTATCACCAATGACTTGTAGCCTGCCTCTCAGAGTTTTAAAATACAAGCTTTTGTGTGGTAATTCAACATTAGAAAATTATTTGTACTACTGTGAAACAGAAGTTCCATTAATTATTGGAACCAACAAAAGCTGACTGAGGTTTACTTGTATACTTTGCTCTGGCTCAAAATCTCTGCAGAATATTTGTAAAATATTGCACAAACATCCAATAATATTGTTTTTTGCTAAAAATAATATCAAATACCACAAACAATAGGATATATACATATACCTAGATGCAAACACAAGTTGAAATATATCTCCAAATATTAATTGATCTTTATTATTCTATTTCATAGTAGTATAATGTTTTGCTCAGAGCCAGCCTAGGTTTTAGGAGTGTCTCATTCATACAGAGACACAAATCACCCATTAACTATACTGTGGGTGGATAGTATTCATAAATAAGATCCAGGCATGCAGGTGATGACCTATATGAATTTGAAGGGGATATTACTACATGATTCTGATGAAAACATTGTACTGGTATGCAGGAGCAGTGTTAGGTAGAGTTAGAGAGAGAGGGGCTAGAGTCTAAGCCAGAAAACACCTTGGGCATCAAACTGTCAATACAACAACTTCAGTTTAGTACGGTAAGCCGTGTGAAGCCACTGAAGGACTTGAGCAAGTTTACATTAGTTCTAAGCACTACATTGCCCAGAAGGATATGAAAGCAGTGTGTACGATCAGTAGGAAATGAGCAAACATCAGACAGGGCGCTACATTTGGCAACTATTGTGATTCGTCCACTAGTTCTTGGATTCTAGGACAATACTTGACAAAATGCTCTCTTTGGACAGTCTGCAGAGAAATCTGAGATGCTAGCTGAAAACAAATATTTCTGGGATTAGTAAACAGGCCTTTTAAACAAAAGGTCAGATGATTTGTTATATGCACAACCATTAGAGGGCCACTGATCTAGGTTAATGCAAGTTTTATGTAAGAAATGTTTCTAAATAGTAAGATAGGTTCTTCAAAGAATGCCACATTAAACAGATGGGATTTTGAATTTAATGTTAGAGATACCTCTAGAATACAAGTCCCTCAAAAGCATGCATTTTTGTTTTGTTTTCTTATATGTCTTAAGTGCCTAGATCAATAACGGGTATATAGCTTGTGCTCAGCAAACATTTGTCCAGGGAATGCATAATGATTCAAAGCTTGAGTTTTAGATTCATACAAGCTAAATTCCAGCTTACATAGCTTCGCTAAACCTTGGTATACAATTTGGGGATGTTAATATAGGGATCACAGATTTAATATAAAAATTTAATCAAATAACCACTGGAAATTATTTAGCATAGTGCCTGGCACAGAGCAAGTCCTCAATCAATGACACTTACTCCTTGTATTGCTATGAATAATTTTTAGCACATCTGCAATATTATATATTAATGGATTAAGGGAGTGAGATGCTGAATCGACATTGTAAAAAGCATTTAGGTTTAGAGGTTAATACCTGTATTAAAAAATAAACCAAGGTTTTTATGTTTTCTGGATCCTGCATTATCAGAGAACCATATGAGTTTGAGCATGCATAATGACATAAACTTTTTCCTTCCTTTGTTCTTTTGGTTCACATAGCTTGCATCTTCTAGAGGTTTGTTGGAAGGGCTGAGTTCAAAGAAAGAAGAAAATGATGAAAAGGCAAACATTCAACAAGTTGGTCTTCTGGGTTCTGTTATTCTGTCGAATGGCTTATCTTTCTTTTTTTTCTTTTTGACTTCAGGTTGTATTTAAAAGGTCACACTGGGACAGCAGGAAAACAGAGCAGCCTGATCTTACACGGTGCTGATTTCAGCACTAAAGATGCTGATAATGACAACTGTATGTGCAAATGTGCCCTCATGTTAACAGGAGGTAAGTCCTATGGGGCCACTCTCTAAGCTATGTTTCATTGGTTTGGGGCTTAAGGTTTCTTATCTATGAGAACGGGGTATGATCTTATGGTCAGGAAAGTTAAGAGCAAGTCCCTAGAGATCATTTTGTTCTGTCCACGAATTTACCCCGCGTTCTTGTGTAAGACATTGCTAGCATATTTAGAGGTTTGCATCCTCCCCCAACATCAATAGTGAAAGTGTGCTAAGCTTGGTTCTGAATACATTTTTTAGTCTCTTAAGTCCCAGATATTCTACTTTCTAAATAAGCATCTTGATACCCTTAGTAAGATGAACAATAGTTTGGGAACTCAACATATACAGTAATTACTTCTTACAAACTAATTTGCAATTATATAGTAAGTTAATTGATCATTTTGTTGAAATGAGATAAGAAAAATAAAGAGGTGTGGTTAAACCAAAAGTAACACAGTTCAGACCAGCTATACCAGAGTTTTACGCTATGTAATATTAATCATTGCAAGATATTTTAGCTAGTATAGGAGACATCATTAAATAATATCATATCATAGAGTAAGAAAGTTAATCCTTTTGTACATTTTAAATATTTTTCCAGCCTTATGATTGCCCCACAGAGAAATTCTCAGTTTGGTGCTATCACATCTGTAATACTTCCTCAGCACTTACCAATGATGCTTCTTGGCAAAAACAAAAAAACAAACAAAAACCCGTAGTCTCAGAGCCTTGGTTAAGCAATGGCACATACCTAAAATTAAATAATGTTATTTTGTTTTAATTTTATGAGTTTCATATCTACCTTTCTTTTTTTTTTCTTTTCTTTTTTTTTTTTTTTTGAGACAGAGTTTTGTTCTTTTTGCCTAGGCTGGAGTGCAATGGTGCTGTCTCAGTTCACTGCAGCCTCCACCTCCCGGGTTCAAGTGATTCTCCTGCCTCAGCCTCCTGAGTAGCTGGGATTACAGGCGCCCACCACCAAACCTGGCTAATTTTTCTATTTTTAGTAAAGACGGGGTTTCACAATGTTGGCCAGGCTGGTCTTGAACTCCTGACCTCAAGTGATCTGCCCACCTTGCTTTCCCAAAATGCTGGGATTACAGGCATGAGCCACCCTGGCATCTGGCTATGTCTAACTTCTATTACAGCAAGTGGTGCTGGTTTCCTCTTTAAATGAATGATATAAACTTGCATTTTAGAATGCATTCACAATATTCTGTATTTAACAAATAATTGATTTAAAGAAAAAATTGATCCATATTAATAAAAGTTATAAGTGGATATGGGAAAACTGTGAAGTTGATACATGACTGACTGAAGTTTGGGAAACACTAAGATAAAACCCAATGGCAAATGCTATTGCTCAAGAATGTTATAGGGTCTGGCAGGAAAGGAGTTGGCATCAAACAAAATTGTAAGAGAAATTCCTATTTCAGTGTTTCTCCTCTCACAGTTTTACTGCTGCTTCTCTCTCTCACTATAGTAACAATCACTACCACCTTCAATTGTTCTAATATACTTTCTGTCTTAATTCTATTACAAAACATGTTTTCATATTAGTAAGGAAAAAATTGTTCAAATCTAATATTTTCTTTTCCCAACACTACATTACTACCATTATTATAACATATTACATATTGCTGCACATGTTGTACTATCTTACTTGAACTCCAGATCCACTCTGTGAGACAGCAGGGAGAGAAACTCATCTCTATATTGTACCTCAGGAAAATGAATGACAGTTAATGTTTGCCATTTCATTCCAAACATCTAGCACAGCTGATTGTGACACATAGAAACCTATTAGAAAATGTAGTACATGAATTAGTGAAGTAGTAGTGTACATGAATGAGTGTAGTACACGAATGACCATCTTGTAACTCTTGAAATAACTTTCAAATTTTAAAACCAATGAAATAAATCATTAGGTTGATGTTATCTTCATCAATGAATAGAGCTTGGAAAAGTATGGAGTGAAGGTTTTGGATAATTATTATTTTGAGACCAAGTCTCACTCTGTTGCCCAGGCTGGAGTGCAATGGCGTGATCTCAGTTCACTGCAACCTCTGCCTCCTGGGTTCAGGCGATTCTCTTGCCTCAGCCTCCCGAGTAGCTGGGACTACAGGTGCGCACCACCATGCCCAGCTAATTTTTGTATTTTTAGTAGAGACAGGGTTTCATCATGTTGACCAGGCTGGTCTGGAACCCCTGACCTCAGGTAATCCACCCACCTCAGCCTCCCAAAGTGCTGGGATTACAGGCATGAGACATGAGCCACCACGCCCAGCCAGTTTGGGATAAATCTTTTGTCTTCCTCCCTATTGCCAACCCTTCCATTACTGCTATCATCAAATCACAACCCGTTGACCCCAGCCATGCCACCTATGTTGACATCTTTTCAATATGATACCCGCCCCAATATTATCAAAACTAACCTATTATGATTCTGCCTCTATCGTATTCTTTTCTGCTTTTGTTTTTTTGGTTTTTGTGTGTTGAGATGGAGTCTCGCTCTGTCGCCCAGGCTGGAGCGCAGTGGCGCGATCTGGGCTCACTGCAAGCTCCGCCTCCTGGGTTCTCGCCATTCTCCCGCCTCAGCCTCCGGAGTAGCTGGGACTACAGGCGTCCGCCACCACGCCCGGCTAATTTTTTGTAATTTTAGTAGAGACGGGGCTTCACTATGTTAGCCAGGATGGTCTAGATCACCTGACCTCGTGATCCATCCGCCTCGGCCTCCCAAAGTGCTGGGATTACAGGCGTGAGCCACCGCGCCCGGCCTCATATTCTTTTCCTTAAGCTTTGAACATATCCTTTTGACATAATATTTAACATCATCAAATATTAAAAAGTCTCCTATATGTAATTTTATGACTCCTCCCTCAGCCCTCACCCCCGGAAATAGTTGCTACAAATCTAAGATTTTTTTAAAAAAAATGGTACACACAAGGTAGGTCTTGAGCTTTTTCCTGAAATAAAATTCTTCTTTTTATTACATCCCTGGTCTCATAAATGAAATTGTCAGCAACTGTATACAAGGACAAAGGGACTTTGATTTTTCAATTTCCTGCACATTTTAATATTGAAATATTATTTTCTCCATGTCTATTTTTACAGGTATTTTTTCTTACCAAATAAATACAATACATGAAAAACCAACAGTAAAATCTTTCAAATGTGTCCTTAGAAGAGTATTCCAATATGTTCATATTTCTGTCATAATAATGAAAATATGGAGTAAAGCAAAGAGGAGAATGTACATCTTGGTTGTCATTGAGAAAATTTCACTGCTCAGATTTATGATTTTATTTCTACTTTAAATGATTGAACTTTGTCATGTTCTTTCATCCATAATTATTCTTGGACCCAGTTCTTACTCACCAATAAACACATGTTTGGGAGAGAATATTTCCCCTTATTGCTTGGGCTGGAATAGTCTAAGTAAATGTGTTTTTGTAATAAATGCCATTACCTTATCAAATGTCCCTTTGAAAGAATCCAGGTCTTGCAAAGTTATTTATTATGGACAGCTAAAATGTGGAATTTAGATAGCTAAGAACTGGAGAATGTAAGGATGAATGTCATTGACAGTCCAGGTAACTGGAGTATTGCCTGGAACTTAGGTCCTACTTAGATGCTCCCCACCACTACTACTTATTCTGTCAAAGTTTCCCTTAGAGCCATTTTCCTCATCTAATGATTTTTCCTTTCTTTTTTTTTAAACTTAGTATTTGAGCCTGTTGCCTATTTAAAATAGCCTCTCTTAAGCAGTGAGACTTCGTACTCTTTGAAGCTAGTAACTCATAGCTGTTTGTCATTATCAATTAAAGTTTTGTTTTATCTTCTTTATTTATATATTTTTCATTTGTTTCTTCTAAAAGGAATTAAGAGTAAAATAAGATTTATTTCCCACTAACTATCCTAGTTTTCTTCAAGTACAAAGAGGAATTCTAGTTGGAAAATCTGGTATCATTACCCTTATCGGTAAAAGACTGAATGGCAGGAAATAGGCTTAATTGAAAGCAGAAGGTATTTCAGCTAGACCGAAGGTAGGACTTGATCTTTGTTCTTCATTTCCTAACTTCCTTATTTCTTTGCTTTCTTCTGTCAATTTAAGATATTTTTAATGAGCACCTATTAAAGGGGTTAATTACTATTAAAGAAATGAGCAAGACAGGCTAGAGCATAAGTTTCATTAAAAATGTAAAAGAAATAGTTTTATCTACTATTTAACATTAAGAAAATGAAAATGTAATCTCATTCAATGCATACTTTTTGTATAGATTTATTGTATGTGGAGATAAATATGTGAAAAATTCTGATTCCAGAATTAAGACAATAACAAATTCTTGTCACTAGATTGTCACATTCAAAACAAACTTATCTTCAGCAGAAAACAAACGATCTTTGGTACTAAATTAGGAGCTTTCAAAATCAGCATTTCTGAAAGTTTGCTTAAGCTACAGTTAACTAAAATTATTAAAATTATATTTAAAGAATTATTTCTAAAAATCTGTCATAAACTGTAATTATTAAAAATTGTTAACCACAAAAACAAATACATTATTGTTTTACATTCCTTACTTTAGTTTCAATATAATTTCCATATTTAGTTCATCATATAAAGGCTATGTAAAAATGTGACCTAACTTTGTATAGAAATAATCTATTGAAGTAGAAACTCTGATTTATTTTCCCAACGCATAAACCATGTTAACTGATAGACAAGACTTTCTAAAGCTAACAAAGGATATTTTTCAGTTCAGTCCTTAAAGAGGGGAAAAAGCCATACACATAAATTTCTTAGTACATCTAGAACTTTCCAGATGCTAACAGCAGAGAGTTGATAAATGCTCACTTTGCCTACTATATAATCTTAAAGAAGACAAAGAAAATGATAGAAGCCAGCAGTTTTTTCAACTGGTGTATGACCTTGAAGTGACAAGATCTTTGGGAAAATATAATCGTCTTAGCATTTTTGAGAATCCAGTAAGGACCTGCTAAGCATGATCAGATAACTAAAATTCTCTAAGTTTCAAGGTAAAAATATTGAGAGAAAAGAAGATCCATATGACTAATGTAAGATTGACTATATAAATATACATTGCATTACTTTTATTTCAACCCAATTTCTGTATTTAGTACATAAAACGTACGCCTATTCTACACAAATGTAAGTTCTGTGAATGCACGGATTTTGTGCTGTCCACTACTGTATTCCAAGTGACTGCCAAAGTGTGTGGCATATAGCATATGTTCAATAAATATTGGTTTGATGAGTAAATATGTTAGCAGAGACTCTGAAAGGACATTGCAAAATTACAAATTATTCTGGTGAAAAGACATAAAGTAAATGAATGTTAGTATAAATGTGACTCTTGCATGAACTTATTTTTAAAATGCCTAATACATACATGTATTTCTATGCTCAAACAAGAAACAAAGAGGTGACTATCAAGAACTGAAACTAACTTAAGAATAACCCCAAAGACTAAACTGCAGAATTGAAAAATTTGAGTGTTAGGTTCCCAACTTTCAAATAAATTTGGGCTTCCTAAAATGCAAAGTTTAAGATTATATTCCTATTTTCTGGGGCAAAGTTTCATTTATTAGGAAAAGAGCAAAGAGTATCAGAAAATGTCTTTTATACATTTGGAAAAAGGTGAATCAGAACTGATAGTCCTCTTGCGCAAGGCTACAACCAAAGCTTAATGATTGGCAGTGGATGAAAAATAACCAATTAACTTTGTATTGTACTCAGTAATAATATTTAAAAACTTATTGAACTCTTTCTAACAGATATGTTTGTATTATCCTAAATGATTTGTATTTAATAACTTATATGAAGCTTCCAAAAACTCTTGGAAATAGAGACCACAGTAATACTTTTGGAAAGAACTGAGATACCGAAAAGTTAGATAATTTGCCATAGGTCACAGAATTTTGTCGGAAGTAGAATTTAAATGCAGGTACTCAACCTCCAGAGACCTTTGTTCTATCTACTCTTTCTACTGCTTCCATTAAAAGGAATGACATTCAAAGAGAATGATAGAGCTCTATTGTACTGTTTGCAGCATCTTTTCGCAAGCATTTCCTCACTTAAACATGGTTAAAAGCAAAATGAAGTATGAGGGAGAAGAGAGGCAGTAAAAGAATACCTAGAAGTTTTAAATGAATTCAATATTCCTAGCCAGGTTAAACAGCTTTTCATATTTAGAACAAAAAGAAGAGAAAGGAAAGAAAAAAAAAGCCCCCCAAAAAACAAAAACATGTCCTTGGCCTGAAGGGGATATAGTACGAGATGACAGAAGCAATGCAGACTTCTAGCAAGGTCCTTTGCCTCCTGCATGCAAGACCCATGCAGCTGCTTCTTGGGGCTGGCTTTGGGTAGGGCCAACTTTGTCCACATAAATTCACCAAGAGATTTTTTCCATTATGATCCCATTGATGGCACCAGTCAATTTAGTTTAAACTCATCCTTAGTTAGTGATGAAAGACGAAAATCTTAATTTCTGTGCAAGTTCTTTTGCATACTGCTGATTAGAATGCATGCATTGAAAACGAACAAAAGAAATCTACAAAAACAGATATACCTTTTCATTTTGCTGTACATTTTATCACAGAAAAGAAGTGTTGAGAGACATTTTGTTTAGAATCAGAAGAATTTAAGAGTTAGGTTTCCTGATATTCAAATAAAGTTGAACTTCCTGAGTACAAAGTTGAGAATCAAATTCCTATTTTCTGGGCAAAGTTTCATTTATTAGCGATAAAATGTGAATTTTCTGCTTCAAAGATAAAAGACACAAATGATTTTAAAAGACCTGGAATAGTTATTACAAAACTAAATTTTAATGAGTTAAGTGTAAATGAATTGGAAACATGAATCTCAGATTTCTTATTAAAATATACATGAGGTTACAAGTTATGAAGAAAAATGTTTGGCAAAGTACATCTCAGCAGTTGCCAACCTTAAAACATTTGAGACTGAGTGTGGTGGCTCACGCCTGCAATCCCAGCACTTTGGGAGGCCAAGGTGATTGCATCACCTGAGGTCAGGAATTTGAGACCAGCCTGGCCAACATGGCAAAACACCACCTTTACTAAAAAAAAAAAAAAAAATACAAAAATTAGCCAGGCGTGGTGGCAGACACCTGTAGTCCTAGCTACTCAGGAGGCTGAGCCAGGAGAATCACTTGAACCCGGGAGGCGGAGGTTGAGGTGAGCCAAGATCCGCCATTGCACTCCAGCCTGGGCGACAGAGTGAGCCTCCATCTCAAAAAAAACCAAACCAAAACAAAACAAAACAAAACAAAAAAACATTTGAGACATTTTATCAGTTGTCCCAATAGCAGATGGTAACTGCTTTTTCGATCCTTTGCTTGCATCATTGAGTTCTTTTAGGCTTGAAGTGCCTTCCCTAGATGAATTGCTTTAGGATATTTCTTATTTGTTATTCCCAAGCATAAACAAAATACAAAGTTAATATTTTCCCAGGATTGCACAGAATATGTAATTCAGCTATTCAGTATCTTATCAGAGAGGAACTGCAAACTCAGGCATACTCCTCTGTATATTCATAGAACATCTTCATCCCATGCAAATGTATCATATGTACTGAGTATCTATGATCACTTATAAATACAAGAAATGCATATGAGTAATGAGGACTCTGCTATACTTTTGCCTGCTTTGAAAAAATGCTTTAAACCACGTATTTTCAGGATTTGTGTATAAAAGACTTGGCCATGCTTAATTTTTAAAAATAAAGGTAGAAAGTGGACAAACTATTTTAAATATTTGATATGAAAAAATTATTTAATTTGTTTTAATGTATGTATCAGAGAAAACAGAGAATCCTTGCCTACACAGAAATAATTACTTCTGCTACCTTGAAGTTAGGATATCTTATAATAAACTGAAATGGTAATGAGAAATAATTGCTCTTTTATTTCATTTTCTTCCATCTTAATTCATCATCTTTATTATCAATTGCTCTGAGATAGATCACAGAATTCATGGCCCACTGGTCTTAAGATAAAGAGTTAATTGAACATTTCAAACTCCTTGATTTGTAATGAAATCAAAATGAAACATTTAAAAAATTAGGAGCTTAAATGCCAAGATTTTATAACATGAACATTGTACAACTGTACTTATTTGGGTCTAATTATTTTCATATTTCTCTAATAAACCCCACTAAGCAAATAAGAAAATATGTTGGCACTGATGACCTTGTCTTTATTATTAAATTATTATGATGCTCCACAAGGTCTTGTCTCTTTTTTTCCTGCCCTAAACATTCTGCCCCATTTTCTAGATAACTTACAGCTGGCACTTAAGTAGGATTTTTTATAGGCTATAATAGTGCATTATCTTATTTAATCCTTATAACTGTGCTGTGAAAATGGTTGGTCAGTTCTTAGAATCTATGTATTATGAATGTGACCTTAAACAATTCCTTAAACTCTGTGAGCATTAGTATCTTTATTATGGTATTTGCCACATCACTTAAGGCTGTTTGGGGGATAAAATGAGAAAATGCATACAAATACCTTCATGTGAACGATTCAGTAAATATCAAATACCATTGGTACTATTGTGGAGGATCTCTTGGTTATTAATTGATGAAGTAAGCATGAAAAGTCTGGGTCTTCTAACTTCTGCCCCGGCATTCTGCAGGCTTCCCATTGCCCAAAAGAAAATGTCTAAAGGTGTAATAAAAACCTTTATGTTCTCCCTCCTGTTTATTTTTTAGCCCTATATTCTCCAACCCTTTAACCCACTGGCACTCCAGCCAAGCCAACCTGCTGGCAGACACTCTCTCCTGCTCTTCCAGAGTACAGACTGTGTAGAATCTCTTTCTGTTCAGTGAACTCTACCCATCCTTCAGGACCCAGAGCAGCTGTTGGATGAGTGAGCTTTGTGGTCCCTCAGACAGTTAGCACCTACTGCCTCTGTATTTCCATAACATTTTCTTCTTCTCTTTGTTTAGCGGCTATCATCTCAACGTGTAGCATTTTGTTTGTCGCCTACACAAAACTGTGCATGCTTTAAAGTCAGAAATTTTGTTTCCAAAAATTCCTGTCCCCTATCTCTATCCATTGGTTAATATTTGCAGAATTGATTCTAGACTCAATTTTCTTCTTTTTTTATGCTGTCACATATGCTCAGGATAGCTTTGGAAGATCATAGAGAATGAGGGCTCTAAACAGTGTTTGAGGAAACATTTAACCTAGCAGATCTGGTTCTTCTGGTTCGATTGTGGTTCCCATCTGTAGAGAATGTTTTACTTGTTTGCCTCATCATGGACAAGCAGGCTGGCTAAACTACAAATTGTTCCATAAACATTGAACTTCTCTCCAGGACTGCCTATTCCTCCACCTTCATTTCCTGCAAGTCATTTCTTGTTCGCTGTGCACGAGCTGCACTGATGTCCCTACACATCCCAAGCTGGCTTTCTTCCTCATCGCCTTTGCAGGTGCTGTACTCTGCTTATCAGGGTCTTTTCCCATCTTCCTGGGGCTGCCTCTCTGCTCTTTCAGGTCTCGTTAAATATCAGATTCTTTCACGAGTGTGAAAACTCGAGTTATTCCCTTCAGAGCTCCTACTTATTTTCTTCATGACATTTTAAGTCATAATTTATATTAGGTTGGTGCAAAAGTAATTGCATTTTTTGTCAAGAACAGTCATGACAAAAACCATAATTAGTTTTGCACCAACCTAATAGTAATTTTTGTGCCTGCTTACATATATTCATCTGTTTCTCTCATTAGAAATGAGTTTCATGAAGGCAAGGACTACTTCTGTCTTGAGTACTGTGTAACAACGTTTCACGATAATTATATATTGAATGGATACATAAAGAAAAAAATGGATACAATAAGGACAGATGTTACATATTGGGGTATCTATCAAATATAGCATTTTAGTAAGCTAAACAACTTCAGACAACAAAGACTTCACAAGGAGAACCAATCAGAGAGTCAATCAGTTAACAAGCCAGCAGTGACCCACCGGTCATTTGGGAAGCAAACTTTGTTAGGTGTCCTACTAAGTACAGGAGATAGGCCAATATACAAACCATGGCTTTCCATTGTTTTTAGGATGATGAACAAAACACTGGGTGATGTGCTTCAGACCCTCTCAGCTTCAGGCGACTATCCCCCTCGTTGATTGTGACACAGCCATACTGGCCTTCTTTCAATGTCTCCGAAATGCCATTTTACTCATTGCAAACATTACCCCACTTTATTCATTCAAGAATATACACAAGATGAATTTACCTCTCTCACAGGCTCTTACTGTTTCTTGTCTGTTTCCTAAGTTTTCCCAAAGTTTCCCGATGAACGCATCTTTCAGCCTATGCTCTTTATTGCCAGGTTGTTGTTGCAACAGACGTCTGTCTTTCTGTACTCCTCTGGGACTCTTGTGACTTTCTATAAACCAAATAAACAAAAACACACATTTTACCCTAATGCAACTTGGAAGAGAATTCTATGAATCGTTGTCAGTCTCAACAATAGAGTTAGTGTGTTTGCTTGAGAGACCATGGTGCATATTTGAAAGACTATAAAAAGTTCATTAATGCAATGGAAAAGTGCCTCAAGAAGGTCACAAAAAAGGAGAAGAAAAGTTAAAACACAGAAGCAATCAAGTTGAATTTCATCTTAGAGTTTCATTTTAGTCCTTTAGAAAAAGTCTTTTGGGCAAATAAATTCACTAATATTAGAATGCTTTTTATAATATAAACAGCACATTTTTACCAGCTGTACTTATCAAAAATTAGGGGAATTAATCTTAAGAAAAACAAAGGTAGAATTTTACTTGCAGTTCCTCCTTCTTTGCCAAACAAGAACATTTTTGTCCCTCGTGTTTTGACTACATTAACATTTATGTTGTTTGCATACAGTTGATAAAACTGCATGGAATATAGTGTCTTTCCAAATTCATCAAGACATACCTTGTGGTTCCGCAGTATGAACTGGTGATTAATGCAGCTTGTTACGCCTCTAGTGTGACTTTATAAACACAAGCCAGCTATATTCATCTTCTAAAGTTGAAAAATGAGAACTAGCTTTTCTCCACTTAACTTTTTCTAAAGTTTCTGCAAGATGGTGCTCATGTTACAGTTAAACATCAGCTGTACAGCTTTCTCTTTCTTTAGCTATTAGTCCCTTAGGTATAAGTCTGTAATCTAAGAGAGGTCAACTGTATCCAAATAAAAAGTATGCCAGAATGTCTCTGGCATAAATCTCTCCCTAAAGATTCAGTAGTGTTACTTCAGGAGACAGGAAAAAACACTATGCTTTATCTAAAAATCTAAGAACTTAATTTATTTAAAAAATAAAACTGAGTTATCCAGTTATCCTTATAGAGAGCTATATAAGCACAGAATTTCCATGTTACTCATCAAATTGTTTTTCTTTTTACTAAGTTTGGAAAGCACTTAAATAACCATAGACAAAATATAGCTGTACAGGAACTGAATGGCTATTATTGCAGAACACTTTTTCTATTGTTATAAACTACAGAGAGGGCACAGTAATTAAAAGTCCTTTTGAGCATCATAGTCATCGCACAGTATCCAATTAATTTTAGAAGCAGCTTAGGGCCAATTATTGACAAACATACGCAGTAGATGGAGAATATCTTTCTATTTAGATCTCAGTTGCTTGTCTAAGTTTCTGAATTTCTTTACTAATAATTAATTGTTCTATTCCCAATAACAGTCTTAAGATGGAATGCCTCTTATGGGTATATACATTTTCCTTATTGCACTTGTCTTACATGTAAATCCATCTCTTATATAGATTGTATCTTGAAGCCCAGAGGCTTCCCATCATTACAAGAGGAAGTGAGTCCCAGTGGAGTCACACTGAAAGCTGCTTTCCATGACAGCATTGCTGTCTCTGATGGGTCACACAAATCTTGTATCAGAAGTCATTTAAAACAGTTTCACTACTGGGAATGTATTTACTGATGCCTCCTAATTGCAAATAAGCATAACAAAAACAAGCAAGCTTCCCATCATTTAATGCCATTAATTTCCAAATATTCCATTTACTTATAATTGCTGCCTCTCCTTCTCTCTTCTATCATGAACTATTTTTTCAGGCTGGTGGTTTGATGCTTGTGGCCCCTCCAATTTAAATGGAATGTTCTATACTGCGGGACAAAACCATGGAAAACTGAATGGGATAAAGTGGCACTACTTCAAAGGGCCCAGTTACTCCTTACGTTCCACAACTATGATGATTCGACCTTTAGATTTTTGAAAGCACAATGTCAGAAGTGATTATAAAAACAACAAAGAAATCTGGAGAAGCTGCCAGGTGAGAAAGTGCTTGAAAACTTCAGAAGCAAACAAAATTGTCTCCCTTCCAGCAATAAGTGGTAGTTATGTGAAGTCACCAAGGTCCTTGACTGTGAATCTGGAGCCTTTTGAGTTCACAGGAGTCTCTACTTGGGGAAACAGTGCTCACGTGGCTCCACTATAGAAAACTCCATTGACTGTCGAGCTTTAAAAAGGGAAGAACCTGCTCAGCTTTGCTGTGCTTCAAACTACTACTGGACCTTATTTTGGAACTATGGTAGCCAGATGATAAATATGGTTAATTTCATGTAAAACAGGAAAAAAAAAAAAAGAGTGAAAAAGAGAATATACAGGAAGAATAGAAACAAGCCTGCCATAATCCTTTGGAAAAGATGTATTACACCAGTGAAAAGGTGTTATATCTATGCAAACCTACTAACAAATTATACTGTTGCACAATTTTGATACAAATTTAGAACAGCATTGTCCTCTGAGTTGGTTAAATGTTAATGGATTTCAGAAGCCTAATTCCAGTGTCATACTTACTGGCTGATTTCTTCTTACCCATCTTCAAATGAAAATTCCATTTTTGTAAGCCATAATGAATTGTAGTACATGGACAATAACTGTGTAGTAGAAACAAACATACTCTGATTTTTGATACAGTTTTCAGAAAAAAAAAATGGACATAATCAAGTAAGGATGTATGTGGTGAAAACTTACCACCTCATACTATGGTTTCCATTTACTCTAAAAACTGATTGAATGATATATAAATATATTTATAGCCTGAGTAAAGCTAAAAGAATGTAAAATATATCATCAAGTTCTTAAAATAATATACATGCATTTAATATTTCCTTTGATATTATACAGGAAAGCAATATTTTGGAGTATATTAAGTTGAAGTAAAACCAAGTACTCTGGAGCGGTTCATTTTACAGTATCTATTAGCATGTGTATACATACATGTAACTTCATTATTTTAAAAATGTTTTTAGAACTTCAATACTCACCCTGTTATGTCTTGCTAATTTAAATTTTGCTAATTAACGGAAACATACTTACCAGATTCACACTGTTCCAGTGTCTATAAAGGAAACACTTTGAAGTCTATGAAAAATAAAATAATTATAAATATCATTGTACATACCATGTTTATATCTGCAATAAACCTAATAGCTAATTAATCTGGAATATGCAACATTGTCCTTAATTGATGCAAATAAACACAAGTGCTCAAAGAAATCTACTATATCCCTTAATGAAATACATCACTCTTCATATTTGTCTCCTTCAGTCCATTCCCTTAGGCAATTTTAAATTTTTAAAAATTATTATCGGGGGGAAAAATTGGCAAAACTATTATATGTAAAGGAAATATATACAAAAAGAAAATTAATCATAGTCACCTAAAAGAAATTCTGACTGCTAGTTGCTATAAATAACTTAATGGAAATATTCCTATGGGATAATCTATTTTAAGTGAATTTTGGGGGTGCTTGAAGTTACTACAGTATTTTTTCGAGAAGTCTTCTCTGCCTCTAAGTGTCCGAGGTTATAACAGTAAACAGTTTTTATTAAAACATGAGTCACTATGGGATGAGAAAATTGAAATAAAGCTATTGGGTCTCCTCTCTTACAAAAGAGACAGTTGTTGGCAAGGTAGCAATACCAGCTTCAAACTTGGTGACTTGATCCACTATGCCTTAATGGTCTCCTCCATTTGCAAAAATAAAGCTATTCACATTGTCAAGAAAAATATGTTTTAAAGTCTACAATCAAGTCTTTTTTATATTTATGTGTCTGTATTCTACCCCTTTTTGCCTTACAAGTGATATTTGTAGGTATTATACCATTTTTCTATTCTTGGTGGCTCCTCCGTAGCAGGCAAGCCTCTCCCTCTAAAAACCTTCTCGACTGTTTTCAATTAAGGGAAAGAAAATGAGTATTTTGTCCTTTTGTGTTCCTACAGACACTTTTTTAAACCAGTTTTTGGATAAAGAATACTATTTCCAGACTCATATTACAAAAATAAAATAAAGTAATAAAAAAAAAGAAAGCATGATATTTACTATTTTGTTGTCTGGGTTTGAAAAATGAAATATTGTTTCCAATTATTTATAATAAAGCAGTGTAAAATGTTTTATGACTCCGTTATGTGTATTATGTAATACCTACATGTTTATGGCAAATTAACATATGTATTCTTTGCATTTAATTATTTCAGAATAGGGTAATTAGGTATTCAAATTTTGTCTTTAAAATTCATGTGGTTTCTTGCAAAGTTTTTCATATCAACACAACATTATTTGATTTAAATAAAATTGAAAGTAATATTTGTGCAACTTCATTTTATTTTTAATATATATTTTGTGAAATTTAAATTAAAGATTTATGAAGTTATAGAATCATTGACAAAAATCTACCAAATGAACTAAAGCCTCAATCTTAGAAAAACTTTCAGTCTTGGATGAATTAAGAAAGCTTAGCCTCATTAGAATGGTAGATCAAAGCAGTGGGTCTCAGGCCCATGTCCCTACAATATGATTGTCGTGTCCTGCCAATTATTAAATGCCACATTATCATGTGACAATGGACAATATATTCTGGGAACTCTGAATGTAGAATAAGAGGATGTGTGTTAAAAATTTGAGTTTGGCATACAGGAGGAAAAGGAAGGAGCATAAAGGAGATGCTACTTGTCCCTCTCACCTAACATGCCATCAGCAGTCTTATCAGTCCTTGCAAGAAATTTCTTGCCTGTGGCCTTGATTCTTCTCCTATTTCCATCACATTGATTCAAACCTTCCTTAATTTTCTTTCTCCTAGATGACTGGAAAAGACACTCTTTCATCCTGCCTCTCTGTGCTATTATTCACCTCATAACCATAAAAGCTTATTCCTTCTAAAGCCAGACTTCTGAACATGGTTTTTCCCAGCTCAAAACACTTCAATGTTTCCTCACTACTCCCTGAATTTAAAATAAACAGGTCAGGTTAATCTCTGCCTTCATTGCCAGACAGCTTCATTCCACCTACTCAGTATTCCAATCAAAACAAAGAAGCCCCATTGTCGACTACTTGCAAAAATGATGTCTATTCTTCTCCTTTCTGTATTCATACCTTTTGCAATGCGAATTTGCAGCTTGTTCCATAAAGAGATAAATTCTATTTCCTTACTCCCCGAATGGCTAGCTCCGGACTTGCTGTAGCCAATAGAACACAACAGAAGTGATGACTCTGTGCCAGTTCTGAGTCTGGTCGGAAACATTCTACCTTTGGCATGAAAAAAAGCCCAGCGTAGCCTAATGGAGGATTAGAGACCACGTGGAGCAAAGCCTAGTCTACCAGCTGAGACCACCCTAGACCAGCCAGCCCATAGCTGACCCATGGATGATTCAAGATACATAAGAGCTCTCAACCGAGATCAACTGAACCTGGCTCAGATCAGCAGAACTGCTCAGCTAACCTGCATAATCATGAGAAACAATAATGGGTTGTTGTTTTAAACCACTGCATTTTTTTTTCAGAGTTTTGTTAAACGTCATTATTGTAGCAATAGCTAACTGATACAGAATAGAGTGCTGCAGCTGCCACCTACCCTTCTACCAGCCATGTGAGTTTTATGCATCCTGAACTTCCTGAACTTTCAGAACCACTGTCTCGATTGTCCCTTCCTCTAACAACCTCTAACAACCCTCTGGGATGCATAAAAACATTAGTTGTTTCATGACCTCTTTTCTGATGCCCTCTATTAATTGTCACCCTCTCTATGCTCACATACTTTTACAACTCAACATATTTTGCTTGAGTTTTATAAAAGGCTGCCTCTCACTTTTTTTTTTTTTTTTTTTTTTTTGAGATGGAGTCTGGCTCTGTCGCCCAGGCTGGAGTGCAGTGGCCGGATCTCAGCTCACTGCAAGCTCCGCCTCCCGGGTTTACGCCATTCTCCTGCCTCAGCCTCCGGAGTAGCTGGGACTACAGGCGCCCGCCACCTCGCCCGGCTAGTTTTTTTGTATTTTTTAGTAGAGACGGGGTTTCACCGTGTTCGCCAGGATGGTCTCGATCTCTTGACCTCGTGATCCACCCGTCTCGGCCTCCCAAAGTGCTGGGATTTTTAATTCCCTACAGTACCCACCAGAAACTTGTTATTCGTTGAATGGAATTGAATTGCTTTGAAAGACTAAGAAATCCCTTCTACTTATACAAAATTCAACTCTCAGATTTGACCACTGTGTTGAGACATTTATTTTCAAACTTTAAACTTAGGCCATTCTCCTCCAGAAAAAGAGGTCTGAATTTATAATTTTAGTTGGCTCAGATGTCTACTTTATTATCAACTTCGCTAGAACATACATATTATATAAATTGAGGGAAATCTGCATGCTTCTTCTAAATTTAAACCTATGTAAATATATAAAATGTACTATTGAATGGTAATTACTCATTTATTCTTTACACATATATTATTGTTGGGGGCAGGCGCAGTGGCTCACGCCTGTAATCCCAGCACTTTGGGAGGCCGAGGCGGGAGGATCATGAGGTTAGGAGTTCGAGACCAGCCTGGCCAACATGGTGAAACCCTGGTTCTACTAAAGACACAAAAAATTAATTGGGTGTAGTGGCAGGTACCTGTAATCCCAGCTACTCAGGAGGCCGAGGCAGGAGAATCGCTTGAACCCAGGAGGCGTAGGTTGCAGTGAGCCAAGATTGCACCACTGCACTCCAACCTGGGTGACAGGGCAAGACTCTGTCTCAAACACACACACACACACACACACACACACACACACACACACACACAAATTTGGGCAGCTTATGATTTTCCTCACGTATTACTCTAACATATCGTTGTTGAAGTTAAGATAGTGAACATAATTAAAGGATTCCTGGGAAAAACTCAAAGAAGTCATGGTATCGCCTGTATTCGTTCAAGAAAGCAAGTTAGAGTCATCTTCAATGAGGAGTAAATGATAGATCTTTGTTAAAATTTAATAACTCCCTTTTAACACAGGACAGTCTCTGACATGTGAACTGTCATCAAATGTAAAAGGATATTTTATTTTATTTTGTTTTGGTGAAGAGGAGGCTGCATCCTGGTATCTTTTACAAACAAGATCCTATTCTATCTCCTTATGAAAGCAGTCTGCCTCCTGCCCATCCGTGCACTCTGTCTTGGCCCCTGGGGAGCCCATGTGCTGGTTGTGAAGGTGAAAGCTGGGGGGGTACCACTATCACGCAGTTGTGCCACAGAATTACTGTGACTCCCTTACCTGAGTTTCTCTTACATTAACTAAATTTTAAAAATATAGATCTGCTTTCTAGATATGCTGTAAGGAACTGGAATCAACTAAAAAAGTATTAAACTTTGTAAGTTAAAAATGAATTTAAAAGAAAATATTATAAGCAGATAATATTCAATCGTGTGGACTTTAATATAATGCGTAAACATCAAATAATGGTGTGAAAGGTTAGAGTGAGAACATCATTAAGGCTCTAAATTAAATATTTCCATTAGGAGAAAGGCACAAACCATCATAATATTCATACTGAAATGCTGGATTATACTTACATAAGTCCTACCCTAGAGAAATAATTGTACAGGTTTAATGGTAGAATGTGCATTATATTTAACAGACATATTGAACTAGTGTCCAGGTAAAGCATTAGGAAGGTACTTAAATATACAGAGATAATTAAGGCATATGGACATTCACAATAGTCAGAAAAACAAGAATAAATAAATAAGCAATACAAAAGTGTTTATGTTAATAAATTAATCTATGTTAAACCTACAAGAACACGGAGATGGGAGTGATTAAATCTGCTGAATTTTATGTTGTGTATAGTTGTAAATAACAAGTGTGTAACAGATGAGAACTCCCATGCAATAGTAAGTTTTATATAGAGATGTTTTTAAAATTAAAAGGAATATATAGGTCTCCCTCAATTTGCACAAATTTTCATAGAAGATGGGATCTATGGCACTTTCGGAAGCTAAGGCTGTTGCGTCTCTTGAGTCCAGGAGTTTGAGACCAGACTGGGTAACATGGTGAAACCCCATCTCAACAAAAAATACAAAAATTAGCCTGGCATGGTGGTGTGCACCTATAGTCCTAGCTGCTTCAGAGTCTGAGGGGGAAGGGTCACTGGAGCCCAGGAGGTGAGGCTGAGAAGGGGAACTGAAGAGGCATACAGGTGTCAGAAAGCATGGAGTTGTGGGGAGCTCCACGTTTTTCAGTATAAATTGACTGTAATGTTTATTTGTGGGAAGAGGACTAGGAGAAGAGGCTGGATCTGGGGCCACATAATGAAGGACTTTAAGTCATGTTCCTAAGCTTAGGCTTTCTCTTCTCATTAGAGAGAGACAGTGAAGAATTTTTCACTTTTTGGAATTAGAAGATAAGTTGGAAGGGGATAAGAATGGAGAAGTTTGGACCTGTGGGAAGCCTATTTATTAGAGAAGCCAGCTAGGATGGGGACCTGATCCATACAGCAATGACAGTAAAAATGAACTGAAGAAGTTGGATTTTGAATGATATTAAGTAAAAATAATCTAAGGAACTTAATAATTGAATGGGAGGTGGGGGGAAATCAAAATCATTCCAGATTTTGGCTTGATTAATTAAATAGGGGGCAGTATAAATCACCTAAATAGGAAACACAGGTTCTGGGGAGTAGCTAATGAGCTAGGTTTTACATGCTGAGTTTTAGAAGTAGTGATTCAAGTCTGGTAGTTGGATATATGAGTCTGAACTCAAGCAGGATTAAAGTGTAAGACTGTGGTTAGATACACAAGAGGAAATCCAAAGAGGAATGGAGCCATAGGAGTTGGGTAAGTAAATTACATCAAGAATAAGTGAGGTAATTGTGAGCATGGCTATGAGACTGGAGAATTCTCCAAGTGGGAGATGAACCTAGAGCGATATGAATGAGAGTAGGCAGTCATACTTCCCTTCCTCATGGGAGGATGCTTCCACAACTGTAACCTTGAAATTTTTAAGTATTAAGGGAGTCATCCAAATTTTTAGAGTGCCCCTCAATTCAAATGCACCCCGTATGTAGTGGTTGCATTGTGCCAGATCCAAGCTAGTGGCCTACTTCCACACAGTTCCTTAGTCTGCCATTTTTGGTATGCTTTCCACTGCCCCATGCTAATTTCCCTGAAATCTTTCTATTGCTCCAACCTCATTCCTTTCTGATTATACAGACCCACAATATATTTAGTCCTGTACCAGACTTCCATGCTGTCAAAAGTGCAAACTCATGATGATTTTCAGCATTACTCTTTCAGTGGAAAATATTTATTTGGCTTAAAATATTTTAAGGTGTTTTATTGCTTTCCGACATAACTTTATTTGTTCCAAGAAACATTTTATCAAAATATTCATTTCAAACTGTCGTAATCCTTTTGCATTGTTGCACTGAGCTTTCTGCTTAGTGTCTCATAAGGCAAAAATCATGGTGAGCAGCTGCATTCTCATCTGGAGCTCAGGGTCCTCTTCCAAGTTTATTGTTGGCAGAGTAAAGTTATTGGGGTTGTAGAACTGATGTCCCATGGTCTGCTGGATGTCAGATGGGAGGTCATATTCAGCACCTGGCTACTCTCAGGGCTGATGATCTGAATGGGTTTGGCCTGATCATATGAGTGGGCCCTTTAAATATGGATCTAGAGGTCTGAGACAGGAGTTAAATCCAACACATTCATTGTCTTGGGGATTATACAGAGGAAGTACAATAGGGGGTAGGAAGTCTTGGGGGCCATCGTAGAATTCTGCCTACCATAGATGGCAAACCAAAGGCATAATAATACTCTGCTTATCAGGAAAAGAATCTAAGGTTTTGAAAATGATACATATGAAGAAACACATTGTTTATCTATCTATCCATCTATCTCCCTATTTATCTACCTATCTAACTACCTATTTATCAGAAGATCTAGCCCAGTGACCGAACACTGGTATTTATCCTGAAAAATTATTTTAACCTTTCTGAAATTGTTTCCTCAGTTACTAAACATTGGTAACTTAGTTGCTTTCTTCTCCTTTTCTGTACCATTTTCAGAATAAAAATGAGATCATTTAAGTATCTACTTTGGGTGTAAATCTCATTTCACCAGTACAGACAAGCAAAGAATATCACAATACTTTATGGAGGTTTCTGTTTGTTTGTTTTTGTTTGTTTGTTTTTTCCTAGAGTCTTGCTCTGTCACCCCAGGCTGGAGCGCAGTGGTGCGATCTCAGCTCACTGCAACCTCTGCCTCCAAAGTTCAAGTGATTCTTCTGCCTCAGCCTCCTGAGTAACTGGGACTACAGGCGCACGCCACCACACCTGGCTCATTTTTGTATTTTTAGTAGAGGCAGGGTTTCACCATGTTGGCCAGGATGGTCTTGATCTCCTGACCTCGTTATCCACCCCGTTCGGCCTCCCAAAGTGCTGGGATTACAGGCGTGAGCCACTCCGCTTGGTCTATGTGTTTTGAATCAACTTCATTTTGCCTACAAACTCCCCATCAAGCCAGCAAGGAAATCACTTCAGTCATTTTGCAACCTCCCCACTCTAGCACAGTGTAAAGGACCCAGAGGCAAATGGACAGCCTAGGCCTTGGAAACACATCTCCAGTCATCATTCCACATCCTTGATCCCTGAGACACACATTGTTCTTCTCCCATTGCTTCCTTCAGTCCATCCAACCCTAAAGAGGCCAAGCCACACTTTGGGCAGGAAACCACAGAGTCTTTTTCCCCAACACCCATTTTGCCTGCACTTTTAGGAATGATCTACAAATAAGGTATGGGTTTCTGCTATTTGAAAAACTCCAGGACTTCTTTTCCTCTCTCAGTCTCCAGGCATCCCTACCTTTAAGTCTGGGGAGGTCCCTCTCTTTCTCTCTTCTTGCGTTTCCCCTGGGCCTGGCTGCTCCCTGGAAGGGTGCAATGCCTAGAACAACGCCACAAGCGCAGGGTTGCCCAAGATAATCGCTCTTGAAAGGAAGCTTATTTCATAGGCCCTTGAAATATAAGAAAAAAAGAGTAAGGAGCAGTGTCTCAAAGGCCCCACCCACCTTAAGTCCTGGGTTCATGGCAGCTCCCCGGTGCCCTACTTAAGAGCAGGTCTGTTCAGAGGCACACCCTGTTGGATCACTCTCCAGGAAACCTAGCATAATCCCAATGGCCTTAGGTTCTTGAACACAATATCTAATAATGAAAAATTCTTGAAATCAATTTCTGCTTTTCTTTTCACAAAAATATACCTAAGCAAAGAGCTTGACTTTTTCTTGAATGAGGAAAATACAGGTAGAAAAATATACATTAATACGTTAAAAATTATTCTGCCACACAAAATGTTTAGAACTAAATAATTAACTTTGGGGTGGGTGTTATGCCTGTATTAGGCCCATTTGAACAGCTAGGCATCACTCAGTTCCTGAGCCAATTCTTGATAATCCAAGACCATACTTGAAACCAGGGGATCTGAAGTTAACCTTACAGATCTCAGTGTGGTGGCTTATCAGTCTGGGTTGAGGACCTTGATATTCATATGCCCACCAACCCTAAAGGTCTCTAATTTCTATCATTTATGCCAGTTGAAAAACATGGGTTTCAGACAAGATTGTCTGATTTCCACTATTTTTTTCCCTGAAGCTGAGACCCTGGACTGAATCACAGATTATTTGTCTAGGGCCTTGGTAGCACATCTAAGTCATGCCAGCTACTTCTTCCAAAAGCTTGGATCATGCCTTCATGCACCCATACACACTGGCTAAGATGCCGCTTCTTACAGAATGGACACTTACAACCTCTTAGAAATGTCATGACCAGCTTCCAACCTGAGACTTATATACAGAGCTCCACCATCAGACTGGATCCTTTGCATGATGATGATGATGCTGCTGCTGATGATGATGATTGTGAAAATAAAACAATCATAACAATTGTAGTAGTTAGCATTGACCTTGAACACTGATACTATTATTAGCAAGACTACTACTAACGGTAGCTAGCATACATTTAGTATTACTATAAACCATTTCATCCTATGACACCATCATGTGTGCATTGTTAGTATACCCTTTATATATAGGAGAAAACTGAAGGACAGAGAAGGTAAAGAACTGCCCAAGGAGATGCAGCCACAAAGTGGTGCTGGGAGTTAAACTCAGCAGTGTAACCCAAAGTTGCACTGCCCATTTTTATAGCCACTAGCCACATATGGCTATTGAGCACTTGAGATGCAGTTCATCCAGATTGAGATGTATTGTAATGGAAAATGCACACCAGATTAAGAAGTCTGACCATATTTTGAAAATGATGTCAAATATCCCATTAATAATTTTATATTGATTACATATTGAAATATCCATTTCTGGAATGTATTGGGCTAAATAAAATATGTTACTAAAATCAATTTTATCCATTTCTTCTCACACTTTTTGATGTAGAGACTAGAGTACTTTAAATTACACATATGGCATGCAATCTACCTCTATTGTGCAGAAATAGCTGTCCAGAGAGCACACTTACAGATACATATCCTCACAGCATCAGTGATCATACTAAATGCTCTAGGCATCCTACAATTGACCCTTAAACAACATGGATTTGAACTGTGCAGGTCCACCCACAGGCTGACTTTCTTCTGCCTCTGCCACCCCTAAGACAGCAAGACCAAGCCCTTCTCCTCCTTGTCCTACTCCTCAGCCTATGTAACATAAAGACAACAAGGATAAAGCCCTTCATGAAGATATGCTTCCACATAATGAATAGTAAATGTATTTCTCTTTCTTATGACTTTCCTAATAACATTTTCTTTTCTCTAGATTTCTTTACTGTAAAACTGGAGTATATCATACATATAGCACACAGAACGTGTGTTAATCGACTGTGTTATCTATAAGGCTTCTGGTCAGTAGGCTATTAGTAATTAGCTTTTAGGGGAGTCAAAGTTCTATGTGGATTTTTGCCACACAAGGGGTCATTGTCCCTGCATTGTTCAACATCAACTGTAGTTCATTTAGGCTCTAAATAACCCTAAAAAGAAGGTATTAGCACTTCCGTTTTACCAATGAAGCAATCCAGATGCAGTCCATTAAGGCACTTATCAATGACCACACAGTGAATAAACTTTGGTCTCATGATCCCTGATCCAGTGTGCTTCACTCTAAAGTCATGTAAAATTCTTATAATCTATAACCAGGCTATAGGGATTCTGTAATTCTTTTAATATTTTATGCTTTCTAGCATTCCAAGCGAGCCTTAATAAAGCTGTTAAGTCTTCCAGAGGAAGAGCTTTACAAGAACAGTTTTAAAATATTCTTATCAACTTAACATATTATATCAATTCACACTGGATTATAATCCCCTTACTCCTTTCTTCTTTCTGTGAAGAAACTTCTGGTTCAATCCCTAAAACACATACCTTCCTTTAGCAATTCTTGAAAAACAAATTAAAATACCTTTCTTATATTAATTTTATGTGTAAATGTTATTAAATATGAACATCAGCCTATAATCTTTCTGTACTGAATATTCACTAAAGATGGAAAGAAATTTCATATAACCTTATATAACAGAAATTGGGAAAAAGAATAATAATTTTTGACTACATAAGCCTTTATTACATATAACATAAAATGACTGCATTTTATAATTTTAGGAAGTTCTACTATTCTGCAAGGCCATACTTTTACCTTACATCTTTCACCATTTGAAATGACTTCAAATGATGCTCCATTTCTATCTGTTCTTTGCCTGTAGGAGTGTGTCCATTAGAAGGATGGCTCTGGGATGCTGGAGGGCTGAGAACTGGCCAGAAATGTATTTCAGCAACAATTATTCTAAATATGATGCTCAAACATAAATGTCTCCCCCCCAACCCAAGTCCTATATACTTGCACATTTGGGTCCCACTGTCTGGAATGCTTTACATTTTATACCCTGTGTCCAAGGCTGTTGGGAATCTATAAAATCATTTAAGACTTTGCTGAAACATCCCTTCTTCTATTATCCTTTCCCCAGTTCCCAGTAACCTCAACAGGATGCCCATGAGTCTATGATACTTTAAAATCCTTATTGGAGTACCCAGTACAGGATCTGTTTATGATTTGTGACTGTCTTTCTTTCTCAGTAGAACATGAGCTCCTGAGAGCAGGAACTTTCTTTTTAATTTATTGTCATATTCTTTAAATTTAGTGTAAAAACCCACCCTTGTCGAACATTGTACAGCAAATATTTGTTGAATCTCATCATTTCCTCTCTCTCCCTTGCACTCTGTATTCCAGTCCTGTTGAACTTTCATTTCGTCCTGTTGATTTGATTCTTTCTCGTCCCTATGCCTTGTGTATTATGTATGTGTATATGATATTTATATTATCATGTGATATTACAGGCAGTACTGCCTGCAGTACTCCCTCCATGTACCCGCTCCTTCTTTCAGCCAGCCAACTCCTCATTCTTTATTCTTCTTCTGAAAGGTTTTCCTGACTTTTGAGGGAAATAGATGTTCCTTCTCTATGTCCTCACTACTCCTTGCACTATCCCCAACATCATACTCTGTGCACCTTTCTGGAAACAAGAAACCTGAAGGCAGAGGCCAGGTCAGGTTTGTTTACCACTGTATCCCCTGTACCTGGGACACTGTGTGACATGAAGTGGTTGTTCAATAAATATTTCTTGAATAAATAGTTGAATAAATTTTATTCAAACACAGGCTTGTCATTTTTACACCCCATTTTGCACTTCCATCTGTGTTCGGTATACCATTTAGAAATACTTGGAAAGATAGTATAGTATAAGGGAACTTTAGGTTCCAAATATAACATAATTAGAAATGTTTTCCTAGGGAGTTTATTTTACAGTGACAGGAGCCGGTAGCTGTCAATGTGGAGAAGCCTGTATGGATGCACAGGCAGAGTAAAGCTTGGAAACAGCGACCATGCTGGTGTAGCTTCTCGTCTCGTGTTTCCCTTGATATTGATTAGTGGTATCACCATCATACTCAGCTACCCAAACCAGAACCTGAGCGTTAGGTACACTTCTCCTTTCTCTACCTCCTGATCCACCTTCACAGCAAATCACCAGGTCCTCCTGATTTTACCCCTTGAACGATTCTCAAACACACCCCTTCCTCTCCTATCCAGGTCCTCATAATCTGCTACCTGCACAATTGCAATATCCCCTAACTGTTCTCAAGGCTCTAGCTTTGTTCTTCTCAACCTCATCTTCCCATTGCTACAAAGGTGAGCATTTAGAATTGGAATATGGCACTCCTCTTCTTAAATCATTTCAGTGGGTGGTTCCTTGTCACCTTGAGCATTAAATCCATTCTCTCAGCATGGCAAAACAAGGACCTCCACCATCTGGTCCCTACCAACCCATATAATCTCTTCTTGGATTTAAAATTCTAATAAATGTGAAATATAATTTCCCCCATAATCCATGAGATTTCACGCATCTATGCTTTTGTTCATCTTGCTGTATCTTTCTTACATGCCTTCTCTTATAGCCTCTTGTATAATTATTACTAACTCCTTAAGACTCACATGGACAGTCATCTTATTCAGAAAGTTTTGTCTAAATTCCATGTTTGGCTTAATATCTTTCCTCTGGATGACAATAATATCCTGTATATACCTTTGTCTCTACTTTGAGATGACTGTCCAGTGGTCTCAAAATTTTTATCATGTTCTTAATCAATAACATTACTGAATATGCACTTCAATATATATTTATTTGTTTATGTATGCAGGTATATATTTATGTGTGCATAAATTTAGATATATACTCCTCTATTAATTATGTATTGTGTATAAACCTTAAAGGTTTATGTAAAATAGACATTGTAAGCACCAGATAAAGGTAAAATGACAACATTTAAGGCAATTTGAAATGTCTTAATGCATTGAAAAACACACTTTTCTATACAGTCAGTAATGCTCTTTACAGAAAGTCATGTACCTTGATTGGTTTGTTAATTAGGATATACCTATTTAAAAGATTCAGAAAGCCCGTACCAGAAAAAATTGATAAGTTGGACTTAATCAAAATTAAAAACTTCTACTCAGCAAAAACACATACACACACAAAAAGAAACAAACCGGAAAAAGGGATTTGTATTTCAAATAGATAACTCTTAAAATGAAAAGATTTAAAAACAACATCAAACACCTTTTGAAAAATAGAGAAAAGACTTGGACAATTCACAAAGTAGGATACAGAAAAAGCCAAAAAGCACAGGTAAAAGTGCTCAATAGCATTGCCGTCATGGAAATGGGAATTCAAACCACAGTGAAATACCACTACACCTGCATGGAAAAGAGAAACTAAAAGATGAACAACACCAAAAGCTATAGAGTTTGTGAAACAGATGGAGAGCTTGTGCATTGCTTAGCACATTCTCATGAAGTTAAACATGTACCAACTGTAGCACACACAAGGAAGAACAACATACTTACAGAAAATACGACTTGTACAAAAATATGTGTTTTATATATAAAATAGGTAAAATGGTAAGCAACCTAAGTGTCTAGCAAATGTGAATATATGTACTTTTTAAAATGTAGTACCACCGAACAATGGAATACTACTCAGCAACAAAAAAGGACTAAACTACTGACAAGTGCACTAAAATAAAAGGGCCTCAAAAACGTTATTCTAAGTGGAAGAAGTCAGTCACATGTGAATACATTCTGTATGAATTTTCTTTATATAAACCTCTAGATAAGGCAAAACTATGGGACAAGAAATAAAAGCAGTGACTCTCTCTGAGGAGTGGGATTGACTGAGAAAGGGTCTGGGAGAATCTTCTAGGATAAATAAATGGTCTCTATGTTGATAAGAATGTGAATTGCGTGAGAATGTGCATTTGGCAAAACATATCTCACTGTAGAGATAAACTCTGTATAAAGCAGTGTTTGGAGGGACCAAAACCAAAACAAATACTTCTATTTTTTAAAAAGTTACCTATAAGGGGCCGGGTGTGGTGGCTCACGCCTGTAATCCCAGCACTTTGGGAGGCCGAGGCGGGCGGATCATGAGGTCAGGAGATCGAGACCATCCTGGCTAATACAGTGAAACCCTGTCTCTACTAATAATACAAAAACATTAGCCAGGCATGGTGGCGGGCGCCTGTAGTCCCAGCTACTCAGGAGGCTGAGGCAGGAGAATAGCGCGAACCCGGGAACAGATATAAAGAGTACCAGAATATAGGACTTCCATGGATATACCTTGTTCTATTGATTTCATTTTGGAACCATGTGATTGTTTTACAGAATTATAATGCAAACTTTATTGAAAAACGAAACTGATACATTGAATGGCAAATGAATTATATGTGTTAACTGTGCATTGCATTGCTGGCTCAACCAAAAAACAGAGAAACTATTTGAATTAATTTTAGAGCACAGTGATTTGACAATATGCTCTGGTGGAATATATGCCAAACGTACTCACAAAATTAGTCATATTGTTGTTGGTATTGTGAATTTTTGTCATCCAGAGACTGCTATGTGTATTTTGTAGGATAAATTACATGAAAAATTATGTTAATGTTTTGGAGACCAGGAGTTTCCATCTGGATAAAAGGTGCTGCCGATGAAAGATCAATTAGGTTAAGTAAAAGCCAAGTCCTGACTCTGAATTAGTATTATCAGTATGGATTCAAGATGCATTTTACTATCTTAAAAAATTCATGCTTTTTCGCAGTTTCTCCTGAAAAGACCTGTGATCAATGACCAACCAATAAGCAAAAAAGAAGCATCTAACATCCAGATTATAATTTCTATTATTTCTCACTAAAAGGAAATAGGACATTTTGGAGAAATGGCTAAACTCAGATCTGAAGGCACCAAAAAAGCATGATGCTATCAAGGCTAGAGGGGGCATGTCAAAAAACTCTGAAATAAGCTTAAAGAGGCCCCCACTCAACAACAATAAAAGATGCAATGGATTAAAAGAAAGAAATTTGCTTGAATTTATTGAAAACAACAAGTATGGTCAATTTATTTTTTAAATACATTGGACATCTTTGGATAATGCTAAGAAACAAAATCATTCTGTTGAAAACTAACAAATGAAAGAATCAGGTGTTTATCCTTCTTGTCCTAGACAAACTGTACCTTAGGGTAAAAAAAAATAGTTGACGTAGATGTTTCTCTTTACAGAATGATAAAATCACAATATTACTATTTGCAGCCCATAATGAACCATTGGGTCTACCTGATGGTTGTTAGTGTAATACAAATAAAGAATTAAATATCAAATGACTCCTAACTGAAGCATACAACATTGTCTATGAAGCATTCTTGGTGAAAACAAAATTGAATACAATATGGTGCAACCACTGCTAGCTAGGTCTAATGACCAGCTTATAGGATCCCTATTTAAACAAACAAGCTATTATGTATATTTGTAAGATAATCAGGCATTTTGAGATAGAAATCTTATGAAGATATGCAAGTTCAAATGGTAGAAGGGCATCAGAGACTGAGTTTATTAGATGAAGAAACACATTTTTAAACTCGATTTATAAATTAGGCAAAGTTTTGTTGAAATTTGATTGATAACTTCATTTTCCTTGATGTCACCAGTTTTGCAAACTATTAATTTGAATATTTAATAAAAGGTTTCAAAACCCATAAGAATTCTTTATTTGTAAAATTTTAACAGGTAAGATAATACCATAGCTCCAATATTTTTTCAATAAGTAGAAATAATGAGTAATGCCACAGATGAATGTACTCATAACACTTGCAAAAAGGAAATAATTTAACCTGGAAACAGTTTATATCCTTCTTCAAAATGATTTTTCTATAACCAGTGTTTCTTTAAAAATCAGTTTTTAGAGTGTGTGATTCCTAAAAATAGATTCCTTAGGCATCATACCAGTAAAGTTCATTTTTCAAAAAATTTGGAATACCTTTTTATGTAAAAGAGTAAGCATATAGATTAGCTTTAAGTCCAACAACATTTTTCAAAAAAGTCTTTAAAAAATATTTCAAAGATCCTACTGTATCTGAGATGCCTTGTTATTATAAAGAGGATATTTCTTAAGAATTTATGCACTCTATGCGTTTCTGAGTGTATGCACTTTTTTTTTTTTTTGGCCTAAATTGCTTGCCTATGAAGGATTCAGGAAATTATATTCTCTCCTCAACATTTCCCTGAAATCCATCTGAAAAATTCCAGTAAAGAGCAACCGCTTCATCAGTAACTACACTTCACAGTTATTTCCACAAACATTGTTTTTATTAAAAAAATTTTCTGCTGAGAATATATTATCTCCTTTGGTGGTTAGAAAAAACAAGTAGTTCTTTGTGTATGTTATTGTTGAAACAGAATAGAGAAAATACCAGCAGCTGGGACATGTTAGAAACATTTCTTCCTTCTTCCAAGGCATTGCAAAATTCCCAAGTTGTAGCTTCTGTCTAATATTTACAACTGCATCAATATTGTGCATCTTCCAACGATTTTATGACAAAGGAATGCATTTAAGTATATAATTGTATGTTATATCATTTTCTATGTATTATTTTGGCCATTGTTATTGTGGTAGGAAGAATAAGCATGTTTCTAAAAGTATTTTTTTCATCATTAAGTAACATACCTCAAATAAACCTTTTAAACATTGATTATTATGTTTAATAAAATTTTGTAAGAATTTAATTGCATTTCTTATGATTTTAAACATTACGCAGAGGTATAGGTATTTGGTTTTATGTTTTCCATCACTCCAAACTCGTCATAGTAAATGTGAGAGAGTCAAGATGCCACGATCCCTGTGGGTGATTAGTTTGTCTTAATTTCTTTGCATTGGACATCTTTGCGTTTTACATTTCACCTATTTCTTTATTTTATAAAAATAAACAGAAATAAGCATTTTGGTATTTTCTTCCTGTAATCAAAGGCTTTTCTTGGAAATTCATGGTGTAGGAACCCCATATTGAAACCATGTCTCTCCTAAGATTCTTCTATGTAGGGATGAGGTTTTATTCATATTTGTAAACCTATGTGAAAGCTCAGGGCTTGGCATATGCTAAAGAATTGTTAATGGAGCTAAAAAAGAACTGAAAGATTAGATCTCAATGAAGTTATATATTTTCTTATATATATTCTTATTCTTTCAGAGACAGATATTTTGTCTGGTTTATTGTACTTATTATCTAAGGTTTATTTCACTCACCTTTTAATGACACTGTTTACAGATATTATCAGTGTTTTACAATAACAGCCATTTCATTAAGACAAGCAATATTTCATCATGATTCTCAAAAACAGACTCTCCTCAAGTATCTGAAATCTGCTTCAGGATGTTACATATACAGGTAACTGCTTCCTTTAAAAGGTAGACTCTTAACCTAAAAATAAAGCCATGTACCACTCTCAGTGCCATTTCCTACATTTAAGGAAGCAGGAGTCAAACCTCAAAACCATTACTGAGACCTGATATCCATGATTCTCTTGGATATTCAAAGTCTACGACCAAAACAAATAATATTGCTTTGCTTCCACTTAATAATTTTATTAGGCTTAGTCTCTAAAAACATGCCTGAAATGTAAAACTTCTCCATTATTAACCACTGTTTATTGGCTTTAAATAATAGACTTGAGGCTGTAAAAAGAGGAGAATTTTTACCTTAAGGGTTTTCTGGGTAACTTAGACCAGAAGCTCAATGGAAATGTTTCAGAGTAGAGCTCCAATTTTAGCTGAATTTGTAGTTCCCAAATGCAATTATAAGGAGCCAATAACCTCTAAATTATGACACTTACAGTTCCAAATTCCAATCAGTCAATATTTATAGAGCACCCACTGGGTGGAAAATGCTATAGTGGCACCATGCATAAAAACAAAATAATAATTTTATTACAAGGAATAAACAGTACAGTTGGGACACCACTGTGTCAAACCCTTAATACCATGCTGTTGACTCAGACATAAAATTGAATGGCATGTTAATAAGTGAATTCACTAAAGTTTTTTTTGTTTCTACAACACTAACGTCTCATCCATGATCTGTCACACTGTGGATGCTGCACTGTTTTGAGCAACCAGATACAGCTTGCCGATCAATTTCACCTGTCACTGAGACACTAAGGCAAGTTTCCTAGGTTCTTTTTGAATGAAGCCTTTTAATCTCTTCCTGAAAATAATGAAAGAGAATTAGGGCCTGATTCCCAAAGAGAAGACTGAAACTCTGAAATAAGAAAGGGGAAGAAAAAACTGAGGGTGCCTCCAAAATAAAAGGTGTACCCAATGACAGGTAAAAAGATCATCCCCACCTAGGAGTCAATATGCATCTCTGATCAGCAAATATTACTAATAAGTGTGCCAGGAATAATGGAGGAACCAACTAGAAAGATGGGATTGCCAGGGAACCAACATTAATTAAGCATACATCCAAAAAAGAAATCAAGAATTTCACTAGTGTTACAAGAAGGCCTTGGATCTGGTGCATATCTGGGTATGTGTGTGGAAGCTTGCTTGGGGGAACTTTGTCCTGTGGCCTGGAGTAGGAAGTTATCATATTAATATTTTGTTGAATTTGGAGCAAATAGAGCATCCAAAATTATTTAGGAAATTTGATCAGAAACAAGACAAAATCAACAGCAACCTCCAGTTTAGGATAAGGTGGGAGGTGAGGGTGGAAGAGGTAAGGCAGTAGTAAGGTAAAACAGTCGTTTTCAGAAGCTGTCCTGGGCCGGGCGCGGTGGCTCACGCCTGTAATCTCAGCACTTTGGGAGGCCGAGGCGGGCGGATCACGAGATCAGGAGATCGAGACCATCCTGGCTAGCAAGGTGAAACCCCGTCTCTACTAAAAATACAAAAAATTAGCCAGGCGCGGTGGCGGGCGCCTGTAGTCTCAGCTACTCCAGAGGCTGAGGCAGGAGAATGGCGTGAACCCGGGAGGCGGAGCTTGTAGTGAGCGGAGATTGCACCACTGCACTCCAGCCTGGGTGACAGAGCGAGAGACTCTGTCTCACACACACACACAAAAAGTTGTCCTGGATAATTTATAACGTATAGTTTAGGTGTTTTTTCCCCTGAACGTAGAGAACATTCCCTGCAGAGAAAGTATTACCTTCAGAAGGTCAATTTTAGGCTAGTAAGAAGCAAATTTCCCTTTTTTTTTTTTTTTTTTTTTTAGGGCTTAAACACAGAAACACCAGAGACTTGTGGGAGTGTGGGTGAGGGTGGGAAGGGGATTAGAGGCCACCTACTGCAACATTTATTTGTTTGTTTATTTAAAAATATAATAAGTAAATGCTAGGAACCAGTTACTGTCATAAACTGGGAATAAGATTAACATATTCTCTACATCACTGAGTTTGTATCTTTGTGGGGGAGACTTAGTCATACATAAATAAATTATATAGCTTCAGATAGCGAAATACGCCATTAAGAAAACAAAACAGAGCAGGACTTGAGAACAAAGGAGCAGGGGATAAGAAGGCTATTTCAGAGAACTTGGTCAGATCATTGTGAGAAGGTTTTAGTGGGGCTGGAATTACATGAAGAAATGAAGCAGGCAAAAGCTTTGGGGACAGAAATATTTCCTGAGGAAGTAGCAAGTAAAAAGCCCTGGAGGCAGGCACAAGCTTGGTGTGCTAAGGATAGAGAAGTCAGTGTGGAGGGAATCAAATGCTGGGAGTGGTCAAAGTGGCCTTTGGCACCTTGAGTGGGTGGCAGTACCCATGTCCTGTAGACTGTTATAGGGTACTTAAATATTTAGTTTTTATTGCAGGTACTGTAGGAAGCAGTGGAGAGTTTTGAGCAGAGAACAGTGTGATCCGATTAATTATGTAAGAGTTATCCAAATGTTTCTGCTTTATGATGAGAGCTACACTTGGATCTGTGATACTTTCATCCCTGTCTTATTTCTAATAGCACTATGACCCAGGGCATATGCCAAATATTTGCCTTAATATTATTCTGGCAATGTCTACCAGGCAGAAGTTTAAATTCTTTAGAGGGTAACTATAGGAAGGAAAGTAGTGAATAAAGGCAATCTTTAAAAAATGAAGTCCATGAAGCAAAACTTTCAGGATGTGAAATGTTCTCTAAGATAGTCAAGTCCTTCTGTTGTTGCAGGATGTAGTAACAAGAGTAGACTTCTATTGAAAAAATCAGTGCCAAAAATTCCTAAATGATGATCAGAATCAAAATAAACCTTTGGAACGGAATTAGGCAACAGACAGATGCTTCTCAATTCAGGGTCTGCTCCCCAGTGTTCTTACACTGACTGTCACTTTTTTTTCAGGCAACAGGGGCACATTCCCTGTCGCAGCCCGGGACATCTGTTACTGGCCACCAGGACAGGCACAATTATTTGTTTGAAAATCCCAAGGAGGAATAAGTTAAAGAGATCTGTTCTGTACCAAGGTGATAGTAGTTAATAACAACATATTGTATACTTAAAAATTTCTAAGAGAGTGTATGAGTTTGTTCTCACACTGCTAATAAAGACATACCCGAGACTGGATAATTTATAAAGGAAAGAGGTTTAATTGACTCCCAGTTCCACATGGCTGGGGAAGCCTCACAATCATGGCAGAAGTCAAATGAGGAGCAAAGTCACGTCTTACATGGCAGCAGGCAAGAGAGCTTCTACAGGGGAACTCCCATTTGTGAAACCATCAGATCTTGTGAGACTTATTCCACAAGGACAGTATGGGGGAAACCACCTCCATGATTCAATTATCTCCACCTGGCCCCACTTTTGACTTGTGGAGATTATTACAATTCAAAGTGAGATTTGGGCGAGGACACAGCCAAACCATATCAGAGAGTAAATTTAAAGTGCTCTAACTACAAAAAAAGATACATATATGAGACAATGCATACGTTAATTAACTTCATTTAGTCATTTCATATGTATGCATATATCAAAACATCATGTTGTACACCATAAATGTATATACTTTTTATTTGTCAATGAAAAGCATTATGTACATATGAAAAAAATAAACAGTTTCATTTTGTGTACTTTTCCTTCAGATTAATCACCTGACTGTGTCTCTATATTGTCAAAACTTCTAGTTAATTCTCACTACCAATAAATATAATATTTGATCATTTCCATGCCTATACTCAGAACTATATTCAGAATAAATAGAAGAGCTTTTGAAAATGACCTTTTCTATGCAGAGAAAGGGTTGAATCTCTCCCACTTAAAGCTGTGTGATCTCATGCAAATAACCTTAACCTATCTGGACCTCAGTTTTCTGATAGGAATAATTTCTACCTCATAAAGGTATTATAACTGTAGACGAAAAGAAAAAATATATTAATTTATTTGATATTTCCAGCACCATGTTCATGACAGGTAAAATAAATGATGACTTTCATTATTAAAGTTGTTAAAATAACCATCAGCAGTGCAGCATAGTCCTTTGATTAAAAGAAAGAACGCAGTGAGCCTATAACAATTTCTGGTTCCTGATCCATCTAAAAAATACAGACAACCACATGAGAGGAGTTTTAGAAGGAAGGTCAAGAAGTTATTAGAACATATGATTATTTTCCACTAAACTTTACATAAGACACCACCAAAGAGCTCAACTTCAAATGTGTGCCATAAGCATTAAGCAAAAAATGTTAAAGAATGAATAAAATAATATAATTAAACATTTATGAAAGAGAACAGCCTCTCAGGGTGATTTCTCTATGACCATCAGTTTTACTTACATTCCTCTGCAGGCACACTTAAGTAAAACCCTAGGAAACACAAGAGATTATTTTTCCAAGGGTTGGCATCTACATTACTTTAAAATGATATTTCTTATTTTTAGAAAAAGAATCACCTTTTTTTTCCAAAGGAGTATAACAGTATCTTGGCCTTTACCTCTGAACTCCCACCTTCCCAAAAGGCATCTCCAGCAAGGTACAAACTCCTCCATAAGGAATGATTTAATTTGGCAAAGGACAAAAATACCAATTAACTTTATTTTAATTGACTCAACTGTGTGATGTCTGGAAAATTTGATGACTCACAAGAAAGTCTGACAAAAATGTTTTCAGATCAGAGGGAAATTGCAAAACTTCTGGCCGTGCACCAAATAGGCCAACTTTGGCAACATCCTGTAATAAACACCAGGAGAAAATTGTTAGGTATGCAACAATTTATTCAGGACTTTTTTTTAAAGGTTTCCATTGGATAAAATGGCCTTTTATTTTTTAATTTAATCTTGAGCGCCTGTCTGTGTTTGGTATTCTTCACAGTGAACTACTAATTAGAACCAGACCCAGCACAAGCATCTCTGAAATTCTCCTCAGTTAACTGTTGACCTGTAACATTCATGATTTCTATTGGACCACTATTATGCAGGTACTTGCCTTAAAAAGAAGACACACACACACACACACACACACACACACGCACAACTTCTTGTATCAGATACATTAGGATTAAATTGCAAACTTGACTTTTTCCTTAGTATGGCGTTACCACTAGTGAATATTATCTTCATCTAATGGGCAAAATCCAGCAATAATGATAAGCTATTTAGTACAATGGTCATGAGCTTAGGCTGTGTCATTGACCTAGGCCTCTATTTTAATCACAGATTCTTTGCTTATTAGCTGAGTGACCTTGGACTTGTTAGTTAACCTTTTCAAGCCTCAGTTTCCCATTTGCAAAACAGAACTAGCAATATTAATTCCTCTAATTAAGGGTTAAATCAAGGATAAAATATAAAAAATTCTATAAAGTTTTCAAGCAGTGTTTAGCAGATTTGGGATGTATTACTTTGTTTTATAGACTTGTAAATTCAGAATAAAAGAAGCAAATTTTATTTATACATATTGGGTTAGATATACAACCAGGATAAGCTATATTAATAAATTCACAGATTTAGATGAGAAAAAAAGTGATCCCTTCTAGCAGATATTGGTTAGTTTTATTTTGTGGAATACATGTAATTTTCATTTCAGCACTCAAATCAGTCCAAAGAGTTGGGCCAATTTTGTCTGTAAACATTACTTGAGATTGACTCAATTCTAAACTTATGTATTTTTGTCTTTTGTTTCTGAAGCCTAATTCATTGTCTAGGACTGAGCAACTATAAGAAAAAGAATACAACAATAATTTTATTTGGATCTCTCTTGTATTTCTATGTATTCAGACAAGTTAGCCACCCCCCAGGATGAATTATTTATAATGAGTTACTATAGCTTAAGAAATTTATATATATTAAAATGCACAAAACAAAGCCACACTTCTAAAAAGAAGCAACCTCTTTGGACTTCCAAAGAACAAGTGCCCTAAAATGGTATGCTCACTGTTCTCTGAAAGTCAACCAGAGGATGCCAAATTACAGTACACTCCAGACTTTCTACAATATTAACCCAATCAAGATGAGAATAATGATTGATCTTCATAGAATGTGGAGAATAAACAGAAGTAATCTCAAAGGTGGCAATTTACAACAACACAAAGATGTGCAGTTTGAAACTGTCATCTTGCATAGTACCTAGGAATGAATAGGAAGAAAATAAGGACTGCAAAACAATTATTCTCTTTTGCTCCAGGAATTTAGTAGAAAAGTTTAGGAGGCATGAGGCTTCTGGATAGTTGTCCAGGGACTTTCAGTAGTATCTCACATGCTTGGAGAGCTTAGGAAAAGATGCTACAGGGTTTTAAATGTACAGCAACTGAAAAAGCACTTTTAACCCCGTTGACTTGTTGGTACCTCACAGAAGTACATTCAAAAGAAGCATCACTAAAGAGAAAGTCAAACTGAATCACTACAAAAAACTTGTACTTCCCAGCAAGCAGTTTTATTTCCTTCTTCAGATTTGACAAAAGTCAGTTTCAATTTTGTCTTTAATTTGAACTCTTAAAGTTATATTGAGGGAGGATGACATGGAAAGAAGGACTCAAATTGAAGACTTTATGTGGATTATAGCAATAATTCTTCTTAATTTAGGGTGGTCTTCTCCCTTCTAGACTTATAGTTTGAAGTTCATGAGTGTCAAGAAGGAAAAAGTAGGTCAAGAATGCTTTTGTAGCTTGACATAATAAAAGGAGATGCTTAAAAGATTTGAGAAATGATCGAAATATGCCTTTCACAATTCGGTAATCCCAAGGAAAGCTGAGGATAACATTTCTAATACACAGGGAATGAACATGCCAATATTTATATATTTCAAAGTTCTCTTAAAAAATAAATATGCTTGGCAGAGTATATGGCATGTTGTATACACATGAAAGAGATAGAGAGAGAGAAGTGTAGAGACAGAAATGGAAGAAGGAAGGAAGGAAGGAAGGAAGGAAGGAAGGAAGGAAGGAAGGAAGGAAGGAAGGAAAGGAGGGAGGGAAAAAGAAAAAGAAAGGAAAGAAAGAAAGAGAAAAATAGAGAGAGAAAGAGAGAGGGAGAGAGAAAGAGTGAAAGAAAGAAAGATTAGGTCTTTTTTCTTTGTTCCAGGCCTACCAGTTGATAAGACCTCCCTGAAAGGAGGTTTTGGAAAGGCATTCTAAACTTTTACCAATGACTGATGATGTTATAGACTTCATGCTTAACCAATTCTCAGATGACATGAAGTATTTTAGAGGCTATCTAACCTATTGACCATCTGTCAGAATCCCTCCCTCCCCACACACAGAAAAAGATAAATGGAGTGAAGAGAAGAATCTAATAGGTTTTTAATTTTATTTTAAATGTAAAAGCACAGTACATGTTCACTGTAAAAAATAATAGAAAAAATCAAACAAGAAAGAAGGCTATAAAGTGAATGTTATAAGATTCTTTATTTTTTCTTGGACTTCTACAATCTCCTCAAATATAATCATGCCTCAATGTTTCTTGCCTACATTTTTAATATTTTCTATATGACTGTATGCATATAGATGCACATGTAGCTAATTTGTATACATTTTCTAAAGGTTGCATAAATGGATCAAGTTATACATAAATATACATATACAGAGAGATCTATATACAGTATGTATGTATGTATGTATACCCATACATAATTCTTGTTAGCAATTGCATAACAATCCATTATATGAGCTAATATCTATTTAACTAATTTCCTATAGGTTGAGATTCAGGTCTACATATAATGCTGAAATAAACAATGTTATACACAGATCTTTATGCACTAGCGTGAGTTTTAAAAAGTGGAATTATTGGAGCAAAGTGTGAAAATACATGAAAACTTCTGTTAACTACTAGAAAATCTCTAGAAATGTCCAAACCGAAACTCTGCTCACAAAACAAAATCCTAAAGAAACAAGCATGGATCTGAATAAAATACTCAGAAAACACAATAGAAATATAGGTGATATAAGACATGAAGAATATAATATAATAATCAACAACTAAGCCCATCATAATAAAATTATAGAACACAAAAAATAAATTTCAAAAGCAAATAAAGAGGAAATGCAGATAACATAAAAAGGAAGGAAAATTAGACTGACAGTAAACATCTTTACAACAATATTGAAAGTAATACTTGGAATGGAACACAGCACAGGTTTAAAAAAAAATCAGAGGAGTTTGAGTTAATAATATACTTATTCTCAACCAGGCACAGTGGCTCACGCCTGTAATCCCAGCACTTTGGGAGACTGAGGCGGGTGGATCACCTGAGGTCTGAGTTCGATACCAGCCTGACCAACACGGAGAAATCCCGTCTCTACTAAAAATACAAAATTAGCCGGGGTGGTGGCACATGCCTGTAATCCCAGCTACTCTGGAGTCTGAGGCAGAAGAACGGCTTGAACCCGGGAGGCGGAGGTTGCTGTGAGCCGAGATCGTGCCGTTGCACTCCAGCGTGGGCAACAAAAGCGAAACTCCATCTCAAAAAAAAAAAAAAAAAAAAAAGAAAGAAAGAAAGAAAAAAAAAAAAGAATATACTTATTTTCAGCGAAAATTAAGCAGTGACTTCCAAAATAAACTAATATGAATTTAGAGCTCATTTATAAAAACATAGTAACGATATTAGAATAAGGAAGGCAGAGGTTTTAGAATCGATGTGCTATTTACTTGTAAAATTACACTGGGAATGTGGGACTTAGTTCTATTACTATCTTTGTTTCAAGTGAAGATATTCTAAGTTCTGTTCTTAAAGGAGCTGGTGAAGGAATTGGGGTTTGGGGGAAGTTATAGAGATCACAACAGCTATTTTTAAATAGTATCAAATTTGAGTGCTCGCCACACAGAAAATAAATTAGATATATCCTACATGGGATAAATTTGAATGATTGTCATACAGAATAGGAATTAAATATGTTCTGTACCTGAGAAGCACATGTGCATTGTCATATTTTGAGAAAACAGTGATCTCATTATTAGAAATATTCAAAGATGGAATGAGCTCTTTCAAAAGGTAGTGAGAGTCTCATCATTGGAGATATTCAAAAAAAGGCAGAAAGAAACTTGGCGAGTGGACTATAGAGAGAAATCAGGAAGTACACGAAAAAAGTAAGCTTTAAAGTTTATGTCAGTTGGCCTGGAAGGACAGGAGCATGCACTGAGGGTATCTCTCGGGAGAAAATAACAGCAGTGAGTGGAAACCACCTCCCACAAAATCCCATCTTTGCCAGCAAAGACCTCAGTCTTTTTATACCATCAAAGACCAAAGCAAGGAAAATGCAACAGTTAAATGTTGGCCTCTTTTTAAGACATAATTTAAAAAATAATCCTCTTATTTATATGGATTTTTAGTTGTAAAATCTGTCCAGTATGTTTACTCACTTCATTTCTTCAGCCCTATGGGAAGAATTAAAAAAAAAAAAAAAAAAAAAAAGCTCTCATGGCCAATAACAATATTGAGTGAGCAAACTTCTCTATTTTCAGTACAATATTTTGTGTTCCACTGTACATTATTTATTTTGATACAGTTAAATTATTGAGTGAACAGAGGAAAGGGCAACTTGAATAAAAATTCCATAAAGTAGTTGATGGCACTAAACTCAGGAGAGGTGTCAAACTATGGAATCATACCTGGATTCTCTTGCTTTCTTTGTTATTTACTAATAGACTAACTGTGTGACCCTAAGCAAGAACTCAATCTCTCTGAGCCTCACTTTTTCACCTGCGAAATGAAGATAATGGTAACTACCTTGCAAAGCCATTAGGAAATTTAAGTAAGAGGGCAAATCCTAGCCGAGTCCTGGTACAGTGAGTACTTGATTTATGTTAGTTTTGTTCTCTTTGATTAATTGATTCATTTTGTAAAACTTGTTTTGAGCAATGAAGAAAAATATTTTCATAACACTAAGCAGCATGAAGGTAAGAATCAAATCTGGTTGTTTACCATGATAGACCTAGGACTTGGCACGAAGTAAGTCCTCAAAAATAATTAGGTTGATATTGTCATTTATAAAATTTAATAATACAGATTTGAAAAAACAAGTTAAGATTAAAATTTTCTCTTTATTTTCCTTCCATTCTATGACCTGAATTACTATGCTAAAGCAATGATCTTGTTTTAAAATTTGGAAAAAAGTAACGATTTTGTACTTTGAGATACTGTATCCCATCAGAAGCTGTATTTCCTTATCTTCAAATACAAGAGGCCACATAATTTACAAAGCAACTTCTTGGGACAGGCCAAAACCCATGATCCCTAACATCTGACTTTGTGACCAACCTTTTAAGTTTGTATTTGTAGATGTCATTTTAAAAAATCAATTTCCCATTTCAGCGTAAGAGTCAAGGACCACATTTTCAACAGAATACATCTGGTTTGCATTTCATTTCCAACTTCAACACCAGGTGTCTTTCATGTGTATTTAATTTTAGAGAGAGGGAGCACTTCAGACATGGTATGATTTGAAGTGGTTTAATAATACAGATAAAGGATATGCTGATATTGTATTTCCAGCATACAATTACTCTTGTTGGTGATGTTGCTATTATTGTTGGTATGGACTGAATTGAAATTATCTTTCAAGTAGTAGGCTTGGGATATAAGACAGGAGGCCTGATTTTAGGTACACAGTGAGCTCACATACATTCATGAATAAACACTGTATACACTCAATGAGAGTTTCAGAAACTAGGACCCCCCCAAAAAAAGAAAAGACAGAAGAAAGGAGGGAGGAGGGACGAAGAGTGGAGGTGAGGGGGAGAGAGAGGAACAGAAAGAGATTTTTTTCACCAACATCTTAATCAAACAATTATTCATCCTTGGGAAATGTGGCTCAATCTCTTTGAGAGTGTGAAATTTAAACAGAAGAATAATTATTAATTAGTTACAAAAACCAAGTTGTCTTTAGGGAAAATGTTTTGATTAATGAAAGTCAATTTCAGCTCCTTGTATACAGAGTGCTGTAACATGATTTCCATTGGGAGAATGAGTCCACTTTTTTTTTTTTTTTTTTTTTTTGAGATGGAGTTTCACTCTTGTTGCCCAGGCTGGAGTACAATGGTGTGATTTCAGCTCACTGCAACCTTTGCCTCCTGGGATCAAGCAATTCTCCTTCCTCAGCCTCCCGAGTAGCTGGGATTACAGGCATGTACCACCATGCCCGGCTAATTTTGTATTTTTAGTAGAGATGGGGTTTTACCATGTTGGCCAGGCTAGTCTCGAACTCCTGACCTCAGGTGATCCACCGGCCTCGGCCTCCCAAAGTGCTGGGATTACAGGCGTAAGCCACCATGACTGGACGAGTCCACTTTTAATTTAAACAGAGCCCATGGTATGAGTCCATACACAGTGTTTACTTCCCCTAGTGATTAGAAAATCACCAACCGGCCGGGCGCGGTGGCTCACGCCTGTAATCCCAGCACTTTGGGAGGCCGAGGCGGGCGGATCACAAGGTCAGGAGATCGAGACCACGGTGAAACCCCGTCTCTACTAAAAATACAAAAAATTAGCCGGGCGCGGTTGTGGGCGCCTGTAGTCCCAGCTACTCGGGAGGCTGAGGCAGGAGAATGGTCTAAACCCGGGAGGCGGAGTTTGCAGTGAGCCGAGATCGCGCCACTGCACTCCAGCCTGGGCGACAGAGGAGACTCCGTCTCAAAAAAAAAAAAAAAAAAAAAGAAAATCACCAACCATATACAATGCTACTGGTTTAACAGAGTATATGAAGTTTTATTTTGAAAGCAAGTAAATATCACTAAACATTTGTAACCAAAAGAGATTGTTTATATTGTAAAATCACTAATACACAGAAAGAATTTTTTTGGAAAAACATAATAATGATTTTTCTTGAACACTCTAAACAGAAGTTGGCATGGACATGACAGGACAACAATTTATGTAAAATCAAGATAATACTAAATATGCAGGCTATATTAACTAATTAGCTAATAAATTAATCACAACACATGAGAGAAACCTAAAAGTATAATTCTTTATTATTAAGAAACCAACTCTAAATCTAAAATCTTCTTTCAAATTTCCTTGAAACTATATGTTCTGCCTTTCAGGGTGAGCTTTCAAAAAACACAGTGCTTAGTTTGTAATAAAAAAAAAAAAAAAAAAAAAAAAAAAAACTCTTTATCTGTGTTGCTTAGTTGAAAGGTAAGTCTTCACAGAATGCAAAAGATACAGAGGTCAAGTTTACTTGGTACTTGATTACATCATGGCTTAACATCTCTTTATCCATATTATTTCATGTTTTTGTAAACCATCAATACGAAAACATAAGAAAAATTTGGCTTCAAACTATTTATGCCAGAAATGCTCAGACAACTTCTTGCATTAGGTAACTCATGGTTATGGGGGGATCATGAGAACTCTCCAGAGTCACTTTCGGGGGGCACTCAGCAGCTTGCACCAATTGGTTTGGGCGATGCAGCGTGTTTCTATGTGTCAGTCACATATCCAGAGGCCTCTCAGAAACCCAGCTTTGTGTCCAGCTCCTTCCTGCAATGACAGTACTGAGAAATAATTTTACGTCTTTGAACTTTAATACTAGGTATTACATAAGCTAATGCATCGCATGTACATAGTTATTGTCTGGTCCACAGTAAGCAGTCAGTATATAATTAAAATCTTTATCACTACTATTATTATTCTTTTCATTAACTCCTAACCCAAGGGGAGGACAGTTGCTTAATAGAGCCTTATCAGAGCACACAGGGTGAAATACAAAGTTTATCAACCAACAAACTCAGACATCTTTAGTTAAGTTGAAATTATAGAATAAAAAAACACACTCCTACAAGCTAATTAAGATTAAGGATCACATTTTCCCTTAAGAAAAACTGAAATAAATTGGGCTTTTCTGCCTATCTCAGTTTAAAGATTATAAGCCTTATTAAAAACACAGTAAATAATGGCTTTTCATTAATTTGATTTATTTAGACATAAAGAAACTGGAGAGAGGCACATCCTGAACTTATTAGATATCCCAAACTCCTAAACTGAAGAAGGAATGGAGTAAGCATATACTCCATACTCCAGAAACAGAAACTAATGTTTTAAAGATTGGAACTATTTCACTTAAACTCTAACACATGGAAGGTTTTTTTCCATATAAACTGCAAAGATTTGAAAATCAAGATTGATAATAGAAATGCCACATGACCTCAAGGTGAACTTGGTGGGTAAGCCAAGATGCAAGAGGTCAGAGTTATTTCCTTATGACTTGATTCCTCATCTGCCTAACTCCCTCAGAAATCTGCAGAGCTTGTAGTAGTTAACTGGCAGCAGCTGGGTTGGTTATCAAAGACATGCATTGGATAAACATTTATTGAGTTATCTATTGTAGAGCCAGATGCCGGGTTACACTGTAGAGATAAAAAGATGACAAAGACACTTCTGCTGCTGCCATCTGTAAAGTTCAGTGACCCTAGAAACATGCAAATAGCAAGTGACGGTACAGCATAGTGACAATTACCAAAGCACTGCCAAAATGCAACATATTATGTACAGCACAGAAAGGGGCATTCTAATTTACCCAAGGGATAGAAAAGACTTCACTGAAGTTGTAATACTAGAAACAGTGGTTCCAGAATACCTGCCTAGGAGAGGCTTGGGGCAGCAATTCGGTCCCCAGTGGCTGGTTTGAAGTTGTGTTTGCATACATAGCTCCTTTTACAAGATTAATAGATAAAATGTCACTCTTCACAGGAGAAAAAATGTGGAGGGGAGCGGACATACATTATGAGAGTGCTAAAGTTGTTCTGAGTCTCTTTCTCTCCTCTCAGTGCCACAACTAATTTCAACTGAGTGTTTAAAGATGAACAGAGGTTTGCAAGATTGAAATGGTTAGCAAGGATTTCCGTGGCATGGAGACAAGAGAGAAAAATAGAATTCGGAGATTACAATAGTTTAATCTGGTAAGAAGAAGTGGGTCTCATTCTGGTGGCACATTAGAATCCCTTCATGGAATTTTTTAAAAATGCCAAGGCCCAAATTTTATCTCAACTAATTAAACCATAGGCTCTAGAAATAAGGTGCTGGCATTGGTTTTTGTTACGTGATCCCAAGGTGATTCTAATGTGCATTCTGACTTAAAAACTATTGATCTAGAAAAGTGCTTGCAGAGACAGGGAAGAAGATGTGACTGGGCAATTACTAACCTCGAATCCTTCATTATCTGGAAAAGAGGGATTATAATACCTAGTACATAGGTTTGATGTGGGGATTAACTGGGAAAAAATGGAAAGTAAGATTGGTAACATTTATTAAGTGATTTATAATAATACAGGAACTCTTCAAAGTATTAGTATTTTGTACATATTCTAAATTTATTTAATCTCCATAAAGCCATAGTAAAACATTTAAAGGTAAGGAATCTGATAAAAAGAGGACTCTGAGGTCACATATGATAAGTCTGCCAGGTGGCCTTCAGAGAGCCTTGTTTTTAAGCTTTGCTTTTCCCAGGGTGCCTGGCATCTGGGAGGAACCAATAAATATAGATGATTATTCCTATTGTTACTAATTTAAAAGATAAGAAAGAAATATATAAAAAAATAGAGAGGGTCTGTCTTTGGGTAATGGGTCCATGAATGCTATATTCGTTCTTCTATTGTTCTGTATTATCTTTAAATTACTTTATCATGAATTTTGGACTTTATGGTACAATAAAATAAAAACATAAAATAAGTTAAAAAACAATAATAATCCCAGGTTCTACTGCTTCCACTACTGTCAGAGTAACTTCACTGCGTTTAAATGGGGATGCTATTTGGCTGTGACTTTCAATATTTTTAGCAGTGGAATTCTTTGTTTTAAGAAAATCTATTTTAAAAGTCCAATCTGGTAAACAGACCAACATATAGCTTCTCTGATTATAATACAGGAGGGGAAAGAGATTTCAAGGGGTGGGGGACAGAGAGTAGTGAGGCCTGAGCTATCATCACCCTATAAAACACACACACACACACACACACACACACACACACACACACACACACACACTCAGGAGAGATTTGGTTATACTGCAGAAACAAACAATCTCAAGTTCTAAGTCACTTTAGTCAACAAGAATTTCTTGTTCATGCTCTATGTCTAAGATAAGTAAGCTTAAGTGATGGGAGAAGGAAAGGTGGAGGTAGTAGAGACTTCTCCAGCTCATTGCTTTACTTTCAGAAGTTCATGGACGTTTTGGTTATGAGGAGGGAGAAAGAGATAGATTGAATAATTACATAGAATCTTTATTTGACTTAACCAGGAAATGAAATGTGTGGCTTCTACTGACATTTCCCTGGCCAGAAATAGTTATATGGCCAAGTCAGCTATGAAAGGACTGAGAAATGCAGTCTCCCAAATGCCTGCTAGAATAGGAGCAGTTATCAGTGAAACCCAGCAATGTTCACTATATGCATCAAGGGGGCCTAAAAGATGCCTCAGAGCACAGTTTTAATACACCACTAAAAGAGGTGTTTGATCATACCCTTTCTACTCAGGTAGTCTGTGAATGTTTGTATCCTACAAGGACTTTCAACAACTTTCCTTTCTTACTCCTAATATTAACCAGAAGACATAAATCTATATTGTATTACCTTATTGATCCTTCCTGTGCTTATGTTTTTGGGTGCAAATAAATGTTCATTTACTCTCTTTACATGAGCACAACCCATAATACGGCTATGTACCTTGCTTTTCATTCAATATCATTTTCCAGTTGAAATAGGGATTTCATGAGAACAAAAGTTCTACATTCAAATAAATTCCAGAAATACTGGATAAAACAAAATTAAACAGTTATATTTATTGCAGAATTACTTGCTTTTAATATGGCTGCATGATTTAAATTTTGCGTAAGGTAGTTATGCAGCACTTCTCAATCTAAATATTCTTTTAATTAGTCAATTATACAAAATTCTCAAAACTCCCTAGAGCACAGTTATAAAAATATTGCTTATATTAGAATACGGCATCTACAGCACAACCAATATTTTGATACCGATAGATGTGCTATGAACCATGTTTTGGCTTGTACCATTGTTTCTTAATGCCTTTGACAGTCACAGAAGTGAGGTGTAGATAATCAGGTTCCCAAATCCCAAATCCCACATGATAGTGGGTGTGAAGTCTCTCAGCAGCAGTGCCTCTGACCTGACTGTAATGGTGTTACACAAAAATCTATGCATGTTGCTATGCAAAGGGGGATCTAGTTTTCAACACCAAACCTGATAAAGAAGTGAGAAAGTCTTTCCCTCTAAGGTAGGAGAATGTGACCATCATCTGTGTCCATAGAGCATATCCTGTAAAGAGCAGACTAAAAGAACAGAACATTCAGGCCACAGAGAGCAACAGGATGAAGCAGGCAGATAAACACAATACCTAGGATTAACTGGCACAATCCAACACTTTGCAGAACCTTTTCAAAGTAGATGTCTGAATAAACAAATTGATAAAGACTAGGGGACTTTTTTCAATGTATATAAATGAGGCTTGAAATTCAAATAAAGGATCACAAAAAGAAAAGTTACAACCTGAACCCAGATGATGATATTTCACAAGATGAGAATGTCACATTATAACAAATGTTAGCAGAATTCAAAAGATTAACACACTTTTGTCCATAATCTATCCCCTTAGACTTACTGACCTAGGGCTTTTACCAATTTATTTGTGAAATGACATCAGTTTCATCAGAACCGTCTCTGAGAAAAAGAAACAAACATAGCCAGAATCCAGAAATGACCATCCTTGACCAGATGCCTTTTGCCAACACAGATCTCTGAGAGACAGGCTCACTTGATGTTCTGGACAAAAATATTCTGTATTATTCGATAGGTCTTAGCCCTGAGTCCTTCTTTGGTCTTCTATGCCACAAACTTGGCTGGCTGCTGTGACAAACACACAGGTTCTCTCTTGACACTCTTGTCTCCAGCTTGCCTAAGCAGACTTTTGTCTGCATGTTTATCTCAGACCAAACTCAGCCTTTGTAGTTTTCATCATTATAAATGGTAAGAAGAGACATGAGAAGAGAAACCCACAGAAAAATGGGCATTTTTGATGCCTAGTATAGAGCTGTCCAAGTCATTCCCTAGATGCTTTCCTTCCTGTCATGGGCATTATAAGCAGTAGAAAAAGGAGTAGGAGGTCACTTCTAGTTGCATGATAATGCCATTGTCACTCTGTAGCACTGCAGCCCAGTGGGATCCCTGGGGGTTAGGTATGTGACATCAGACTGTATATACAAGGGCACTTCAAGAAGTTCATGGAAAAATGAAATTAAAAAAAAAAAGTAAAAACTATAAACTTTATTTCTCAACACAAGCTCCACCAAGTTTAAGACACTTTTGTAAGCAATGATACCAGCCATTTAGCCCAGCCCTTGAAAACTAAGGGTCTTAGGAATTTAACCAAGCCAAAGCAGTCTTTTTTACAGGACTGATGGGAATAAATGAGTGCCCTTTAAAGATTTTTTTTAAGATTAGGAAACAAAATGTCAGAAGGAACCAAATTAGGACCATAAGGTAAATGCCTAATCATTTCACATCTAAACCCTCACAAAATGGTCCATGTATGATGAGGAGGAATGAGCAGGAGCATTGTCGTGGTGAAGGAGGACCTTCTGGTGAAGCTTTCTTGGCCATTTTCATTCTAAAGTGTTAACTGACTTTCTCAGAACACTCTCATAATGAGCAAATGTTATTGTTCTTTGGCCCTTCATTAAGTCAACAAACAAAATGCCTTGAACATCCCCCAAGCAACCGTTGCCATGACCTTTGCTCTTGACCAGTCTGCTTTTGCTTTAACTGGCCCACTTCCACCTCTTGGTAGCCATTGCTTTGATTACGCTTTATTAAGCCATGTTCCATCTCCTGTTACAATTCTTTGAAATAATGCTTCGGGGTCTTGCTCCCACTTGTTTCAAATCCCATTGAAAGCGCTATTCTTGTCTGCAGCTGATCTGGGCATAATAGTTTGGCACCCATGATGTGAAAAATGTGTTGAACTTTAATTTTTCAGTCAGAAATGTGTAAGCTAAACCAACTGAAATGTCGATGGTGTTGGTAATCATTTCTGATGTTTATCATCAGTTGTCTTCAATTAGGGCATGAACAAGATGAGGTTTTTCCTGACAAGTTGATGCAAATTGTTTGCTGCAGCAGGCTTCTTCCTCAAAATTGCCTTTTCTTTCTTAAAATGAGTTATGAATTTGAAAACTGCTGGCTTCTTTGGGGTATTGCCTCCATAAACATTTCATAAAGCATCAATAATTTCACCATTCTTCCACCCAAGTTTCAGAATAATTTGATGTTTGCTCTTGCTTCAATTTTAGCAAAATTCAAATTGCTCTGATAGGAGCTTTTTTTAAACTGATGTCTTTAGACTTCTTAGTGCCTCAAACTAGGTCCTGTTCAAACATGTTATAACAAGTTAGTATGAGTTTATTTTGGTGAAAAAAACATGAAATCCATGCATTTTCTTTTTACAGTAAGTACTTTCCATAAATATTTTAAAGATTCCTCATATAATAGATTGGGCAGCCTTTACACCATGTGAGGTACAAGGGAATGGATTACCCAGAAATAGTCACATCTCCTCTTTCTCAGTCCTCCCAAATATCTCTTGGTCTCTCAGTAAGAAAACAGGGTATGCTGCTATCCACGTTCTGGGACAGCCTGACATGGTGGCACTTGAGCAAGGAACAGTGGACTTTCTAATGGTAGCCCTCAGAATCAGAGAGATTTACCCTCAGTCATAGGCAATGTCGTCCAACCTCCAGACTACCACAAAACAGGGGCAAATCCTTCTCCTCTCTACCTGTCCCACTGCTGGCAGTCGACCTGAACACATGCTCTCAATAGCCAGCATATCCCCATTGAGAAAAAGGAACAGAAGGAACAATGTTACAGAGTCCTTGTTGCAAATTCTATAGACAAATCACCACACCCGGCAAGGGGAAGAGCGAGTCAGGGAGCAGGAGGAAGATGACATGCTACACAAAAGGAAGCAGAAAGCAGGGGGAATGTAGGTTCCTGAATCCAACAAGACACAGAGTTAAGACTTCATGGTGTCCTGTGCATTTCAAGGATGGTCACAGACAAGTGCTCATGGCCCTCCCCCACAGTTCTCCCATTCTGATTCCTCCTCTGAGCCAATGTTTGCCACTCAACCCTCCTGCAGTCCCATCTAATTGCAGTCACCTCTGTGGGGAATCTAATTATGCTGCCTTTTTACTTTGTCTAGACCACTCTCTTCTTGTCTCCTTCACCTCCTCTCACTTCTCCCACAAGCCTCCCAGTTAATGCATGGAGGCATAAGGTTTATTGGCTATACTTGCTTTTCAAAAGAAAACCCTTTTGTCCTAGCAACCTGAGTAATGACAGGCACCAGCAGGTTTTCTCTGTTATTTAGGGCATCTTCCTCACAAGCAAACAAAAAGCACATTTTAAAAGACTACCTAAAGGCTGGAACTTATTCCAGAAACTTGAGGTTTCTGGAAAGATGGTTCTTGGATAACAGAAATCCCATGCTAGATCCAGAGCTATTGTAGATCCTGGTTTATAGTCATTACATGGGGTATCAAGAATCTTTACAGTGACCACTGATAGACTAATAGAGTTCTGCAAATGGCATAAATGTCTAAAGAGATTTTATTACTGTAGCTTATTCATGATAACATACAGGCCACCTCAGTACATATTTGACTTGTCTATTCATTTGTGAATTTAAAAATGAACCTATGTACTTTTCTTCAGAAATTACATGTGGCATAATTTTCATGTCACATGATTATATTTTTTAAAAATACAAATTTAAATATTTTGGAAATGACACAATTTTGATTATTCTTTGCCATTGCATACATCTGACCTAAATGCCTATGTTTTTCTTCAAATTGTTATCAGTGGCAAATCTATACGGGCCTGCAGCAACTTGATCCTTGCCTCCTCAGAGGAAAGAATTCAGCTGAAGACAGAAGTAGATTTAAGGCAGAGGGAGAGACTAAGGCAAGTTTTAGAGAAGGAGTGAGAGTTTATTAAAAAGTTTTAGAGTAGGAACAAAAGGAAGTAAAATACACTTGGAAGAAGGTCGAGCAGCAACTTGAGAAATCAAAGTGCCCAATTCGATCTTTGACTTAGGGTTCTATGCATTGACATGGTTCCAAGGTTTGTGTTTCTCCCCCCCTTGCTTTTTCCCTTGAGGTGGGCTGTCTGCATGTGCAGTACTTTGGAGAGTCCACATGTGCAGTGTGTTTACTGAAGTTGCGTGCATGCTCACTTGAGGCATTTTTCCCTTACCAGTCAAGCATTCCCAGAGGAAGGTCATATATTGGTTGAACTCCTCCATTTTGCCTCTTACTGCACATACTTAAAGCTCACTCACCCAACTCCTGAGATCTTCTCAGGAAGCTGCTGATCACCAGCTTCAGTTTTGTATCTATTGGGAGACTATCTTTTCCCGGTGCTGGCTGTGGCCAATTATCATTTTTGAGAGACAGATTAATAAATGCCTCTATCACCTGATGGTCACCTGGTATTCCTGGTCTGGGAGGGGAGCATCTCCTGCCCTGCTCATGTCTGTCTAGTTACCTACTCTAACAAAATCACCTCTAATATTTCATGTTTTAAATGCAATTAAATATAGCTACATAAAGAGATAGAGAGCAAGAGCGATAGATCCAGATAGAGCCAGAAATAAGAGCACAGTTCTCATTTCATAAATACAGGTATAACAAAATACATCGTTTCTCCATCTACTATTCTTGTTATGCTTGCCTAAAACAAACCATATAGTAGTTACTCAATAAATATTTGTGAATTGTTTAAGCAATTGTCTGGAAAAATAGAAACCTAGAAAAATAGTGTGTTTGTAAAATTATTATTATATCTCTACAAAACTCATTCATAACCTCTGATTAAGAGCTTGGAGTGGAGTCAAACTACTTTGATGTAAATTCCAACTCCACTATTTAAATAACTGTGACCTCAGGCCTTAAACTTATATCCTCTCTGCTTCAGTTTTTTCCTCTCCTTTAAGATGGAGAAGACAATAACATGAACTCATAGGGTTAGAGTGAGGATTAGGTAACATTACATGTTTAAAGTATTACTGAGTAAGCTCTCAGTAAATTTTTACAGCTACTGCTGCTACTATTACTACCACTTTTATTTTCTCTGTATTGCAATTTCCTCACTTATAAAACAACATGTATGAATAATGAGTAGCTTTCAATTATATTTAGTGTATCTTCTATGGTTCCATCAGAGAAGCAGAGCGTCTTTGAGTGATATAGAATAAGGAACTTATTTTAGGTATCATACCATATACAATGGTGGAAGCTGTGAAGATATCTATAGAAGGCTGTTGCATCTATATTCAGTAGTGGAATTGAAGTTGCCATAGGTCAACAGAGCCAGCATCAACATCTGGAAAGAAATGCTTAACATGAAGCAGGGAAAACATGGACAAAACAGAACTCTTAAGTACAACAGAAACCCAGGAGATCAAATTGGAACTTGTCTCTGTTCTGTACCCCCTCTACCTGTGATGAGAGAGGCAACTTTCAGAAAAAACTAGCACCCTTTGCCATAGCAGAGTTGCATTGCTACTGGCTCAGGACATAGAGAAGTTGAAGAAACAACGGGACTGGTTGTTGTCTCATGCAAACAGAGTAATCCAGCAGATCAGTGACAATATATAAAAGCTGGTCTCTATACTGAACTTCACAGTATAATGATGTCTCTTCACTTACCTACCAAATCTAGTGCAAACTTTCCTGTGACCAACCCTAATCTGAAATAATACAGAGAAAGGAATTCTGGAAAATGCAGTTGTAGTTAGGCTAAGCTGATACAGTACAAAATCACTGCATTTAGCAATAGAATCATAAAAAATCTTCATGTAAGATCTATAATCCAGTAGTCCACACTTATTTGTGTTTTCACTTTCTGTGGTTTCAGTTACTCATGGTCAACCCTGGTCTGAAACTACTAAATGAAAAATTCCGGAAATAAACAATTCGTAAGTTTTAAATTGAATGCCGTTCTGAGTAGTATGATGCAATTTCACACTGTCCTGCTCTTACTTGGGATATCAGTCTTCCCTTTGTCCAGCATATCCTCACTGTAGACATTCTCCATCTGATAGTTACTTAGTAGTTGTCTGGGTTGTCAGATGGACCGGCACAACTTCACAGCGCTTGAGTTCATGTCCCTCTTACTTTACTATTCATAATGACCCAAAAGTACAAGACTAGTGACGCTTGCAATATGGATATGCCAGAGAGAGGATGGAGAGTGCTTTCAAGTGAAAAGGTGAACGTTCTTCACTTAATAAGAAAAGAAAAAGAAACCGTATGCTGAAGTTGCTAAAATCTACCTTAAGAACAAATCTATGCATGAAATTTTGAAGAAGGAAAAAGAAAGTTGTGCCAGTTTTGCTGTCACACCTCAAAACGCAAAAGTTATAGCCATAGTATGTAATAAGAGTTTAAAGTAAAAAAGGCATTAACTTCGTGGGTGGAAGACATGAACAGAAATGTGTTCTGATTGATGGCAGTCAGATTCGGTACTATCTGCATTTCAGACATCCACTAGGGATCTTGGAAAGTATCCCTGTGGATAAGGGGGAAATACTGTATCAGAAACCAAAGACAAAAATGCTTTAACTGAAAAGGAGCAAAGGTCAAGGATCTAAACCCATTGGCTTCTTCCTTATATATCTCCCGCAAGCTACTCCCTCCCCAGAACTCTGCGCAGTTTGAAAACTATTTTCAGTTGATCTCTCTTTCTCTGTAAAATGCAGACCAGAGTGTAAAATGTCAGATATGCTTCCTGTATCACAGAGCTATGATGTCAATTAGGCATTAGACTGTTAAATAACAGAATTCCAGTCAATAAAATGCAAATTATTAAAATTAAATGAACTCTGTAAGTTACATTAGATTCTATCATTTTTCAGTAATGATCCAACATACCACCATTAATACTGGTATCAACCATGTAGACAACAAATGTCCTAAAATAGTGACATCAGTGTTTTAACCCAATGGTGCAGAATGTAGAAGAACATGGATTTTCCATGTATCAGTTCAATCTACGTGTTACTCCAGGATTTAAGTATCCCTCAAGGGGTTTTTATTTGCACAACTGTTGCTTTTAGTGTTTTGGGTTTTTTTTTTTTTTTTTTATTTAATGGCGTGGTCTTAACAATATAGAGAATTATTTTCCTAATAATTTTGAAACTTGGATATTCAAAATATTAAATGATAGTTCCCATAATCAAAGTATTTGAAATGAAAACATTTTCACAGAGCACAGACCCAGGTACATTTTGTGTGAGTGTGTATATGCATTTTAGGAGTCATCTAAGATTTATAGAGGTAACTATCTCAGGGGTTGGCCATCTTTTTCTATAAAGGACCAGAGAGTAAATTATTTTCAGCTTTGTAGACAAGGTGGTCTCTGGCCCAATGATTCAATTCTGTTATTAGAGAACAAAAGCAGCCATAGACCATATGCAAATGAATGGGCATGGCTATCTTCCAATAAAACTTTACTTATGGACACTAACATTTGAATTTCAGATAAATTTCATGCATATTATTATAACTAAAAATTCTTTTTTAGCAATTTAAGAAAGTAAATATAATAGCTCACAAGACAAACAAAACATAAATGGACTGCTTTTGAATCACAGGCCAAACCCTGACATATTTCAATAGAAATTACTAGCCAATTAAGAAATTTTAAAAACTTAACAAAAACATGCAAATACTTAACTAAATTTCCTTATAGAAATACACTTGAGAAACTCAAGATTAAATATATATGTATATAATTTTGTATCATTGAAACAGAATTATTGAAAACTAAAATCCTTTTGTATACTAAAAATTGCAATTTGTTTCCACACTGGTACTGAAACAGAGCATATGCCTTGCATGCAGTTATACTGAAAAAAAATATTTAATTTCAATAGCAAAGATAAATTTCTGTATTTAAGTTTGTTTTTAAATCAATGTAGGCTTTAGACAAGTTAAGGTTACTTCTTGGCTACATAGAAGCATGCCAAGAATGATTAAATAATCTCTTGTCACATCATCATAGCTAGTTGTTGAGTATCTTGCTTTTTCTATCTTATGGAAAAGTGAAACTCTAAGCATTCTGCCAATGTACTTCTTTCCCTAGTGCTTCAAAATCTAGTGTATATAGCCATCACTAGCCATAGAAGCAAAAGAACACAGGTTGTAATATACAGAATATGTCAAAACATAGTATGGATTATCAGATCAATCTAGCATGTAAGAAAGACCTTCGCAGCCCTGCCAGTTGATTATGGGATTTGTATCCTGCAATGGGCAAGCTTAGTATTCCATCAGGAAATATCATATTACTGCATTGATTCCATTGTGTTTATCTTTAGCAAATGTTCTGGGCAATGTTATCAGAGACAACAATTTAAAAAATAGTGATTTCCATCTTTTAGCAAAAATCAGACAAAAAAAGTCAAAATTTAAATTTCTTTAAAGTGAACCTAGACTATAAGACTGTAATTTAATCTTTATTTCAAGGGAGGAAGAAAGCTGTCAATTAAGCTCATGTTAAACACTCCTTTGTCTATAGCTGTGCATTCTAAACTTACCTTTTTATGTTAATTGAATAATACACACAATGAAGAAAATAATTTTTGAAATAAATTCACTTTTAGTTAAAAGACTACAAACTACACATTTTCAAATTAATTCAATTTATCTTCCGCAAATTTAGGTTTGTGTAAGTTACTCGTAATTTTGTTTTGTTTTGTTTTGTCTTGGTTCTTTAGTAGTTTCTTTTTGAATTGTTTCATATCTATGAAAGTGAATTGTTTGCTATAAATATTTACTATTATACACCTCTTGCTTTTATTGAAAACATGCCACATAAATATCAGTTATAATTGAGTAACACATAAAAAATAGTGAAAAGTCTAGAATATTTTAAGAACTGGATTAAAAAATAATGCATCAGAATGTCAGAATATTAGAGAAATTTAAAGTTAAAAGAAAGTGAATAACAATATATTGACAATATGTAGCATTTCAACTTATTTGTTGGACTCCAATCAATTAAAAATAATAAATAGAAAATTATAAATGAACTAAAATGCAAGTCTTTTATAAAATGCAGTTCTTTTATACCATTTCAAATTCCTTGTTTTTATCCAGAAAGTACTTTGTGTGTAAAAGAATCTATAAGTGTAAGGCAGGCCTGGTGGTGAGAAAATCTCTCGGCATTTGCTTGTCTATAAATAATTTTATTTCTCCTTCGCGTATGAAGAATAGTTTGGCTGGATATGAAATTCTGGGTTAAAAATGCTTTTCTTTAAGAATGTTGAATATTGGCCCCCACTGTCTTCTGGTTTGTAGGGTTTCTGCAGAGAGATCTGCTGTTAGTCTGATGGGCTTGCTTTTGTGGGTAACCCAACCTTTCTCTCTGGCTGTCCTTAACATTTTTTCCTTCATTTCAACCATAGTGAATCTGACGATTACATATCTTGGGGTTGCTCTTCTCGATGAGTATCTTTGTGGTGTTCTCTGTATTTCCTGAATTTGAATATTGGCCCTCATTTGGAGGGCTCAGAAGAAGACAGGTAAATTTGGGAAAATTTGGAACTTTTTAGAGACTTACAGGGCTCAGAAGACAGAAAAATGTGGAAAGGTTTGGAACTTCCTAGAGACATGTTGAATGGCTTTGACCAAAATGCTGATAGTGATATGGACAATAAAGTCCAGGCTGAGGTACTCTCAGATGGAGAAGACCAACTTGTTGAGAAATGGAGTAAATGTCACTGTTGCTATGCAAAGAGACTGGTGGCATTTTGCCTCTGCCCTTGATATCTGTGGAGCTTTGAACTTGAGATAGATGATTTATGGTATTTGGCAGAAGAAATTTCTAAGTGACAAAGAGGAAGCATAGCATAAAAGTTTGGGAAATTTGCAGCCTGGCCATGCAAAAATTCTATGGATCTACCCTAGAATTGTAGATCCATTGACAGTTTGCACCATATGTCTGGAAAAGCCACAGAACACTCAGCACCAGCTGTGAAAGCAGCCAGGAGTGGGGCTGTACTCTGCAAAGCCACAGGGGTGGATCTGCCCAAAGTCATAGGAACCCACCTCTTGTGTCAGCATGACCTGGGTGTGAGACATGGAGTCAAAGGACATCATTTTGGAGCTTTAAGGTTTAGTGACTGCCCTATTAGATTTTACATTTTACATTTCCACCGACAATATATAAGGAGACCCATAGACCCAACACCACCTGTAAGCCACCAAGGTTTGGAGCTTTCACTCTGAAGAAAAGTCTGTGGCCCTTTTGTTTTGGTCAATTTCTCACATTTGGAATGGGTGTATTTACCCAATGCCTGTACCAACATTGTAACTAGGAAGTAACTAACTTGTTTTGATATTACAGGCTCATAGGCAGAAGGGACTTGCCTTGTTTTGGATGAGACTTTGGACTTGGACATTTGGGTTAATGCTGGTATGAGTTGAGAGTTTGGGGAACAGTTAGGAAGGCATGATTGTGTTTTGAAATGTGAGGACATGAGATTTGGGAGGGACAGGGATGGAATAATATGGTTTTTCCCCACCCAAACATCATTTTTGGATTGTAGTTTTTATAATCCTCACATGTCATGGGGGGGATGTAGTGGGAGGTAATTGAATCATGAAAGTGATTACCCCCATGCTGCTGTTCTCATGATAGTGAGTGAGTTCTCCTAAGATCTGACAGTTTTATAAAGGGCTTTTTTCTCCTTTAGCTCTTCTCTTCTCCTTCCCACCACCATGTGAAGGAGGACAGGTTTGCTTCCTCTTCCACCATGATTGTAAGTTTTCTGAGACCTTTCCCAGCCATGCTGAACTATGAGTCAATTAAACCTCTTTCCTTTATAAACCACCCAGTCTCAGGTGTGTCTTTATTAGCAACATGAGAATGGACTAATATAGATGTCCACGTGCAAAAGAATGAAGTTGAACTACTACCTCACAGTATAAACAATCCAATAAAAAACCTAAAACTCAAAATAGATCAAAGATTTAAATGTAAAAGCAAAACTGTATTCTTTACAGGAACATCTTCAAGACTTTTGGTTAGGCCATTATCTCTGAGATATGACATTAAAAATACAAGTGGTGAAGAAAAGAATACATCAAAGGAACTTCATCAAAATTGAAAATTTTGCTGCAAATTATGTAATCAAGATAGTGAAAAGATGACTCACAGAATGAGAGAAAATATTTGCGTATCATACCTCTAATAAGAGAGGTATATCCAGATTACATGAAGAATTCTTACAATTTAATAATAAAAAGATAAACAATCCAATTTTAATATTGCAAGGGACTTGAATAGACATATCTTCAAAGAAAATATGCCAATGGTCAATTATCAAAGAAAGAGATTATCAACAGCATTAGTCATTAAGGAAATACAAATAGAAGTCACAATACGATACCACTCTATAATTACTAGGCTTGCCTTAATCATAAATATAAATAATAACAAGTGTTGACAAGGGTGAGAGAGACTCAACTCCTCATATATTGTTGGTGGAAATGTAAAATGGTGCAGCCTCTTTGGAAAATTATTCTGGCACTTTGTCAAAATGGTAAACATATCAAAGTATCACATGCAACCCATAAACATGTACAACTATTATAAATTCATAAAAATAAAAAAATTAAAAGGACATAGAGTTGTCACATACTCCAGCAATCTGTTACTAGGTAGATAATTACCAAAAATGAAAACATATGAGCACACAAAACTTGTACACAAATGTTCATAGCAGCATTATTCATAATAGCCAAAAAGTGAAAACAACTCAAATATCTACTAATTGATGAATGCATAAACAAAATGTACTATAACCTTAAAATGTAATATTATTCAGCCACAAAAAAAGAATGAAGTATTGAGACATGACACAGCATGGATGCGTTTTGAAAACACTATGCCAAGTGGAAGAAACCAATCACAAAGTACTGCATATTATATGATTTCATTTGTGTAAAATGTCTAAAATAGATAGCTCTATAAAGACAGGAGTAGATTAGACTTTTTCTAGAATTAGATCGGGGTGTGGAGAGTGACCGTAAGGACTATTGGGTTTCTTTTATAGATGATGAAAATGTTCTAAATTTAGATTGTGGTGATAGCTGCACAACTTTGTTAATGTACTAAATACCATTGAATTGTATACTTTGAATGGGTAAATTATACAGTTTCTGAATTACGCCTCAATAAAACTGTTAAAACTAACGATATGATCAAAGCTGAATTTCTCCAAAAAGTTAAATGTAATCTTAATATGCGGGAACTAGAGTGAAGAGAAATTGAACATAGGGATAATTGGGAGCTTCTGCCTTAGTCTATTCAAGAAGTACCAAGGATGTGAAAGGAAAAGAAAGACAGTCATCATTGATTGAACACTGATTGTGCCTATAGCATGTTTAATATGATCCAAATCTTTATTTACAATATCCTTTCAATACTCCTCTTGACCTATACTATACTGCAGCTAAACTCAATATCCCCTTGAACTAAAGTGATAGTTGTAGGATTGGTAAGGAAGATTCGAACCAAAATACACAGTTACTGCTTTCCCTTTCCTCTACAAAGACTATATTTAATTATTTAACATGTTGAAAAACTCATTATCAATTATTAGAAAGGATAGTCTAGATTATGCTTCTGCAGTGGTATTTAAACTTCAACTTGCATCAGAATACCCTGAAGGGATTATTAAAATGCAGACTGCTGGGCTCCATTCCCAGAGTTTTTGACTCAGCATGTCCCAGTGAGGCCTGAGAATTTGCATTGCTAATAAATTCCTTGTTGAAGCTACTGTTCTTGGTCTGGGACCACACATCCAGAACACATATGATATTTTAACAAAAATGTTTTCAAAGTCTTGTGGCATATTTGCACAACAACAAAAAAAAAATTGTCATACATGCTACTTGTCCACCTAAGGTAGGCTAATATTGAGATGGAGGTTTCTGTTCCAAGTAGTCACCCAGGGACACAGGTCAGGCTTCATCTCTGTAGCTGGATCCTCTAAATCCCACCACATCTTTGGTTGCCAAAGAAGAAGAGAGACATGGGGCCCTCAAGTCCCCTCGCTTATGCCTTGGCCTAGAAGTGATGTATGTCATGTCTGCTTAGAGCCTATTGGCCAGAACTAGTCATACGGCCCTCACAGCTTTATGAGGGTCATAAGATAAGTAAAAGAAGCTAGTCACAAAGTACTGCATATTATATAATTTCATTTATAGAAATGTCCAAAGAAGATAAATCTATAAAGATAGAAGTAGGTTAGAATTTTTCTAGAATTCGGTAAGAGGAATGCAGAGTGACTGTAGACTCCATTTTCTCCAACTGAAAACAAACAGGATATTAGTGAGCTCTAGTTCTGTAACATTAGAATTGCATGTTTAGGGTAATTAGCCTCAGTCTTTTATGGAACACAAATGATCTAACTATACAGAGTTGATAACCCTCAAGCCTGATAGTGGTTGACTAGAATATAGTTGTGTGAATACTAATTTTCTACAGTTATCAGAATAGTGTGATACTGGCATAAGGATAGACGTGTAGATCAATGACTTAGAACAGAGAGCTCACATATTTATACCCTTGCATATGTGATCAAATAATTTTTCACAAGGATGTCAATACCATTCCACAGGGAATTAACATTTTCTTCAACAAGAAATTGGAAAATTAGTGCTGGGAAAACTGGATATCCACATGTAAAAGAATGAAATTGGACACTTACTTTGACCATATACAAAAATTGACCCAAAACTGAATAAAATATAAGAAAACATAGGAGCAAATCTTCATGACCTTTGATTTGGCAATGGTTTCTTAAATATGACACTAATAGCACAGGTAACAAAAGAAAAATTAGATGAATTAGACCATCAAAATCAAGAATGTTTGTGCAAAGGATATCATCAAGAAAGAAGACAACCTTCAGAATGGAAGAAAATGTTTACAAATAACACATCTGACAAAGAATTAATATCCACAATATATAAATAACTTCCACCACTCAATATCAGAAAGATAAATATTTTAATATTTCTATTAAAATATAGGCAAATGACTTGAATGTATATTTTCCCAAGAAGATATACAAAGGACCAATAAGCACTTAAAAATATGTTCAACATCATAGCCATTAGGAAAATTCAAATCAAAACCAAAATGAGATACTGCTTAATCCTTATCAAATGGCATAATAAAATACAAAACAGAAAATAACAAGTGCTGGTGAACATGCAGAGAAATTGAAACTGTCATATATCACTAGTGGAGGTATAAAATGGTAGAGATCATGTTGAAACCAGTTTGGTGGTTCCTCAAAAAACTATATGACCTAACAATTCCAAAAGAATTTAAAACAGGGACTTTAACAGAAACATGTACTCCAATATTCATCTCAGCATTATATACAATAGCCAAAAGCTGGAAACAATCCAAATGTCCATCAACAGATGAACAGATAAGCAAAATGTGTTAAATACACACAATGAAATATTATTCAACCATAAGCAGGAATGAAGTTATGATACATGCATAGCATGGAAGAATCTTGAAAACATCACACTAAGTGAAATAAGTCACATACATAAGGACAAATATCATATGATTCCAGTTATGTGAAATATCTAGCATAGACAAATTCACAGGGATAGAACTTAACTTAGTGGTTACAAAAGAGGGAAGTGGGGAATTAGTGCTTACTGGTTTTTGTTTGGGGTAATAAAAAATTGTAGATAGTAGTGATGGTTAAAAATGTTGTGAATATAATCGATGCCACTGAATTGTACATATAAAATGGTTAAAATGGCAAATTTGATGGTTTTATGTTTACCGCAAAGAAAAAAATAACATTATAGTACCTGTATATCACAGTAAATATTATGGTGATCTCATTTAAAAATGAATATCAAAACTATGTCTAATATGTATATATATGAGGTTATGTATATACCAGAACATGGACAATACTCTCAATAGGAGAAATTATCTTATTTTCCTGTTATTATTAATAATAACATTTATCCTGTTATCATTTTATCAGCAGTTATATTTAATGATATCATTGAATCATATGTCTATTACTCAAGCTGCTTTGAGAAATGCCTGACGGATTGTGATGGTTAATTTTACCTCTCAACTTGACTAGGCTAAGGGATACTAAAACATTATTTCTGGGTGTGCCTGTGAGGGTGTTTCCAGAAAAGTTTAGCATTTGAATCAGTAGGTTGAGTAAAGAAGATTTGCCCTCACCAGTGTGGATGAGCAGCATCTTATCCATTTAGAGCACATAGAATAGAAAGGCAGAGGAAAGGTAAATTCTCTGTCTTCTTGAACTGAGACATCCATATTCTCCTGCTCTGGGACATCAGAGCTCCTAGTTCTCAGGCCTTGGGCCTGTAGGATTTGCATCACTGGGAGTTACACTGTCAGCTCCCCAGTTCTCAGGCCTTCGGACTCAGACTGAGTTACATCACTAGCTTTCCAAGTCCTCCAGCTTGTGGACAGAAGATGGTGGGATGCCTTGGCTTCGATAATTATGTGAACCAATTCTCATAATAAATCTCCTCTCATATGTCATATGTATAATGTATAATCCATGTCTGTTTCTCTGGAGAATCCTAACTAATACATGGAATCAGGTAGGTAATCAACATAAAATGATTATGAGCACAGATTGTAGCTAGAGTACTTAGCCAGATTTGGATCTCGACTCTGTCATTCATTACCTGTTTCATCTTGGGTAAGTAACTCTGTCTCACTTTCCTCTTTATAAAATGGGGCTAACAATAGTACCTGCCTCTTACATTGTTTTAAAATTTAAGTGAATTAATACATATGAAGCACATAGAACAGTGTCTGATTCATGGTAAATGTTAAGTTTGTTAAATAAAGTACAATTTCCCAGCACAGTGGCCAGATGATTTAATCTGGAAGAGCTCACAGATTCTCAAAAGTACTGTAATGCTGCTGTAGTTGCTATAGTGGTAATCACATCCCCTTTCTTGAAACAAATATTTCACTGGGGTTACTACAGTTTGGAAAGTCTTTGTATGGCAGTGAAATGATGTAATCATATTTGGGAAAGAAAACACAAATGATCCATCAGAATATCTGAGAAGGATCCAACGAAAATACAGTTCTCCCCAGTCCTTCTCACCTAGGTATGTGGGAAATGATGCCCAAATCTCTCACCTGTCAGAGGATGGGAGAGATGAACTCTGCTTCTCCACCAGGGTTCTGCAGGGTAAATACTGGAGAAGGAGTCTCTCACCAATGTTTTTAGGAACACTGAAATCCCAGGAGTCAACTGAGCTAAGTTGAGAGAGATTCTCAACTCCAATTAGCCAAAAAGCCTGGGAGGTGGGAGTAGGGAGGGGTAGCCAGGGATTCAAAAGCCAGAAGAAGAAAGTGAACCAAACAATAACAAGTCGACTGTTAACAGGAAGAGGTCTAGGTCAATTGCTTGTAGTTTTATTGCTGTCTGAAATTTGCTTTTATGTGTAAACCACAGCTATGGAACTAGGAGGCAGATTTGGTCATTTGTTCATTCAACAAGCATGTAGGCATGTACTGTACCCTGCTGGGAACACTGTGCTACGCATGAAATGGGGTGTAGGACCTTCAGCTGTACCAATACATTATGGCTAAGAAGGAAAAAAAATGTTGGAGACGAGGGACCCCAGGGAGCTCTAACATTATTGCTGTTGTTTTTAAAAGGAAGTGTAAAAGGATACCAAATATTTCTTGCATGATGTCCTAGCAAGAAAATTCTTACACCTAGTTTGGAAAAAAAGAAGAAGAAGAAGATAAAATCAACTGTGGTAATAAAGCTCTTTTGACCTGGTGACTTATCTAAGCAGAAAGTTGCTTCCCTTGATGGTGGTTAAGATGCCTTGTTTGTACTCACTTGATCCCTGGACTTCTTTACCCTCCCCCTGCCCCCCATCTGCCTGAAAATAGTTAAAAGGCAAAGCAGTAAATCAGGGAGTCTTCAAACACAGCAGGGTTCACTTTACAGTACATCAGGGTTAGGGTTGAAAACTGAAGTCGTCTAATTCCATTTTCAAAGCTGAACATCTAATGGCGGATTATCATTAATGACAGACAGCATGGTGTCAAAGGGTTGTGTCAGGTTCCAGACCTTTTCATGCTTTAAATTCCTATGTTTAATCAAAGGTTAACCAAATCATTGCTGGTAGCAAACTGCTGCTTCAATGTACTGTGGGTGGCCTGTCTCTGCCACTGAGTCAGCCATTGCTGATAAGGAAAAGAATCCACAGAGTTCATATAGGTACATTCCTTGATGTTTACCACTTTTCAAAAACTGTAAGGACTAGTACATGGGAAATTGGGGCTGGAGAGGCTATGTCATTTTATCTTCAATTGGAAACTAATTTGGTGATTTAAATATAAAATTGTTGCTTTGTTAAATCATGTCTTTGGGTGGTTAAACAAGCATTACTGAGTCTTAGCAATGTGCCTAACACCTTGCTAGCTCCTAAGTATTTCCTTGAATACAAGAATCCTGTCCTTAAGCCTAGACACATGTAAACAGAGCATTCAATTCATTGTGATATTGGATAAGAAAAGATTTCAGGAATATAGCAGAGAGTAACTGTTGGCCAGAATCAAGGAAGTCTTTATGGAGGAGGTAATGTGGAAACTGGGAAAGAAAAGTAGGGGTTTGCTAGAGTGAGAGAAGTATAGTCTAGATGAGATAGTAGAGGTAATACAATAGCAAAGAGCTTGGTGTGGTCAGGAAACTCTGAAAATTGTGTATGTGTCTAGTATAATACAAACCTCCTCAGTGTAGTAGCTGGGTGGCAGACTAGGGCTAAGTGAGGCTGCAAAAGTTAGGAAGACTGTAAAGAGCCTCGAATGATATTCTAAGGAGTCATCACTGTACCTGCAGGTGGGTAGTTCTCCACTCAAGCACTCCTGAGAATCACCTGGATGACTTTTTGAAACACACATTGCTGAGCCCCACCTGCAGAATTCCTGATTCAGCATGTCTGAGTGGGGTCAAGAATGTACATTTCCAATAAGTTCCCAGGTGATGCTGATGCTGCTGGTCAGGGGATCACACTTTGCAAATTATTATTGGTAACTGTAAGCCAGAAGCAGGTTTTATTCCTAAAAAGAAAATTAAAAGTATAATAGTATTTGATATGGTTTGGCTGTGTCTCCACCCAAATCTCATCTCCAACTCTAATCCCCACGTGTCAAGTGAGAGCCCTGGTAGGAGGCGATTGGATCATGGGGGCAGTTTCCCCCATGCTGCTCTCATAATAGTGAGTAAGTTCTTGCAAGAACTGATCATTTTATAAGTGCCAGTTTCCCCTGCTCTCTCTCTCTCTCTTTTCTGCAGCCTTGTGAAGAAGGTACTTGCCTCTCCTTTGTCTTCTACCATGATTATAAGTTTTCCAAGGCCTCCCAGCCATGTGGAACTGTGAGTCAATTTTAAACTTCTTTCCTTTACGACTTACCCAGTCTTGGTTATTTATTTATACCAGTGTGAAAACAAACTAATGCAGTATTTAAATGGTAGAAAGAAAATTCGAGGTGGAATGGATAAATTAGGGTATTACGGTATGCGGAGAAATAAGACACACAGTTCATTTATTGCCATTTATTGCATGAAGCATTCTGTGTTGAGCATTAAATTGTAACTTTCATTTCAGATACTTACATTACATAATTGCCAAGTCTTATGCATAAGGCTTTGACTTAGCTGAGTGTTAGAATCATAGTTAATAGGTTCTGGAGGAGAGGAGGAGCTTCAGGATAGTGTTGGTCCTGGCGTGGTAGAGCTGCAGCTCCCAGGACCAGCTGGCTGCTGGTAGAACATGGAGCATTTCCAATGAGGTGAAGGGAACTTCAGCACAGCGGCCTTTTCATTAGCTGTGGTGTGGGAAGGGAGACTGGCCCCATCACCTCACAGAGGCTCCTAAATCCTCCAAATCAGGCACCTTGTCAGCGGCAATCAAACCTCACCTTCCAAAAGTGAAGACAGGTGAGTTGCCTAGACACAGCTTGAAATTTAAACTCTTCATCTCAGGCTCTTTGAGTTCTCCTTAAACTGGATAACTTAGGTCCCACTGCTTTTAAATATACTCTTGTTCTTGAAAGCCTGGTTATCTGACAACACCTCTAATATGCCATCTTTGGTCCCACCTTAGTGCGTTTTCCCATACCTATAATGCTCTTCTCCTTTCCTGTCAGTCATTTCCTTCTCTTCCCTCAAAGCCAAGCTCATATTCTTCTTCCTTGAACCTTTCTTTATTTTTCTAGCCTGCATTGATTCTGAAAATTGTGAAATTTTGTAACCACAATTGACTTATTCTCATAATTTAGTACGTAACTATGCACATTTCTAACCTCTATTCAGTGTTTCTTTGTCAGTCTTAGTTTCTCAGCCAGACTGCCAACTACTTGAAGTTCTCCTCTCTACTACCCAGAAATTTTCAAGGTGTTCTGCACAGAAAAGAAAACCAGACTTGAAATGCTGATTCATAGTGTCGATGAGAAGAAGTACAATTAAGTCCTGAATCAAACATGTACTTCAAGTGGTACAGGACAATGTTGTGGCAAATAACCTAAGATAAAATAATGTAACCCACACATCTCTGATGAACATCCCATGCACCCACCCTCATTGTACTTGGCCTGTGTGAGCACCTCCATCTTCTGATTGCTTGTCCTCATTCTTACAGGCGTTTGTCTTCTCTTTGCTTTCAGGAATATTTTTTGTCTTTTGTTAGTTTTCAGCTTCTGAATTGCAAACCATAGGAGGCAGGAATAGTACAGATATAGAATTTTGAAATTCTAGACTCCAGGAAAGTGCCTTTTGCACTCCTACCTCATCTTGCTGCGCCTGTGTCTGGGACTGGCTCCAACTTGGCTTGGCTCCTGGAGTAAATGGTGCCCAGAGCTCCCTTTCCCTAGCATAAAACTACACTCTCCCTACAGCAGTATTATCTTGTAGATCATTCCCAGACTACCTTTCTAAGCCAATCTTACTACTCCCCTTGTCTAGGTCTGCATTTTAAGCTTTCAGATATTTTTTCCCAAGTGTTTCACAGTCTGCAAACATATGATCCTATAGACAAATATAAAGCTTGCTATTTGCCCCCAAGGCCATGCTCCTATCTTGCTTGTCATTATTGCTAATAGGAGCAAAAAACCACTGCAATTCTTGCAGGCAGCCAATGTGGAGATCATTTTAACTCTTTCTCTTAGTTTATTTTTGTCCTCTGCTCTTTGTTCACAGTATTTGCAATATATCCCCATTTACAGCAAGAGGAGGAACCCATAGCTTGCTAAACACATGGAGGAATTGTGTGTAACACTGACCTCTCTTTTGTGTTGTCCATTTAATTTGACTTGGTTTTTCTGTCCATAGTAAATGTGGTTTTCAAAGACTCTAACATGATTACATTCACACACACACACACACACACACACCCCGTTTCTCTACAGAATTTATAAACTCTTAGAAGAGTGGCTTAAATGTTGACCATACATTTATCCTTATTTGCACTCTTTGCCTTCTTCCTTCTGACTCCTGAAATCAAGTTGGGCATTGGATTACTTCAACTCTTTCATTCTCATTACCTCTACACTTCTATGACATTCTGAAATCTAGAACAATCTTTCTTATTGAGTTAAAAAGTATTTTAGGAGCCCTGTCTTTCAAAGAAAATCAAGAGTTTCCCAAAGCAGCCCACTTGAAATACTACTCTTAAAAAGCTGGGGGTGTGTGGGGAGTACATATTGATTATTTATACATTTTCATCAATAACCTAGACTCACCCAACCATATTTTAAGCTGAATCTACCTTTAGATTCCAACTGAAACCTTCTTTAGATTATGTGGGGAAAATAAAAAAATCATGGCCCAAATAGTCTGAAAACTTAGAAAAAAATATCTTGAGGTAATGGGAGAATGGATAGGGGCAAGTAGTTTTCTTCCCATTTCTTTATGTATGCTATAATTTTTCATAACAAGTTCAAAATAGTGCTAAATATATATAAAAGAATAAATTAAAATCAAAATAATGCCCAGAAAATTATAGCATATGGAAATGTTCCTGCTGATCCCAAAGTCTGCTGGATTCTCAATTCAAGATGCTCTAGTTTAATTTTCATGTTTTGAAAACATATTTGAGATGCAGCCAAAATACATCATGAAAACTACATTTTGAAAATCTTGTTAATTTATGTTTCATTTTAGAAGAAAAATTTGTTTCATTTTTAAAATTTATTTCCCTGAGTCTTGTCAAAAGAGTGGTATTGATTACAATGTTTACTTACAGTTTGAAATCTCTCTAAACTTTAAACTCAGCTTAAAAGCAGGATCATGTATCTGTTCTTGAGTAAGTGTAAGGCAAAATTGCTATAATCAAATAACTTTAGTATTCACATTAAAAATAAAAATAACATTGAAGTCATTTTAGGTAGACAATTTGCAAAGGCTCCCCTGAGTCCATTAATAATTGCACATTCCCAAATCTCTGAAATTTTGATTGATGCATTGATAAATACTTTCTTCTGTTTTAGATAAAGAAGAAACTATTGACTAAAACTAAAGCCAAGTTTTGCTTTTAAAATATGTCCAGTGAATGTCAAACTAAATCATAGCCTAATTCACACTGCAATGCATATCATGAACATTGTACCAATTATAAATCCCTACTTTAAATCTAGATTTTATAATGACAGCTCTGCTTTCAAACAGTTATATTGTTGGCAAGATTTCTCTGAATATTGACTACAGGGATTACAAGGTCATCGTTGGTTCCAATGAATCCCATAAACTTGTGAATAAGAAGCCCTTATTTTTCCAGGGCTTTAAGTGTCATGATAAGGAATAGAATATGTCAATAACCTGCTCTGTAGGTTTCCTGTCTTAGATGTCTGGATTTGATCACATCTCAGGTAATAAATTTGCCTCATAATTATTTAAGGAAGATCACTTGGAAACATGGATGGCCAAAGGAACTCTTAATATTTAAAATTACTTGGAACCATTAAACAAATTTATTAATATTGATCAATTTTAATTAATATTAACCTCAGGATAACAAACCAACGTTAGATGGTTTTGAGCACTCTCTTGATTATTCGTATTACTAATGTTTGATTTGTTTGTCCAAATTGTCCTTTCATACACAAGCTTTAACTGTTCCCGAACATCAAGTCTGATTCAGATGGTAGTAAGAAAAGGTACAAAAGCTTTATGCACATCAGCGTCCTGATTAAGAAGCTAGAGTTTCGCTGACACTATGAGTTTCATTATTCTCAACCTGTGAATAACAGCTTCCATAGCCATCTAAATGACATCCTACTCCTGCCAGTATGTACCACTGACTCTGCCTTACCCTTTTGGTGTACATACTTGATTCTCATTGCTTCTGTGTCTCTTGCCTTCAATATCTTTCCTTTTTCTTTCTTAAAAGTCAAGAAACTTCTGACAGCCTCAACTCCAGGGTGCCATTTCTTCTATTTTTAACTCCTTGACCCTTTAAGCTATGTGTATTACTCTTTATGTGTCAGTGATCTGTCTCTCATTCTCAGAGAAGCAGTAACAATGTAGTTTTTTCTTGGTACTCACACAGAGCCAACTGTAATACTCAGTCTGCAGTAGATATGTCACATATGCTTGATGAATGAAGAGACAGCAATGCAATTTGGAGAAACTTCCCAAAAGAGTTATATTGCCCACTCACTCTTGCAGTTTGTTAATCCTCTGTGAAAACAAATATTAATGAACTATATTATTACATCCCCCCACTCTCCTTTATAAGCATCCTTTGCAACAGCAACTATATTGCCCACGTATAGGTACTTGGGGAGAAAAGGAAGAAAATCAGGAAAATGATTGAGTTAGGATTCATCTTATTGCTTAACAATCAGAATTTATAATGTGATATTAAGAGTTTTTAGGGAGATATATAGCTTGAAATAATGTATTCTGTTTATTAAATTATTTAAAAAACCCAGGAAATTATGCTTACTACCAAGCTTTGCATTTGATTTTTCTAGCCCTGTCATTTCTAAAATATGTGTGCAGAAATATTCCTCTGGAAGCCTGGTATTCTGGTTTCTTAGACTTGGGAACAAAGTAAAGTGGGCTGTTGAATTAATTGGAGCTGAAACAAAAGGCTTCCTGAACCTCACCTGTTAATCACTGAAATGAAAGGCCAATTCAAAGATGTAACACAAGCCTGTCAGCCATCCAGAACTGCTTGCATTGCTACGAATTCACTTATGACTCTCCTGGGAGTACCACTGCTGTGAAACCTACAGATTTAGAAACTGCCCCCAAATTCTGCTCAGCACACAATGCAAACATTTGACTCATATGGCACTTGTTTGTCAAATGAGCCAGGGCAGGGAAATTGATGAGTGTACTAATTATTCTTGAAAGAGCCAGAAAAGAGTGGAGAACATTCATGAACTTAAGATAATGAAGTGAAGAGCAAGGGAATGAATTTCCCCAAATTTTAAAATGCTTCGGATTCACAGACAGCACGGCTGGTGAGCAGGATGGGGCTTTCTCAATTAGAAACAGGCCTCCTCCTCTATTGCAATCCTGACATCTCCCTTGCGGATTAAAGCAATTGGAGCATAAATTTTAGGAAATTGTGAAATTTTTTATTTTTTTTTCCAGCATTGTATATCCATGCGTAATAGGGAAATACAGACCATAACTGATTTGAGTAATCATTTGTCTTCTTAGTTTTTATACAAATTAATGCATTTTCTCCTAAGTACCAAAGAGGAACATCATGGTAGTTCAAATGGTGGAGCCTCTCAAAAAAAGGCTAAATTACTATTTAAGATAAGCATACAAAGGAACAATCATAAGCCTAAGTGAAATTATTCTGGACTTTTTAAATAGTGAGTCAAAATTGGTTTTTAAGCCACAGATACTTGCCTGCATCCAAGTTACAAGTCAAAAATGTCATAAGTATGAGTAAGAATAAAATTTTTAAGTTGGTATACTAATACAAAGTGGCAATGATTTTAAGCTCCTTGCAAGGAAAATTAAAATATTTAATATCTTCTACATCCTTTCTCCAGAAAATAGATAAAGAAGACACTAGAAGAAAGAAACCTACAAAAGAGAAATATCTTAGGTGAGTAGGCACCCATTGCCATAAAAGGACACAGTGGACTTTACCCAGGGATATTTGCATTTTTAACTGGACGTGGTTAAAGATTGAGAAATTTCCAAGCCTGAAGAAATGAAGCTTTATGTTGGGAAATCAAGTGGTATGACTTACTTTTAAGATGGAAAGTATTTGAATGTGTGCTGGGGTATTATGAGCTATCCAGTGTCCATAAAATCATACCAATGGGATATCAAAAAACTCTGATGAAAGTTTACCATGTTTACAGAGCCCTGTTGAAGGTTCTACAAGGGCTTGCACTCGCCTTCAAAGAGCTGTTAATTTAGTAGTGTTACAAGAAATACACAGAAATCGGCCGGGCGCGGTGGCTCAAGCCTGTAATCCCAGCACTTTGGGAGGCCGAGGCGGGCGGATCACAAGGTCAGGAGATCGAGACCACAGTGAAACCCCGTCTCTACTAAAAATACAAAAAATTAGCCGGGCGCGGTGGTGGGCGCCTGTAGTCCCAGCTACTCAGGAGGCTGAGGCAGGAGAATGGCGGGAACCCGGGAGGCGGAGCTTGCAGTGAGCCGAGATCGCGCCACTGCACTCCAGCCTGGGCAACAGCGTGAGACTCCGTCTCAAAAAAAAAAAAAAAAAAAAAAAAAAAAAGAAATACACAGAAATCTGATGAGAAACTGGTTGGTTTAAGACATAGCATAGAAAGAGATGTTATGTGAGAGCACGAAGATTGGAAAACCAATTCTTCATGCTGAAGTGGTCAGGAAAATTTATGGTAATTAAACATGCACAGTTACTTGTTTTGCCTAATTGTAGAAACATTCCCACTGGCTGAACTCTGCTTTTCTGCTTTTAGAATGACTCTCAAGTCTTTCATTACTGATTTACTGGGGAACACAAACAATCCTGACAAATCCTCTTCTCCCATTTCTCACCTACTGTGTTACCCCCTCGACCATCATAACCCTCTCACAAAGGGTGGTTGATGTCACAAGAAACTGTTTAGCATAGTGCCCATAATTGTATTTCTTTTATCCCCTATAAAATATTTCAGCTTCTCCAGTAACTCAGAGCTGAGCATATCCAGATAAAAGATAAGGTTAGATTATTAAAAAGAAACTAGAGTGGAGAATTATGTTTGGGTGACCCCATTTGAACTAAGGAAATATATTGCAAACACACTCAACTAGGCCAGAAAAGACATGTTCTTCCCAGAGGCTTGCCAAAGCTGGTTGCAGTGCCAATACCTTTGATCTCAATGTTCTCCAGTAACTAGGATTGTGGCTTAATAAAATGGAATCCTTTTGTCTTTGGTTTCTGAAAATAAATACAGATCATGGGCACCATCGGGGCATGCAGGTGCAACCAAGTGTCCCGTGTACCCTATGACCATCAAGCCAGGGCAGCACATTCTGTCTAAGGATGCCCTGAGGAATGCTTCAGATGCAGCCAAAGGCAGGAAGCTGTTTTCCAGGCAGAATGGGTTATTCAGGGGAAATCCTAGACTCAGGATTGTTCCTTTGCATGCTTAGCTTAAATAGTAATTGAGCCTTTTTCTGAGAGGCTCCACCATTTGAACTGGTAAATGTTCTGTGGTTATTCAGTTTCACAATGACTAGTTCTGGATTACAGAAAGTTAAATCTAAACTAGGACAGAAAATCGACAATAGAAGCAATTCATAGATTCTTGAATTAGGATAGTGACTCAGGCCTTCAAGGAGGGTTTTGTTAATGTTTTTGTATTTTTGTTTCATTTGGTTTAGAGAACTGCTAGAGTGGCCAAGACTGGGTCCATGGAACAAAAGGGTATATACCAACTATCCTAGGTAGATAACTGACATTTCCTTTCTTTTTTTTTTTTTTAACATAGTGTTCACTCTGTTGAAATGGATACTTGAGGGTAAATTACATGGTATGCTCCTTTTTTTTTCCAGTTAGTTCTAAAGCAGGAAATGATAGACTGTTCTATTTCCTTGCATGTCAGAAGAGAAATGTCAATCATTTTATTGGCTAGGAAAATTTCTGCCCAGTTTCGTGGGCCCAAGGGACCTTAGATATAAGAAAGACTAAAGCTGAGAGTGAAGAATGCATAAAACAGCACTGTTCTTAGAAAACTTCCTGAGAGAATGATTGGCTATACTTTATCTCTCTCTCTTCCGCTATTTAAATCTTCCCCTCTTGTATTTTCTTTGAACTTTGGGCCACAATAAGCCTTCAGACTATTCTGCCTCTCAGAGGTCCCCAGATGTATTGGAGAAGCTGTGGGTTCAGATGTATGCAAGTCTCCTCGCACATTTGCCATACTAACCCATTGTTTAAAACTGCCATGTTCTCGGCTGGGCGTGGTGGCTCACGCCTGTAATCCCAACACTTTGGGAGGCCGAGACGAGTGGATCACGAGGTCAGAAGATCAAGACCATCCTGGCTAACACGGTGAAACCCCGTCTCTACTAAAAATACAAAAAATTAGCCGGGCGTGGTGGCGGGCGCCTGTAGTCCCAGCTGCTCCAGAGGCTGAGGCAGGAGAATGGCGTGAACCCGGGAGGCGGAGCTTGCAGTGAACGGAGATCGCGCCACTGCACTCCAGCCTGGGCCACAGAGCGAGATCACATCTCAGAAAAACAAAAAAACAAAAAAACAGAAAACAAAAAAAAAAACTGCCATGTTCTCAAGTTTTTTTTATTTTTTAATAGAAGGGCAATTCCATTTATTGGAAGATTTTTCTTACCAAATGTCGGAGAGTTAAAAAGAAATTTCCCATATACAGCACTTCAGAAGGACCCAAGTCGTTCACAGACTGTTTATGACTACAATTAAGTCTTCTCTCAGTAGATTATATCAACTCGAAACCCACCCAAGCAAGCTGAGTTCCATTCAAAGCAATACCAGCACCTACCCTGTGTGACTGTTTCCTCTTTTCTTCTGAAAACAACTTATCCCCTTCACAGTAATGATGTCTTCAAATAATTCTGAAGAGCCAAGGACTGAGAGCATAGGGTTGATCTCCATCATACCTAGTGCAGCTCTGCCTGATTGCACAAAAAACTTATATAGTTTCCCTTTCAAATGAAATTAGCATAGATGAATGTATAATTTCTGAGTAATTTGCCAGACCGTCCCCCTTTTTCTCATAATAAGGCTATTCTATTCACCATCTTCATCTTCAAGGATCTCATTTTGAGCTAAATAAAACTGTAGAAATATCTACTGATGTTTCTGCTCTAACTTTGTTTATCGGTCTTGAATATATAAAGTTTGGCTTGGTGCCTTATCAGTTAAAACAGCTAACATTTTCAGAGTTCTAGCCAAAGCTGTTAGCAGAGTCTTACTCTCCGTTTGATATCCAGAGATACTTAATCCCCACTTTGGGTAGATCTCACTCTTCCCTACCCACCACTGATTTTGAATAGAAAAAGGATTATTTTGCAATTTTCCTGCTTGGACTTTGTTTCTCTCACTTTAAAATTATGCTTTTTCTCCCTCTTCTGAAAACAATTCTTTCTATCACTATCTAAAGAAATGCGTGTTTCAACACATCAAATCTTAAGTTATCTCAGGTGTAAAAGTGTGTATTTTCCTAAAGAAAATGAAAAATGAAAAATTATATATAATTCATGCTTATTAGTTTGTCAAAAATTAAAAAGCAGGATAAATTATTTATGAATGTGTAATTGGTATAGTCTTTCTGAGAACAAACAGAAGATATGTAATAAAAGCTTTAAAGTACACTTATATTTTAAGCAACTTCACCTTAAAATCCTTATCCTAAAATTACTATTAAAAGCATAGGTAGGCCGGGCATGGTGGCTCACGCCTGTAATCCAGTACTTTGGGAGGCCAAGGTGGGTGGATCACCTAGGGTCAGGAGTTTGATACCAGCCTAGACAACATGGTGAAACCCCGACTCTACTAAAAATACAGAAATTAGCCAGGAGTGGTGGCTGGTACCTGTACTCCCAGCTACTAAGGAGGCTGAGTCAGGAAAATTGCTTGAACCCGGGAGGCATAGGTTGCAGTGAGCTGAGATTGTGCCACTGCACTCCAGCCTGGGCGACAGAGCGAGACTCCCTCTCAAAAAAAAAAAAAAAAAAAAAAAAAAAAAAAAAAAAGGCAGATAGATAGATGAGCAAGGAAATTTGCTGAACTATTATATATCAGATCTTCTACAGCAGGAGATTGAAGTATACTGGTTATATTCATGGGATAAAATATTATAATATTGGGCATTAAAAATTATGTTTTAATGTAAAATACTTGTAAGTAAAAATTAGACTATAAATCTGCACATATGGAATGAGGGTATATATAGAGAGAGAGAAAGAGAGAGTCATGCATATATTTATACTGAAATGAAAAACTTTGCAACTCTAGATAAGTAAATTATTTCTATTTTTCAAGTATTAAGTTCTTTTCATATGTTTTTTTTGTTTGTGATGGAGGTTCACTCTTGTTGCCCAAGCTAGGAGGCAGCAGTGCAATCTCGGCTCGCTGCAACCTCTACCTCCTAGGTTCAAATGATTCTCCTGCCTCAGCCTAAGTAGCTGGGATCCCAAGTAGCTGGGATTACAGGCATGTGCCACCAAGCCCGGCTAACTTTTGTACTTTTAGTAGAGATGGAGTTTTACCATGTTGCCCAAGATGTTCTCGATCTCCTGATCTTGTGATCCGCCTGCCTCGGCCTTCCAAAGTGCTGGGATTACAGGCGTGAGCCACCGCACCCGGCCTATATCTCTTTTTCACAATAGATCAGAATTATAACATAATTACGCTATTTAAAAATGTACAGAACTATTCTATAAGCATTTGTAGACATAGAACATAAGAGTAAAAAGCTAATAATTTGCAGGTTGCAACTTTTAAAACCAAGTCCATCTTCTCACACTGTAAGAGCAAGATTAAATAATTTCATATAATATGATGCTTTTTGAAAACAGATTACTGATATTGCTCTAAAAACACAATTTTCAAGGTATTTTCAATAGTAGAGAATAGCTTTCTTTTAACAATTTGTTTAAATTATTTAAAGAAAGCTATTCTCTATTGTTGAGTCATTAATATACAGTATTTCTTTTCAAAATACTGTGACTATAAAAGTTTGCAGTGTGTGTGTGTCTGTGTGTGTGTGTGTGTGTGTGTGACTGTGTGTGTGTAGTCATTGTCTGTCTTCAACTACTTAACAAAATTAACCAGGTCTTTGAGTGTTATGAAGACATCCTAAAGGCAGGCAGACAGCAGTTGCTCTAGGTTAATGCTATTGCTCTGCTTAAAGCACACGCACAAAGGCAAATTATCAGCACTCTTTCAACCCAACAAGCATAGTAATACATAAACAATGGGCCTTCAATAAAGAGCTATTAACAGCTACTTAGTGAGCCTCTACTACAATCCGAACTCTGTCTTACTCCTTCCATAGATAAAAAGAGGTTTAAGAATGATTACCTTCTAAACTCAAGGATTGAAATTTTAACAAAAAGAGAAGAACAAGTGAGAAAGCTAGTAGCAATGCAAGCATGCTTGAGGACATAGAAAAGTCATAGAAATCTGCAACATGAAAAAAATCAGAGAAGTGGTCAAAGTGGGTATCAGAAAAAGGTTACGGGAAAAGCTGAACATTGGTTGGATTTGAGCAGACTGGAAGATGCAAACTACGGCCACAGGTCCAGACAGGTAAAAGCAAATGTGCAAAACAGGCCACTATAAGACGTAATAGACAGGGATGGAGACAGTGACAACATGGAGAGGGGGCAATTGCTTCTCTTTCCCAGCAGGTTGTCAAAAGGTTATGAAGACCTGGTGTTGGCAGGTCTTGGGTTTTCCAATTCCAGTTTTTTTTGCCTGAAGACAAAAGGGAGTGAGTCATGGGTATGATAGTGATGCCAATTGATTCTAATTATAGAGTCCTAGCCCCTCTGTCAGACAGGGTTCCAGTCAAAAAAAGCGTAACCGCTAGGACATGTAATATTTACTATGGGGTTTTGGCCTTGTGTAATTATCAGAACTGGTTACACAGTCAATTTTATTTTTAGATTTATTTTTTATTTAAAAAAAAACTGGGATACATGTGCAGAATATGCAGGTTTGTTACATAGATATATATGTGCCATGATGGTTTGCTGCACTTATTGACCTGTCCTCTAAGTTATCTCCCCTTACCCCTGACACCCAACAGGCCATGGTGTGTGTTGTTCCCCTCTCTGTGTCCATGTGTTCTCAATATTCAACTCACTCTTATAAGTAAGAACATGTGGTGTTTGGTTTACTGTTCCTGTGTTAGTTTGCTGAGGATGATGGCTTCCAGCTTCATCCGTGTCCACACAAAGGATATGATCTCATTTCTTTTTATGGCCGAATAGTATTCCATGGTGGTGGGAATGTAAATTAGTTCAACCATTGTACAACACAGTATAGCGATTCCTCAAGAACCTAAAACCAGAAATAGCACTTGACCCAGCAATCCCATTACTGGGTATATACCCAAAGGAATATAAATCATTCTACTATAAAGACAAATGCACGTGTGTGTTTATTGCAGCACTATTCACAAGAGCAAAAACTTGGAACCAACCCAAATGCCCATCCATGGTAGAATGGATAAATAAAATGTGGTACATAGTCGATCTGAGGCTATTGTTCATTGTTTCTGTGTCTGGTGCTAGAATCAGAAGTTCAAAAAGCAGGACGTTAGGAAGGAAGAGTGGACATGAGAGGAAAGCAAGGGAAATCTAGAACCTGTGAGGCTGAACTGGAACTCACAAGGAAGAAAAACCTGCAGTGGCCTCTCACTGTTCCCAGGCTTCCAACTTCAGTGAAATAAGTGTCCTGCAGGAGAAGCTGTGGGCTGGGTTGCTGCCCTACAAACCAGCTGAGTTAGCCTATAAGCAATAACTTGTGCACTGCAGCAGTGCTTTGGACTCTCCTCTGATCTCCAAACATAGAAAGATAGCTGCTGCAACGGCAGCCACTACCTGATCCTCTTTCAGCTCCTCTATTCCTCTGACAAATGCGTTTTAGCTTTTTGATGAAAGGTGCCAGTTCTCCTGCAGAGAACTCCCATCATCAAAGTTGGGGGCTTGGAAGAGTAGAAGGAACTTAGATAAGATGATAAACAATGTCAGTTCTGGAATTTACTCTTTGCTGGAGTAATTCTAGGCTGGCCACTTAACTTCTCTGGGCCTCAATTTTCTCATGAATAAAATGGAAGAATTAGGGTGGCCTCTAAGTTGGCAAGCCTAGAAAAACAATGCCTGTGAAGATGAAAATAATATGCGAAAATTGCACTGGGAGAGGCTGCTCACATCTTTGCATGGGGTACGTAAAAATACCTAATGAAAGATCTGAAATTAAGCTCACAGGCCAATTCAAAGGCAACAATATGAAATAAGGAGAGATAGGAAGACAAGAGTATGGTGAAAAGAAGAGAATTAGGAGCTGAGAGACCTGGACTCTTGTCTTGACTTCATCACTGACTACTTGACCTATAAACACAATCATTGGACTTCAGAGGGCCTCAGTGTTCTCCTTTGTGAACTAAAGGCATGAGGTGGTGGTGCTCATCACTGACTGCATGATGGAATTCTCTAGGAAGCTGTAAAAAATATTGATGTGCAGATTCCATCCCTAGGGATCCTGATTTCATGGGTCTGCAGTGTGGCCTGGGCATCAGGATTATTTAAAGCTCCCCAGATTCTAATGTGAAGCTAAGCTTGAGAACTCTTTGTTAGGGATTGCTTGGAAAACGGCAGTATGATTTAATGGCGGTGGGAAGACTTTTCCCCTCCCCCACCACACACATACATGTCTACCACAAACCTGTCAGGCTGCGTGACATTTCATCCTTAGAGATTCACCCCATTGAGCTTTGAAGGCTCTTCATTACTTACTAAAATTCATATACTCCTGGTAGATGTGACACCTTGAACTTATAATAAGTATATCTTACCCAGAATCAGAAAAACTAATTTGGAAAGAATTTCAGAGGTCACAAGTTCAAGCTGGCAAGTATTTTTATTGTGATTTTTTTAAGATAAGAAAACCGAAACTCAGAAATGTCTTCCTCCAGCATTAGGCTTTTCTTTAATCATTCCTTTTGGTGTGTATGTGGGAAGGGAGTTTAATTAATGACATCTTTCTTATATAACCTTTTTTAAAAAAAAGAGGTTTTGGATTGTACTTGTGTGATCATGTATTTTTTCTTTTTCCTTTTTTTTTTTTTGAGACAGGGTCTCACTCTGTCACCCAGGCTGGAGTGCCGTGATGATCACAGCTCACGGCAGCCTTGAACTTTCGTGTTAGGACCACAAGCGCACCACCATGCCTGGCTAATTTTTGTATTTTTAGTAGAGACAGGGTATTGCCATATTACTCGGGCTGGTCTTCAACTCCTGAGTTCAAGCCACCCGCCGGCCTCGGCTTCCCAAAGTGCTGGGATTACAGGGGAGAGCCACTGTACTTGACTGACCATGTATTTTTAAAAGCCATATGTGCTTTTATCTCAATGTATTTTAGAGTTTTAGATCCTTTCTAGATGGGAGTCACCATGAATGACATTTAGCCTTTAATATGCCTCATTTATCTAAACAAGCATTTCCTGCTCTGTGTTACCGTTCTGTAATTGCTTCCTGTGATCTACCTTTTACTCTTTCTACCTTTCATCTTGATCGACGATATCTCTGTTATGCTGGCCAAAAAGAATAAGTCATTGTAAATTCAAAAGCAGACAGATCTTCCCTTTATATCAAAAGACATAGCTGGCATGCAATGTACACGTCTGTTCTCAAAGACATGTTGGGCATTTTGCCTCTCTGCGAATCGTTTAGGTTTCTATAAAGTGAATGGAGACAAGTCTATAAATGTGTAAAATGTTAAATAAATCAATCCCTAAAAGTAAAGTTCTAGTCTGTTTAAGCTTTGGTTATGCTAATTGGAGGACACCCTTTCTCTCCCCTTTAATTAGCATAGTCTGTCTAAATCAACCTGTCTGAATCAAACCCGAGGTATCTTTGTACCAGATGCTGGTGAAATGTTTGCAAAGGCATGACCTCATCAAAGATTCTATTCTATACGAAGGGATTCTGACGGATTCACACAAGCAGGAAGTTACGAGTAATATATTTATTATTCTTTGTGACCTAAATTATAATTGGAATAACACAAGCCTCCTTGTCAAAATTCCATTGCTGGTTTATGTCTCCATTGGGAAATTTTTTCTGTACAAAAGTAACTGCAAACAATTAAATAATTTTAAAAATTCTCACAAATTTGATGTTTCTCTCCCTTTACTATCTACTCTAAAGCATAAAAATGAGTGTAACATTTGAGTATATCATATGTTGCTTACGTTAAGACATCTTATTTACACAAGGAACATTGCTATAATATGTTGATTTGAAAAAATATTTGATATGTTACATGTTCCAGCCTGAGAGAGAAGAAACCTCTTAAGATGTTTCCTAGATGCGACTATTATTTCCTAACTTACCAGACTAATGCAATTATTTTTTAATGAACTAAACAAGAAATAAAAATGTTCACTGATACCTGTCCAGGAAGAGAAAAAATAACATTACTTTCACTTGGAAAAGTTACTAGAACGATCTACTATGTTAAGGTTTAATATTTTTGAAAATCTCGGGAACTTCGGGAATTTTGGAATTTATCCATGAATTAATAACTTTCAGTATGAATTTCCATTTTCTCTTCTTCATTTTGACTCAAACAATATGGAAAATGTTTTAATAAAATTTGTTTTGTGAATCATTCAGGGTTTTAAATAATAATAATTAACCCAGAGTGATATAGTACTTCTGAACTCTAGTCTTTACTCTGCCACATACTGGTTGTGTAAAAATTAGCAAAGTTACCTTTTTAAAAACTGTGGTACAGTATTATCATTTATAAAATTCATGTGTGATGAAAAAATACCTGACAAAATAGCAGCTACTTGAGAGAAAAAAGCACTTTTAAAACAAAATATGACTATCCATGAGAATGTTGTTACTTAATAGTGATCCCTATCCATTAAAGATTCCATCAAATTTCATCTTCTCCAGAACAACCCTCCCCAAAACTTGCCAAAATCTGGATCTTGCCACTTTCTTCTCATTCTTGAGATCTCTTCATACTTTGCTACTTAATTACATTCAACTTGCCATTATAGAAATCTTTATTTTTTTAAATATTTTGATAGAATCATGGTGTTTAACATTAGAGGGAATATATGAAACAGTCTACTTCTATAGAGAAGGGTTGTACATTTGTGCAGCTTTTGTAATACAGGCTATATCTATTTAATATGTTTAATTAGTTTATTTACATATAACAGCTTCATTGATACACAATTCACATACCATATAGTTCATCCATTTAAAGTGCACATTCCAGTAATTTTTAGTATATTCAGAGTTGTGTGAGCATCACCACCATACATTTTAGACTATTAGTATTACCCTGAAAGAAATCCCATACCCACTAGCAGTCACTTCCCATTTTGTCCCAGTCTTCCCATTCTTAGGCAATCATTAATCGCTTTCTGTCTCAATAGATTTGCCCATTACTGACAATTCATATAAATGGAATTGCATATATATGTATATGTGTATGTGTGTGTGTGTATGTATGTGTGTATATATTTATATACGCACATACCACATTTTGGTTATCCATTCCTCAGTTGATAGACATTTGGGTTGTTTCTACTTTGGGGCTATCATGAATAATGCTTCTATGGATATTTATGTATAAGTTTTTGTAAGGACATATATTTTCATTTCTCTTAGGTGTATTCCTAGGAGTGGAGTTGCTAAGCAATATGGTAACTCTATGTGTAACCTTTTAAGAAACTGCCAGGCTGGTTTTTTTATTTTATCAGTTTGCATTCTCACCAACAATGGAAGAGTGTTCTAATTTTTCCACATACTTGCCATCATTTAGTATTAATCTGACTTTTAAAAATTAAATCCATCCTAGTGGGCATGCAGAGGTATTTCATTGTGGTTTTGAATGTATCCTATGTTTCCCTGATGGATAATGATGCTGAGCATCCTTTATCTGTTTTTGTATATCACCTTTGGAGAATTGTCTCTTCAATTCCTTAATCCATTTTTTGATTGGGTTATGTCTTTTATTAATTGTAAGATTTCAGGCTGGGAATGGTGGCTTAGGCCTGTAATCCTAGCATGTTGGGAGGCTAACGTGGGAGGATCGCTTGAGTCCAGGATTTTGAGACCATCCTGGGCAACACGGCAAGACCTCATGTCAACTAAAAATTTTAAAAATTAACCAGGTTTGGCAGTGTACATCTGTAGTCCCAGCTACTTGAGAGGTTGAGGCAGGAGGATTGCTTCAGCTCAGGAGTTTGAAGTTACAGTGAGCTATGATCATGCCATTGCACCCCAGCCTGCGTGACAAAGCAAATCCTTTTCTTTTTTTCTTTCTTTTTTTCTTCTTAAAAAAAGGCTTATACATTAGAAATGCAAGTCACTTATCAATGCAGTATTTTCTTGCATTATGTCGGTTGTCCTTTCACATACTTGGTGGTACCCTTTAAAAAGCAAAAGATTTTAATTTTGATGAAATATTTATCTATATTTCTTCTGTTGCTTGTGTTTCGAACATCATTATCTCAGAAGGCTTTACCTAACCCAAGTCACAAAGATTTAATCATATTTAATTCCTTTAATAATATTTTCACTATTTTTTAGTTATTTCTCAATGGTTGCTTTAGGGTTTACCATATATATCTTATCAGAATCTCTTCAGATATATTCTATGAATAATGCTACTCAAATTAGATATAGAGTTGTGACTCCTATGTAGCTCTTTTCTCCTCTCTTTTCTCCTCCTTCATTTTTTGTGCTATTATTGCCATACATCTGACATATACATATGTTAGAGAGCCATCAATACATTTTTCTATCTATGATTTTGTATTATGTGTTCTAAAGAGGCTGACAGAAGGAAAAAGAGCTAGTTTATATTTATGTAGTTTGTTATATTAATTTTAATTTTCTTATTTACTCTTTCTTGATCTCCTCATTTCTTCCTGTGGATTCAAATCACCATGTGGTGGTATTTCTTTAATAAAAGTGGGTCCCCCTATCAAATTCTTCGTGCTATTATTGCCAAATAGGTTACATTTCCATATATAGGCCAATAACACTATTTTGTTTTATGTGATTTTAGATCTGTTAAAAGAAAAAAGAAGGAGAAATATGTAGTTTTTACAATCTTTTATAACTACCTATATAGTTGTTTTTAGTGAAGCTTTTCATTTTTTACATGGGTTGAATTGCTGTCTGGTGCCACTTGCTTTTAGCTTGAAAGGACTTCCTTTAGTATTTCTTACAATGCAGGCCTCCAGCAAAATGTTTTAGGTTTTGTCTGTCTTGGAAAGTTTTTATTTTGCTTTCACTTTTCAAAGATAATTTTGCTGGATATAAGATCCTTAGTGATCATTTATTTTTCTTTTAGCAATGTTAATGTTATCATACTGCCTCTAGCCTTCATTGTTTCTAATCAGAAGTCAGTTGTTAATATTACTATTCTCTTGTATGTGATGAGTTGTTTTTCTCTTACAGCTTTCAAGATAATTGTATTTATCTTTGGTTTTCATCATTTTCTCTATGATGTGTCTGTGTATGAATCTTTTCCATTTATCTTATGGAGAATTCCTTGAGTTACTTAAAGTATAAATTAATGATTTTCAGCAAATTTGGGTAGTCTTGTTTGATTGTTTTCTCTACACTTTCCTCTTTCCACTCTGACTCTACCAACAAATATGGCAAGCTTAGTGCTATCCCACATTTCTCACTTTTCTTTATTATTTTTTCACTTTTATTAATTTTTCTCTGTGTTCTTCTGATTACATTATCTCTCTCTACCAATTGTTCTTTAAGCTTATTGATTCTTCTGCCAGTTTAAATCTACTGTTGAGCCCCTTGAGTGAATTTTTCATTTCAGTTGTACTTTTCAACTCCAAAATTTCCATTGGTTCTTTTTATAATGTTTCTCTTTATTGATAGTATCTATTTGTTGAGACATTATCATCATATTTTTCTTCTTTAATCATGGTTTGCTTTAGTTCTTTGAACATGTTTGTAATAACTGCTTTGAAGTCCGTCTGTTAAGTCTGACATATGGACCTTCTCATGGTAATTTCTGAAAGTTTCTCCCCACTCCCCTCTTCACCCCATGAATATGAGTCATACTTCTCTGTTTCTTTGCATGTCTCATAATTTTTGTCAAAAATTGGTATTTGAGATAAAACAGTATAACAGCTCTAAATACGGACCCTCCCCACTCCATATACCAGATTATTGTTTATTTGTTTAGTAACGTGACTGGACTATTTTAGTGATGTCTGTATCTCTAGCAGTATGAAGCTTCTGATGCTCCTCCTCACAGGGTACAGCCTTGGGCATGTGCACAGTTATCCTGCTATGATATTAATTTCAGCAAGGTATCTCTTTGTCTTTTTCCCTGATCTCTTAAATATATGCCTCTTTAGGTATCACACTCAGTTGTTAGCTTCTATTTATTGCTATCTGATCACTCTATTGTTTTCAACAATTCCCTGGGACATAAATTGCTTCAGTCTGATCCTATTAAATTTGAGTGTCTTTGAGGGGATACTTTCTGAGGCCAGACTTGGAGGTTAGTTCTGAACCTGAATAGTACTCTTTTTAGCTGTTTCTGTTCCCAGTTCTAATAAACTAGCTGGGCTTGTATTATTAGTTTGTTGTTCTTACGGAACTACCAGCCTCCTCTTTATTTCCTACTACCAAAATCTCATGGTTTCCCAAAGTGTCATTAGGCTTGAACTCCCCCATCATCTGTTTTAAATAAAGTCAGTTCCCTGGTGAGAGTGTTAGGGCCTTGTATTAGTATGGCCTGGGTCTCCCTGCTGGGCAAAATCTCTGAACTTCTTCAACAGGATGGAGTTATAGCCCTGCTTTAAGAGCAGGTCACCCAGCGGGGACAGTGGCATCTAGTCTTCTTAACTTACCTCTCCAAGGACTGAACTTTTTCCCTGCAAGTGATCTTGGGTGAGGTAGATTGGGGCCCCAGCATTCTTGGCCTGCTACCCCTGGAGTAGAGCCTTCACCCTGAGAGGGGCTTGGGTGGAGAAAGCCCCTTTCCAACCTCTTGACCTCACTCACCTAGAATATAGCCTGTGTAGCACGAAATTTGAAGGGGCTGGTTTCCTGCCCCACTTAGGAAATGCTGGGTTTTGAGAAATTGAGAAATGTTGGTTTCCTGCCCCACTTGGGGAGATACCATAGTTCTCAACTGGGAGCTTGGGGCAGAGGACAGGAATCTTGAGTTCTTGGCTGTACTGACTTAGAATGGAGCTTCCATCACACTGAACTGACAAATTGATTCCTAGAAAATAATTTCCATTAATAATTTTTCTGTGCTACAATTAATAGGTAAGAATATCCCTTTTATTTTTTGCCAGGAAATGACATTTTCATTTATATTACATTATTACTGATATTGAAAATGTTTCCATTTCTCAATATTGATTAGTTATTTATACATTTTGTGCATGTCTATTGAAACTATTGAGGCTTTTATTTTTATGAGATATTTATATGATAAAGATAAAAGTGACAAATATTTGTTAAGTACTTGTTTTACACTTTTTTTTTTTTTTTTACCCCAAACACTTTGAGAGCCATGATATTCTGTATTGTAGACTTCAATTTTCCTTCATTTTGGAGGCACACCTTTAAACCCACTCAGTGGTGTTATCTGGGGGCAACTAACCAGATAATGTAAAGAAAAGCACATTTCTCAATTCTAACTCTTTTTTTTTTCATTCATCTGGTTGAAGGAGAACACATCCATTCATCTTGACTAAGATAAATTCTTCCTGCATGGTGACTATCTCTTGACCATTCCTCTTAGTAGAAGGGCACCAGCATGTACCCTCTAAAATGTGTAGTTTACCATCAATTAAGAATCTTAATTGGCAGTACACTGAGCTCTGTAGAGACAGCACTGGGGCACTTGAGAGCTGGACGGGCACTGAGAAACTCTGTGCCTTGTTGAGGAAAGATAACTAAGCCTGGGCAAAGGATGTCCTAAGAAGCCGAGATGCAAAATGTCATTATATGCATTCTTTGTGCAAACTTGTCAGAAGGAGCTCAAGAAGAAGTACCCAGATGTTTCAGTCAACTTCTCAGAGTTTACAAAGAAGTTCTCAGATAGGAGGAAGACTATGTCTGCTAAAGAAAAAAGAAAATTCGCAGACCTGTCAAAAGCGAACAAGACCCGTTAAGTAAGAAATGAAAACCTATAGCCCTCTTAGAGGGGAGACAAAAAAGAAGTTCAAGGTTTCCAATGTACTGAAGAGGCCTCCTTCAGCTCTTTTCTTGTTCTATTCTCAGTATTGCTCCAAAGTCAAAGGAGAACTTCCCAGCCTATCCATTGGAGATGTTGTGAAGAAACAGAGATGTGAAATGACACTGCTGCAGATGACACACACTCTTATGAAAAGAAGGCGCAAAGCTGAAGGAAAAATATGAAAAAGATATTGCTGTACATGGAGCTAAAGGAAAGCCTGATGCAGCATAAAAGGCAGTCATCAAGGCTGCAAACAAAGCAAGATAAAGTAAGAAGAGGAGGAAGATGAAAAGGATGAGAAGAAGGAAGATGAAGATGATGAAGATCATGATGAATGAGTTGGTTGTAACACAGTTTTTTTTCTTGTCTATAGATCATTTAATCCTCCTGTACACAACTCCTTTGAAAGAAAAAAACTAAAAAGTGGTGCTAAGATTTATTTTCAAACTGATTAGTGTCTTTATTTTGTGTAATTAACATACTACCAAATGTATCTTTAGATAGCCCAGTCCTAGTGGTGTTTTCAGTAGACACTAACCTTGCCTGGTACAGTATGGGAGTTGTAAATTGCCATGGAAATTTAAAGTAGATTCTTGGTGCACAGCACAGATTAATCATATACAGGGATGGGGGTTTTTCATCCCCATTTATCTCAGATGCACTGAAATAATTACATGAAATTGTTCTGTTAACTAACTACTCTGTAATTGCAAAAAAAAAAAAAGGTAGCTTTTTTTGACTTTCTGAATGCTTCTAAGTAAATACAGTTTTTTGTTGTTTTTAGAAAACCTTAATTCTCAAGTTTTTCTCAGACAACCTTTTCAACCTATTTAAATGCCTCCTGTAAATGTCTGCTGTTTTCCTTTAATAGGGTAGCCATATTTAGTTAAATGTTCCACATTTTCTAGCATCTGGGCTACAGGTAATTATGGGTTGCATAAATTCTCAGGTAACCAGAAAAAAATTAAATTCAATTTCAAGGTGACTGGGAGTTGAAAGCATGATATGCAAATCCATACATCAACTCTAACTGATCTAACTAGTGACATTACAAAGGTAATTAGTCACTAGAACACTCCAGGATGGCTGTGCAGACAGATAACTGCTAGTGGGCAATCCCCCCTTATCAACCAAAATCCAACTAACAGGAAAATGAAAACATAGGCACATATCCTGCAAGTTTATGTTAAGTTGTTATTTGTATTTGTATTATTAGTTTGCAGTAGGATTAGACAAATGTGATTTTATTTTCTTAAAATATCTGGCTGGTAGTAGTTCTAATAGGAAATACTGATCAAAGTAAGTAACAGTCCAGTTCACTTGGGAAAGCAATCATCTTCTATCAGATAATTTTGCTCTATGGTCTGAAATAATATAGAATCATATTAATTTAGTCCAGAAATAAGTTGAAATTATGTGTTACTACCCATTCTCCCTAAACATATACCATGGGCTATAATAACTTGCAGTTTTTTCCTTCTGCCCTGAAAGGAAACCTTTCTAACTGAAAGCTCTGGAATCATATAACCTATATTTTATTGGTGGCGGGGGAGGGGTATCTTAAAAATGGAAATTCCAAACTGGCATTTTCTCCAGAATGCAGCTCAGGCTCACTTTTCAGATGTGACCTCATCCTGAACTTCTCTCAAACTGCACAGTCAACTGAATATATTTGTATGACCCAATCATTTTACTGGAGTTTGAATATATCTATTTCTATATATCTGCATATATCTATATTGGCATACATCTATAGATAGATAGATAGATAGATGGATAGATAGATAGATGCCAGTATTAGCAGAGAAATGATACTCCAAAGTTTCAGGTATTCAAAACTTCTCCATATGAAAATCTGAATGTACTTTGTTACTAACTGAAAATGTTTTGCCCACTATTATCTGTCCCTATGTGAGTCTTCCCATCATAAGCAAAAACCTTGGAAGATCAAAAAATGTAAAACAAAGTAGCTAATGTTTAAATCCCCAGAGTATGTTATTAGCCTATGTCCATTTTGAGTGGGGAAAAGGAAGTCAAGTGCCCATTTTGTCTCAGGCAATTGCTATGGCCACAGTTACCAGAAGGAATAGAAATTCACATTGCAGCATTTTTTCCTTCAGTGAATTTTACAAAACGGATTTGTGACAACGGTCCCATCCAGTAGCACCACAACACACCATGCCATGCCAACACATTCTTGCCATTGTTATTCTCAATGGCTCAGAGGTAAAAACAATAGAAATTCCTCTGGGCAAGAATATGAGCCAGCAGGCCCCAACCTAGTGAAGAAAGTTTATGTTTAAAAGGTTCAATGTTTTTAGTAAAGTGGTTTCATGGGCTTTATTAGGCGTTCATGCATTTTGCTAGTGATATTTTTAAGTAAATATTTCACAGATTTGATTTATAAATCCAACTTTTGACAAGTCTGACCCCCCAAAAATACATTAAGCCCTCCAAATGGGAAACATGTCCATCTTTGGTTATGAATATTCATAGGTCTGAAAGCATCCTATGCAGAATACTAGGTAGCAAGCACCCTTGGCCCACACATCTGTGCTCTATTGTGTTTTCCTGAACAAATCGACTCATTCAGGGACTATAAAACAAGAATTCATATAAAAGTGTATGTAAGGAAGACACGTTTCCCTTTTTAAAAGTTCATTCATCCATGATGAAGCTATTAAAAGTAATTCAAGTTAACAATAAAGAACAAAAGATAATTGTGTGGATCTATGTGGTGGGAAGACCCAGACATGGCAGTGAGGCTAGAATGATGGAGAACCAGACACCAGACAGACCACAAGGATGTCCTCTGGGGACTTATTGGAGAATAAATAAAGAGTAGGAGATCTACACAGATGTGCCAAAGACTCATGGTAAACAGCTGGCAGACATTCCAGTCAGTGAAGAAAGTGTGGTGCTGGAGAGTGCTGGGGTCAGGAGAGATGCGGCAGGACATGGGAATGGTGCTGGAAAAGAATGAACAGCCAGCAACACAGAGAAGTTAAGGAAGATACCTGGGAAGTCAGGACCTGGGAGGTGCAGCTGTAGCATATACTAAGGGAGGGGACCACCCCTCATATTATCTTATGCCCAATTTCTGCCTCCAAAGAAAGAAGTAAAAACTAAAAGGCAGTAATGAAATGCACAGGCAGACAGCCCAGCATGTGCCCGGGGCCTGGTAGTTAAAAATCAGCCCCGACCTAACTGCTTGTGTTATCTATAGATTCCAGACATTGTATAGAAAAGCACTGTGGAAATCCCTGTCCTGTTCTGCTCTGTTCTAATTACTGGTGCATGCAGCCCCCCACCCTGTCACATACCCCCTGCTTCCTAAATCGATCACGACCCTCTCATGTGGACCCCCTTAGAGTTGTAAGCCCTTAAAAGGGACAGGAATTGCTCAGTTAGGGAGCTCAGCTCCCGGCCGAATAAAGCTCCTTCCTTCTTTAACTGGGTGTCTGAGGAGTTTTGTCTGCTACTCGTCCTGCTACAGTACCAGGGGAGGTGTGTTCAGGAATAAATCTCTGACACATCTGTGGGCCCTGGTTCTCAAGAAACTGAGACATTGGAGGGGTTCACGAAGCAAGGACTGCAGCACAAATGACCCTCCTTCTAATCTGAAAAGGATTCTCAAAAATAGGAAGGGGGAAAATTCCGCCTCGGCAGTATGTGTCAGAAACTGATCAGAGTAAAGGCAGTCCATATGCAAGTTATATAACTCTACCTCCATCCACCCTCTACTCTATCATAATATGCACTCTTACTGATAGGAAAGCATCTCGGTTGAAGGTATGTTGGGGCAGATAAAAAATGATGGAATGCTGAAAATCATTGAAATAGGAACTTTGTCATAAATAAACCAAGTTAAGGAGCCTAGGTCATGAGTGCAGTGTCAGGAATGGATTTGAATTTAGGTCAATCACGATGCTGAGCTCTGAGCACCAGGCAGCTGGATGTTACAGGAGTATCATGCACCTTAGAGTCAGAATGGCCAGGGTTCAATTCCCAAGCCGTTGCATACCATAAGGCATGTTTTTACATTCACTGACTCATTTTCCTACTACTTTAGATCCTCATGACCATATTATTTTTTTAAGTACACAGCACATTTGGTATACTTTAGCTCTTCATTGACTTATAACATTCCTCCCACTACCTCCTTCAAAATCTGTCCCTTCCCATTCAGCTGGAAAATGGAGGGAAATGTCTTTCCCATCTAATTTTCTAGGGCTGAGGCTCACACAGAGGATGCTGGAGAAGGAACAATAGAGAGTGAAGAAGAAGAAATTGGGAGTTGAGTAGGGAAGTAACGATCATGAATATGAGCTGTTGGTGGGGCAGAGGAGGAAGGCCGAGGATGACTTGGGGCCATCCAGTGTAAAACCCAAGAAGCAAGTGCTCTGTGCCTGGCCAGAGGTGTTTGTGTTCAACATTCCCTTTGTGTTCTCAGGTTCCTGGCCCCCACTTACCATCTGTGACAATCATCTCTTTATCCCTCCCCTCTTTGGCTCTCTGAAAAATGAATTGTAGTTTCAAACATAAAAAAAACCCCACAAATATATAATTACAAATCAAGTTAAGTGCTAAGTAAGAAAAATAGAGAATGAAATGAGAAAGTATATTAGGGCCTAATTTAAGTATGGGGGTTGGATTTGAGAATTGGTGAAATAGAATAAGTAGAAGCTAAACATGTACAAAGGAGGAAAAAGGGGGTTTCTAGGCAGAGGGAGGTACAAAAGTTCTATTTTAGCATCACTTGTGTTAACTCTAAAAAGCAGTCATCAGTACCCAGAAACCAGCTGGGTTTCAGAATCAAATGATCTGTGAATGATTTGATGCTTACAAATGGAAAAAATAACAATACTTAAATTCCTAAATAATGAAATTAAATCAGCAATATAAAAAAAGAAATTAAATCAATAGTAATTACATGGCTCTAGCCATTTCCATTTTGACCCAAAGTGGGAATTTTCCCAGGTCCCAACAGAGGGAAAGGGGAAAAAATGTCTAGAAATCTTGAAATGCTCCAGGTTGTCTTCCGCACCATTCTCCAAGCTGCCACCGATGTTTAAGAAACTTAGACTCTCTCACATGCTTCCGGAAAAATTCCAAAAATCTCCTACAGACTATCTCCCATGTGCTTCATGGACTAGAACTCTTGACCTCTTCCATTTTTCCTACTCTTTCATCCATTCTCTGTCTAAGCAACCTGAAGAAGTAACTCTCCTGCATTCTCACCTCCACTCCTGCTGGGACTGGTCAGGAACTGATAGGCACCAAAGGGAGGTATTGCCAGACAGCCATAGCTGTCTTGAGAGAATTGATTACTTACATCAAGGGCTCTACTGACTGTATCCAGAGTAGCTTCTGTCATTTCTAGAAACTTCTGAAAGTTTCTAGGGATGATAAATAGTGCCTATTTCATCACTGCTAGAAACTCCTGAAAGTTTATGGTCTCACTGTTTCGCTAGAAACTCCTGAAAGTTTATGGTCTCACTGTTTCATGAAGGTTACACTGATAATTAGGTTTCACTTATTTCTTTAGTGCTGAATGAGGATTCTGTCCTGAGTCCTTTGAACCTCTGGCAGAAAGACAAGCCCAAATGATCAACACAATAAGTGTAAACAAAGTGATGCCTTACATATTATTATGTGTTTTTCCTTTTGCCTTTCTGAATATGAAATTCATTTACCCAAAGCATCCATTAGCCTCAGGGGACGTTTGGATATTATAAAGAGCAAAGCAAAGTAATACTCAACCTCTAAGATCAAAACAGGCTATTGTTAAGAGCAGAGAATTTTCAGATTCCATTCAGAGGTTTTATCCCCCTTTTAGGTTACAACAAGCCTAGGAACACACTATGGTGTGGAGAACATGTTCCATCTGGGTTAATTGAATGTAAACACAAGATGTGATTTGAGAGAAATAAAAGAAATGCTCAACACATTTCAGGTCTAGGAATTTGTGGGAAGGAGAAAAGAGAAAAACAAGAGTGTGAGATGGATATCCTCTCTGAGGAGAAGAGAAAACATTTCAGAAGGGTGAGGGAAACACTTAAGGCATAGAAAAGCTATGCCTGTTCCACATGAAGGCCTATAGAAAGAGGCTACCTCTGAAAAATCCCCCAGTAACAAAGCCAGGATGTGGCCACGCACCTGGGCACCATGTGGCAGTCAGACAGAGGAATGCCTCAGAGGTAATTTTCTGGAACCACTCTGAGTTTTAAAGCAACTGAGATTGTAGCTGGGGAGGTTGTCACTCTATTTTGACAAGATGACTTGTACCAGGGATTGCTAAGCAGAGGACAAGGCTGAAGTTTGACAGAGTCAGACCCCTGCAGGGTCTGAACACAGCAGAAGCCAATCCAAGTCTCATTTGCCAGGGCAGACTACTCAGCCCTGACCACACTGAGAAAGACTCATTCGGATATTTTGTCAGCTACAGGCTTCAGTGGCAAATGGCAAGACAACTAGCATCACCAGCTGAAGGAAGGATGTTGTCCTAGAACTGGTCACAACAGAACCCATGGAGCCTGAGGACCCGGGCCCTTCCCATTAACTGAAAGTTATGTGTGCCATATTCCATTCTTCATGTGCTCAGACTGACATCGGATATTAACTCTCATAGGACACTAACTTAGGGAGAGAGAGTGACAAAATGATATTTGAATGGCTATATATATTGTTTCAAGAAAGACTGAACACTTAAAGTAATAGTTACATCAAATATTTATTCTTATAAATGTTTGATTTAAGAAGATGGTTTGATTTAAGAAAATGTTTGATTCAGCTCCTTAAGTTGAAGGATCATGCTTTTTAAAAATTTTTTCTTATTTTTGTATCTCTTCGTGTACCCATTCCATGGCTCTGCATGTAGACAGAGCTCAGAAACCACTGTTGAATGAGTTATGAGTAAATAGATATCACTATTTTAACATTTTAATGATTCACAAAACCCTAGAAAGCAGCAGAGTATCTTACCATTTATCCCTATTTCCACACTTCCCTAACTCAGTGCTCCAGAGATAAATTGTCTTGAGAAGAAACTACACTCATACGATTGAATTTCAAAACTTCATTTTTTTTCCGTTCCCCAATAATTTTTGTGTTGGGAGGGAGCAATCACATCAAGTTTGTGAAACTCTGGCTATAAGAGATTTTCGATCAACACACAGGTTCAGAGGTTGTTCCTTCCGAGGATAATCTCTCAGGGTCTCATTCGACAATACATATTCCCCAACTTCCCCACCGGGAAGTCCGCAGAAGACCGCACACAGGAAGTTGCCTCCGTGTCCAGCCCGCTGATTCGGCAGGCTGAGAGCCAATGTGCAAAGAAGGTCCGTCTCTGTTTGTTTTCCTCATACTTTTCCTTCTTTCTGAGCAGTAAGCCACAGAGTTATGGAAAAGGCTGGGGAAGAATCTGTGGCCGATTCCTCCTTCCCACAGGTCCACTAATTATGGAGAACCAAAGTTTTTGCTTAAACTGATGGAACAATCGATGAACCTAACCACTGCAGACATGGACTTCCCTAAACTTCAGTCTGCTGAGAGCGGCCTCAGAGTTTTCACTCGCTATTTCATTTTTAGGCTCCTTCCAGCAAAATAAAAGTAAAAACAACAGCTATTTGATGACTCATTGTTTTTATTTCCCTGGTAGATCCTCAGGGACGTTCCAAGGACATTCTACTTTGGGTGTCATAGAAAAAGCACCAAAATAAGAGTCTGATATCTTAAGAGTCTCAAGAGACCAGCATTCAAGACTTAGCTTGTGATAGTGTTATGTATGGTTAAAGCCACTTGCTTCCTGCATGGCAATGGCCAAGTTCTTTTACCTCTCTGTGTCTAAATTTCCATCCTTAGTTAAAGGAGACCTTGAAGTAGTGTTTGAAATTCTGTATACAAGATTTTATTATTATCATTGTTATTAACTAAATAAAATACCTTGACACTTTGGCCTGAGTTATACTTCTGTTTTTGCGAGGATTGTTTTAGGTGATTTTCTAAATTCGTTTCTTGAATTTACTAGCTTGAATTAGTTAATAAATAAAAACTTTCCTTCACAAACAATCTGGAATACTTTTAAGATAAAAATCATACAGAAAAGGTAGGATAACTATTTTTATTCTTTCCCATTATAACACATTGTATTATCAAAGCCCAGAGAGCTTTATGAATAGAGTTTATTTGTGATTTTTCTCTTTGGAGTTCTGAGTATCTGTCTCTTGTATATAACTATGTTTTATGCTAAAAGATGGAGGATGGGCCAGGTGCAGTGGCTCAGGCCTGTAATCCCAGCAATTTGGGAGGCAAAGGCAGTTGTGTCACCTGAGGTCAGGAGTTTGAGACCAGTATGGCTAATATGGTGAATGCCTGTCTCTAGTGAAAATACAAAAAATTAGCCGGGTGTGGTGGTGGGACCCTGTAATCTCAGCTACTTGGGAAGCTGAGGCAGGGGAATCACTTGAACCCAAGAGGCGGAGGTTGCAGTGAGCAGAGATCGTGCCACTGCACTCCAGCCTGGGCGATGTACTGCTTGGCACATATTGGTTGTATTCAGCCAAAAAAAGGTATTTTCTGGAACCAGCCTTGATCTAATTACTAATTTTTTGAATTTTGTAAAAGCTGTATTAATCAAAGGACTCTCATGCTGTATAACAGAAAAATTCTTCCTAGACCATAACAATATATTCAGAAAATCCAGGTAATCTCAATAAGAGAAATAAAGTGTTAATGAAGAAGAAGAATAATGAAATATTGAGATGGTAGCTCAAAAATAGGGACTTCAGATCAAGAAATGTCTTGAGAATGAGGTTTGCAACACATATTCAGAAATATATATGACAAGGTGATTAAACAAAATTATTTCCACAAATTTGCACTAAGAGAACAAAATAGATGTCAATTTATTTAAAATTATATAGGTGTTAGAGGGAGGGCATGATTTTATGTATTTTAACACAAGCATACTATTTATGTTTTTTGAAATACCAACTTTTATATACTCTAAATCAGCAGTCCCCAACCTTTTTTGCACCAGGAACTGGTTTCATGGAAGACAATTTTTCCATGGACAGATAGATGGCAGAAGGGATAGTTTTGGGATGAAACATTTCCACCTCAGGTCATCAGGCACTAGCTCTCAAAGGGAGGATGCAACCTACATCCCTCACATGCACAGTTCACAATAGGGTTTGCGCTCCTATGAAAATCGAATGCCACCACTGATCTGATGGGAGGTGGAGTTCAGGCAGTAATGCTCTCTCACCCAACACTCACCTCCTGCTGTGCAGTCTGGTTCCTAACAGGCCACGGACTGTCTCTGGACCATGGCCTCAGGGTTGGGGACCCCTGCTCTAAATATACTCCTCTATTCTTATCAATAACCACTTGGCAAACCAAGTATACTTTTATTAAGTTCTCAATTATCTCTATGTTAGCAACCTCCTACATCTATACTCAGGTCAAATAAGTACCAATATCTAACAGAAATCAATAAAGAACATAACATGTGGAACCATTGCTTTTTCAGTTACAGGTGATTATGTTCAGAAAAGAATGCAATAATTCCTTTAATGTTAACTCCACTTAAATGTCTGTTTTCCACCTTTGTGTCTTGCCAGAAGCACAATAATCATTCCAGACCTGAGCTATGTAATAAAGGTCTGGGAATAGTTTACTTGCTTGATTTGTTCCTCATACTAAGACATAGAACATGTGTTATTCCACCATCTGGGACCACTATTTGTAACTCTTCCTAGGTCTCCACAGAGTCACATGCTCTGAAATACAATAATACAAATAATAACATATTATTTCACCTTTGGCTCAACCTATTATTCAAAGAAGCCAATTAAACTTTTCATTTGAAGTAAGTTTTAAAAAATGCTTTGTTGGAAAATAATGCATAAAGTGCATTTGTATTTTAAATTTCTAAAACAATTACCAAAGTATCAGAAGTTTACAGCTTTATAGTAATCCTCAAACAAAAATCAACTGGAGGGGGGTGGTTAGGAATCAAATGATTACATTTTAAAATGCAACAAGGGAGGTGATGAAAGCATATTAAGAATGAAAAAAGAGTAAAACACTAACAGATGTGGAATATTGTACAAAGTCCAAACTCAATAGACATCCATGTAGAAAATAACCATGAAAATGAAAAAGCTAAAAGAAATTTCCTGAGGTGGTTTTAGTTTGAATTCAAGTAGGCTGGGCTCAGTTAAATTTTCCTAAAAATTTCCATTTCGCTGCCAACCTGGATGACTGATAAACAGATCTTAAATGCACAGATAAGCATATCACCCAGTGGGTAGAAGTATGGACTGGAAATAAAACGTGAGACATTCCCCCATTGCTAAGAGATACATACTGTATACATTACATTCCACAATGTTCTCTTGAAAATGCAAAAGCTGATTCTTCTGGATACTTCTCTGTGAACAATAGTCATGAGAATGGACTTCCTGAGTTTCTTTCCTCACCCCCACCCCAGGACCAGGCCAATTATGTCTGTACATAATCTACCAAGCCGGTGATTTTCCTGGAATTATTACTTGGGTTTAAGAGTCAATTACTACAGTTCTCACAGGGTCACTCCATCCAAAGAGCCTAGATTGTTCTTCAGGAGTTTGCTATGACCTCCAGGGTTCTCAAGTGATCTGTCCTCAGCCTCACTCACCAAGCTCAATCGGTGAAACTCTGCTATCCCACAGCTACACTGGATTTCAAAAAGTCTTTTCAAAAACACACAAGCTCTTTCCTGATCCTTCTCTTTCTCTCTGCCTGAAATGTTTTCCCTGGGTTCTTTGCATGTTTGAAGTGGTCTTATTCTTCAGATCTCTGCTTAAATACAACTCTGAAAGGTCTTCCTGAATGCTAGGTAAAGTGTTTATATTTTATATAGAAAGGAACTGGTCTCCGTTACTATCTGTAACAGCAACCCTTTATTCTCCTGGTTATTACTGTTCACTTGTTTACTTTTTGTTTTCCTCCCCAGAATGTAGCTGGGCAGGGAAAAGTTCTGTCTCATTTATTATTGTGTCCCCCTACTGCCTAGCACACCTTCTGCAACATAGGCCTCAGAATAATGTTATTAAATAACAGAAGAATGAAAGTTTTTATGGTGAAATGGAAAGATAGAAGGAAATAATAGCCATTCTAACTGGGGTAAGACGATATTGCAGTTTTGATTTGCATTTCCCTGATGATTAGTGACGTTGAACATTTTTTCATATACATTTTGGCCATTTGTATATTTTCCTTTGAGAAATGTCTATATAGATCCTTTGCCCACCTTTTAATGGGATTGTTTGGCTTTTTGGTCTTGAGTTCCTTGTGTATTCTGGATATTACTGTTAATCCCTTGTCCGATGAATATTTTGCAAACATTTTCTGTCATTTAACAGGCTGTTTCTTCACTCTGTTAATTGTTTCCTTTGCTGTGCAAGAGCATTTTAGTTTAATATAGTCCCATTTGTCTATATTTTTGTCTGTGCTTTTGGGGGCTTACTTATAAAATCCTTGCCTATATAAATGTCCTAGAATATTTCTCTCATGTTTTCTTCTAGTAATTTTTTAGTTTTAGGTTCAATGACTATTATCAAAAAGATAAAAATATAACAAATGCTGGCAAAAATGCAGAGAAAAAGGAACTTATACACTATTGGTGAAAATGCAAAATTAGTACAGCCATTATGGAAAATAGTATAGCGACTTCTCAATAAACTAAAACTAGAACTACTTTACAATGCAGCAATCCCACTACTGAGTATTCAAAGGAAATGAAATCTGTATATCAAAGGTATACACGTACCCCATGTTTATTGCAGCACTATTCACAATAGCAAAGATATGTAATTAACCTAAGTGTCCATCAACAGATGAATAAACAAAATGTGACATATTAATAGCATGAAATATGACTTAGTTATAAAAAAAATGAAACCATGTTATTTGTAGCAACATGGAGGAAACTAGAGGTCATTATGTTAAGTGAAATCAGCCAGATATAGAAAGACAAATATTGCGTGTACTCACTCATGTGGGAGCTAACAAACTGGATCTCATGGAGGTAGAGAGTAGAATGACAGTTACCAGGGGCTGGCAAGTATGTGGGTGTGTATGGGAAGATGGAGAATATAGTCTGGTTAATGGGTACAAACATACAGTTCAATAGAAGAAAAAAATTGTAATGCTCAGTAATAGAGTTGTGTGAATATAGTTAACAACAATGTGTTATATATTTCAAAATAGCTGTAAGTAAGGACTTGAAATGTTCTCAACACATAGAAATAATACATGCTGATGGTGATGGATATGATTAATATCCTGACTTGATCATTACATTCTATACAATTAACAAAGTATCACATGCAACCCATAAATATGTACAAATATTATACATCAATGAAAAAAGATGGAAGAAGGAGAGAGGTTCATGTCGATGGTGAAGGAGATGAGAGTATTAGAATTAGGGTGACAAGTTGCTTATTTCCTGTGACTCTTTCTAAACCCCGTGGTTTTCCCCAGAATCCACATGGACAAGATGAAATTGTTCTTAAGTGTATCCCTGGATCCTTTGGGGATGTAATAATGAGGTCTGACTTAAAGAAGAAAATGGAAATCAGAGGGAAATAGCCAAAATACCACAAAAACAAGTCTTCACATACTCTAAAGGGACTAATAGAGTCTCTGGATGCACTCCTACTAGTTACCTTAGCCATTTACCCTGTCTGTAAATTGGGAAATTGAACATTGCTAGAAGATAAATTTTAAACATCTTAAATGTGTTAAATGGTTAATTAAAAAGACAAAAATTAGGAAAAGACTTGTTAGAAAAAGGCAAAAGACAGTAAAAAGAATGCTTATTATATTCATAGTATGAAATCATTGGGAACAGTGTAAGATTAGAGACATACATGTGAGAAGGTGAGTAACATTAAGAATCAGAGCAAAAATGCAGCTGAGAATAACCCTGCAGTAATCCTTAGTCAGATGCCCTCTGTGGGGATAAAACACACATCATCACATTGTTGGTTGGTTCAGGAATTCAGTGACCTTCAGTTAAGCTGTACTGATGCAATGTACTGGTGAGAATAGATGTTTGCACTGCTACTGAGGATGGAGCAGCTTTTTCCTGATGTTTACTAAGTAGAACTTGGACGTAAAACATCAGCAATGAAGAGGGAATAGACAACTTAAGTGTTTTCCCGTAAGCACTCACTCGTCTCTCACTTGTCCCTGCCAAGGGCTCCAAGTCAATCTGAGCAGAGAGCTGAAACCCCACTGAGCTGACAGCTGCTGCTGGCCTGGAGCCCACTATGGACCTGAGGAGAATAATGCTCCCCACTTCACTCAGGGCTTAAAATAAAGCTGACTCACCATTTTGGAGATACACAATGTGTCCTCCTGGGGAGAGCTGAGGTCTTTGCCTATGATCTTCTTGGGTCACACAATAATAGCAGCCTTCTGAAAATACGTTAAACACGCCACAAACTGAATCACTTCAGTTCACCAATTTGCATTATTTTCCTGTTTGCTATGCAATGAAGAACACATGGACTTTCCAAAATTACTTTTGCTTCTCCACTCATTTCAGAAAGTTGAGGATAACTTTCCAGACCTTGAAAAATATTTATCAAATAATATTTTCTAAAGAAATCATAGAGAACTCTTAGACCTGTGGTCCAAAGTAGTGGCGACATGCAGGCTCAAGGGTCATTGTCAGGCATTCCTGCATTTCTTTCCTTTTATGTCCCAAAGTGATGGCTGAACGTTAAGAAATAGATTTGAAATATGTTTTGACAAATGCTTAGAGAAGAAATTTGTCAACTAGATAAAGGATGAAGCCATCCATTTGAGAGTACCCAAATAATAAAAAATTACAAGGGTTTCCTGGGATACCATTCCTGAAAATTCATCTTCCTTTTTGACAAAGGATTCTTAAACAAATATAATTATTCACCATATACAAAAGCTATGTGTCATCAGAAACAATTTATGAAGCAGTAGAAGGTTGTATGTGGCAATATATTAAACACTTTTCAAATACATAGGCAGCAGGGGTTTTCTAATATGCAAATAATTTAAGTTCTCTATTAATCATCTGATGAATTTCAGAGAAAAAATGGATACCTTATAAATGGTGTGGAAGAACTGGAACATTCTGAAACACCTCATTAACACATCTAAGAAACTGGAGCATATTTTAATCATATGTGTTTTTATAGCCTAGTTCTTTAAAAACTGGTAAACTACTTCTGTTTTTAACAGAGGGATTCAGATGATCTAGAATATTCCCTTTCTATTTTTAAAATCATTCATTTCCTACTATGTCGCAGGCACTATGCTAAGCACTAAGCATATAGGAATTAAAAACCTGGGTACGGTGGCTCACATCTGTAATCCCAGCATTTTGGGAGGCTGAGGTAGACAGATCCCTTGAGTTCAGGAGTTCGAGACCAGCCTGGGCAACATGATGAAACCCCATCTTTACCAAAAATACAAAAAAAATAGCATGTTGTGTTGGCATGTGCCTATGGTCACAGCTACTCAGGAGTCTGAAGTGGGTGGATCGCTTGAGCCCATGAGGCGGAGGTTGCAGTGACCCGAGATCACACCACTACACTCCAGCCTGGGTGACAGAGCAAGACCCTGTCTCCAATAAATAAATAAATAAATAAATATTTTTTAAAAGGAATTTAAAAGAGAAAAGATCCATGCCTTCGTACAACTGTTTATCAAAGGAAGTAGATTTTCATATTTAATGATATAATTATGTCTATGAAAATTTCCCTTAAATGAAAATTAGTGGCACTAAAATAACTTATAACGGGATATTCTGACTTAGTTTGGAAAATCAAATAAAAGTTTTTTGAGGAAGTGATGTTAATCTGAGATACGAAGTATGGATAATACTAGATAAAGAGAGAGCATTCTAGGGAAAGGAACAGCATGTGTGAAAGACATGAGATGGGAAGAAGTGTAACAAGTTTAATAATTAAAAGAGCCAAAGTGGCTGGAAGCTCAAAAGCAAGGGGGAGGGTAAAGGGAGATGAAGGTATTAATGTAAGCAGAATCTTTCCAAAATTTTTGTGTAAAAAATTTGAAATTTATCTTGAGTCAATGGGAAAGTTTGATGTATTTGATACATCAGAATACTATGTATTTTTAAATATCAATTTTTTTTGCTATTTTAAAAATGAATTGAAGGAAGAACAAAGACGTATATAGAGAGATGCATTCAGCAGCTATTGCAAAAGTTCCAAAACACAAAAATAGTAGCATAAAGTTGGATAGTAGAATCAGTGGAAATGAAAAAACGTAGATGGATCTGCAATGTAAAGGAGAACACTTGATTTATCTGGTACAGAGTGGAGTTCAGTAAACATTTGTTAAATGAATGACTGATTGGTTTAGCATTTAGGAAAAGAGAAGAATCAGGCATACTTCTTCCACTGGTTTAACTGAGAACTTCTTATGCACAAAGGTGTTTTCTATTCAAAGAGTTTTCCACAGACCAGCAGCATCAGCTTCATTTGATACCTTGGTAGAAATGCAGAATCTCTGGCCCTCCTCTCAGAACTACTAGGAATGTGGCTGTTAATGAGATCCTTCGATGATTTGTGCGCACGTTAAAATTTGAGGCGTGCTCTCAGGTAGGGCAACATTGAGGCTCAGGCATACAGTTGAAACCAAAAGAAAGAAATGCAGAATGTATTTAAATTATACATGGATTGAAGATAACAGCCTATTAAAGATTTACTTTGGTACATAATTTGGTGAATCTTTTATGGAAACTTGTCACCAAATTTGCCAAATTGAATTTTCAAAATTGAAAACTCATAAAACAATGCTTGTGATAAGACTATTTCTCTGCCTAAATGAGTAATAATAATTGTGGTAATGACAAGGGTTACATTGTGTTTTATCATTAGTGTATGTGTGTATATATATTTTTTCTGTTAGGGAAATTTATATGAAAGAAAAAAATCCTTACAAGTAGGGGAAGAAAAGACTATTGTATAGTGTGTGCAAAAAAATGTTAAAATTCTGAATTACACCTAAGTATTTTGACAGAAGCTAACTTAAGAAAACAAAGATAGCTTAAGAAAACTAAAGCTCTACATAATCATATCATAAAATCTATATCCCATGTGTATAAAAAAAATTATGTCATGCTGTTTGTACAGAACAAGCACCGAAGTCCTAGAATATAGAAAAGATGTGTGTCCAGGATTGCTGTATCTATATGAACCTTGATAGGAGGAAAATGCCAAAAATAGTTCTGAGTTGCACTCTAACCCAAAGTACCATGCAACCAAGATTACTAGCCTGCTTACCATTATGCACTAGATTAGTTCCATATATCCCCAAAGTGGAGGGGGCAGGGGAGGGAAGCCACAATATTACATCTATCCTTTATATATTGCCAAAAATAGACAAGGTTCAATTGTGCTCAATGGCTCCTGAGGTTACAGAACATCATTCTTTTCTAAAGTTCCAGCTGGCAGGAAGCTCCCCTACTCTCACCTGCTCCTTTGTTTTTTTGTATTCATGCACAGGACAGTGGAGTAACCAGTTTGGCCTGTGTCATCATGTCGATATTGTGGTTAGAAAAAAAAAAGGCACAGGACAATTATGAGATCAACAATTGTATAATTCAAGGCGGTCACTTAATATTAAAATCATATGTATATAACTTGAAAAGGGCACAGAGAGGAGCAACAAGAATGTCACAAAGTAAAATGTTTGACCTGCAAAGAAAGAATGAAAATGATAACCTGCCTTGACCTTGGAAACAGGAGGCTGGCAGAAGAAATGAGAAGCCTAAGAATATATGGCAGACTTTAAAGGTGGAGGCACTTGCACTTGGTCAATAGGGCAACAGAACAACACGATGGAAATGGCCACAACAGAAGTTTAGGATAAACCTTAAAGGGTGAGAAAGCCCTAGCCTCATGGTTAATACAGGACTTTGGATTTTATTATCCCTGGATTTAAATTCTGGCTCTGCCAGGTTAAGATAAAACTGACCAGAAAACTGTAGAAATAGAGAAACTGTGAATTGTTATTTTTGTAATAAAGAGGGTGAGAGGGTGGGGTTTAGATTATTTTAATGTCCTTGTAGTGAAGACTGAAACATATCATCTTAATCTCTGTTTTGTAATTCCTGTCAGTTACTTGCTAAACTTTTTTTTTTTTAAATTTCGTGCCTTTTCTCTCTCTGTGTTTTAAGAGCACCAGCTCCAAAGTCTCACTGCCTGGGTTTGAATATTTACTAGTTACTTACTCTCTTGAAGTTTGAGGTCTCATACTCATAAACTACAAAAATGATGGTACCTATGTTGTATGGTTTTCAAAGAATTAAATGATGCCTTCTGGACTGCTTGGGATATAGTAAACATGCAATAAATGTTGGGTCTTTTTATTAGTATTCCTGGCTTGTATACAGGACTAAGTACCTATGAAGAATTCAAAGATGAATCAGATAATGAACCTAACTCTAAGAGCTTTTAGAATCAAGTAGGGAAAGTAAGACATGCGGTCAAGTGATCATAATAAAGACTAAATCTGTCTCCAGAGAGATACAGGTAAAATAAGATGGGCATTTAAAGGATAGAACTCACTTTAAAAGAGAGAGGAGAATATGGGAGGAATTTGTGGAGAAGGGGGTTTCTGAACTGAATTTCAAAAGACAAAAAGTTTGACTAACTAAAGATGGGAGTGGCACAGAGTAGTAGGAAAATAGTGAGATAATGCATTGCTTCATAAGGGAATAGGATAAGTATTCACTTTGCAAGGTTTTCAGGTTCTAATACTGACTTGAAGATACGTTTCAACAAATTTTCCTTTTAAAATATTCTAACACTATGCTAAACTTTCAGTAGTAACTTGGCCTGCACAAACCAGTCCCAAAAGCTGTGACACCTGGTTTGTTAAAGAAACAATAGGCATTTCAATGAAATGCCATGGCCTCGCACGGGGTATAACTCTTATGAGTTGTCATTGTGATTCCATTATTGAACTTGCTTCCAAGTGTTATAGTTTAATCATCCATATTGGTGCCAGAACAGTAGTTTATTCATAATTGTTAAAAGAAAAACCTCAAATAATCTAAACAACCTACTAGATCCCGAATACAAAACTCAAAGTGCATCTTTTTTGGAACAAATGTTCTATTTCGCACTTTGATTCGAAAAGTGTAGAAAATCATGAACATCAATAAGTTAAAGATGTTTGAAAGGAATGGATTCGTTTTCTGAGACACACAGAAAATGTATTGAGATGAAAAGACTAGGGGAAACATTCTTGGCAAAATATATTCATGATTTTTCTTCAGGCCGTTAATTTGGAAACTTTTGCGTAACTATGAGGGAATGACTCTTGGGACTCCCAGACATAGCTTTCCTCCTCTCCTCCCATCACCTCTGTCCCAGCTTATGAATATGGTTTTTAATAATATACATTTATATAAACACATATCTGTTTTATTTGTACATTTCAATAAAAACACGAATTGTGTAGCATGAGGACTTAAATTCTCAGCTCCACCAAGGGGGCGTTGCCTTCTGAAACTTTGTTGACATTCAGTGGGTCAGAATTAGATACCAAGAAGGAAGGATGCCATCACTTCACCAACTTGACCCAATCAATTCGGACCAGCTGAGAGCAAAACAGAAGCAAATACAGATTAAACTAGCTCACCCCAGAGAACGTTCACATCCTTGGCTGAGGTGTCCAAATGAATCAATAACATGCTTTCCTGACCTACATGTAACGGTAAAAAATTCAATTCAGGTTCACAAAGAAACTGTTAGCTTTGGCTATAGCAACGGCATTTCCCCCTTCTTTGGAATGAATTGAACTAAAGTTTCTTCTGAGTCATAAATTCCTCAAAATTAAATCTAATGCAAAATCACGTTTCCTATAAGAAAAATCAAATTTGCAGTTTCATCAGAACTGAGATACATGGACTCGAGTTCAATGTGGAAGGAATCCCCTGCTTGGGCTGTGTTTCTACTAATGATATTATGGCACCCTCTCTCCTTTCTACTTCTGAGACACTATTTTATTTTTATTTTTCTTTTTAATAAAGGAAGGAGTTCAAAGAATGTCTTAAGTAGAATAATGCCTAGATTTATGGGGAATATTATGTCTTGGGAAACATATTTTGTTGTAAACATTTTTTTAAATTCTTCTGAGAGGTAGGCTGTGTATTGTGGGAAACAGAGGGCCTCCTCTCATCTGTGCACCATATGAACTGATAGTTGAACAGCTGTGGTATATACACACATTTATGTACATATTAAAAGTGATAGCTACATCTGAACCTACATTTTCTAAGGAAAACCACATTGAGAATCATCACATTGTAGCAGCTTACCGAAGCTTATCTATCTTAGGTGAGGACAAAACCCTTCACTGGGGAGTTTATTTTACAAAATTATCAATGAATTCTAATTTCTAGGTCATGAGAAATGCCACGTACTGAGAAAGGAATGCTTTGCCTATATTTGTCAAACAGAAGATAGAGTGATTTTTTTTTTTTTTTTTTTAATGCATGATTACAGGAAGGCAGTAGAGTACATTGGAAAGAACATGAACTTCACAGTCAGAAATAGCTAGGTTTGAATCTTAGCTCTACCACTTACAAGAGTCCTAGTTTTGAGTACGTTATTTCTCTGAGTTTCAGTTTCTTAAATATCTATGGTAGAAATGATAATGCATATCTTGCAAGCTAATTGTGGAGGAATAGATAAGATCATTTGTGTATCCCAGTTTCTAGACTTCTCAAAATCCTAGGCACAGTTGGGGCCTTACTCTTACTGATGGAAATAACGCAGACCTTAGTGTTTTTTGCCCAGTCCCTCATAATGGAGGATTTACAGTCTAGCCAAGTTTCACCCAGTTATTTCTTGACACTACTAGATAAATCACCCCAACAGTATTTACTACCCCAGTGCTTTCCTTTGCAACGTTCTCTGAGCCTGAAAGCTTTCCTATGCCAACACTGCTGTTGCAGTTCATGAGAAGGCCAATAGATGTTCTAGGAATTTTGGCTTCCAGAGCTGCCCAAATGGAACACCTTCAAGGTTTTGAGCCACTGCCTTCCCCTAAATCCTGTCTGCACTGAAGCCAGGATGAGGCCTACTCAGAAGTGAGAAGAGAGTCTCTTTGTCTTTTACTCTGTGACATACTATGTCACCTGAGCCCAAAACCTACTTGTGCCACCCTGGTTTTCAGAGTAACTCACACAATCAGCTTCTTCACCATTTGCCTACAGCTTTCCTCCCCACAAAGCTCAGTGATAGAAGCCATAGAGAACTGCTGTGTGATCTTGAGCAAGTTACTTAACTTTTCTGTACCTTGGTATCCTGCCATATAAAATAAGTATTATACTAATATGTACTCAGTAGAATTGCTGTTACGACCATATGCTTCAAGTATACAAAATGTACATTGTAAGTATTGCATAAGTGTTAGTGGTTAGCAGAACTTTTATTATCCTTAGAATTATTCTAGAATGTAGGCCCTGGGAATAAGAAGAAATTGTTGGAAGAATTATATAATGACTGAAACCATTTAATTGAAATATGAAAACAAGAAGTGATTAATGCTGTACCCCAAACTGGTATAGTTATCTCTAATCAGAAGATACTGTTTCAAAACAAGTAAGTATTCTGGCAACACAGAGGAAAAATTAACTTGTCCTACAAACCTAAGCTAATTGTATAAGAGGGAAGGAAGAAAATTCATACTGGAGTTACTATTTTCAAAAACCTGGACAAATTTAAGTGATTTTAAAAGAAGAGAAGAGGAGATGGGAAAGCCAGATTAATGGTACATCATGACTGTGGAGATGGCAAGAAAACCAGGTATATCTGAAAACAGTGAGTGGTACACAGGATAATGGAAATGAAAAATGTGGGCATTCCCGTTTGAAAAGTAAGCTGGGAGTGGGGATAGCATTGAATGGCATGTTCAGAAGTTTAAATTTACTCTTCAAGCAATGAAGAAACAGCAAAAATTTTTGTAAATAGAACCCTTGACCATTTTAACATTTTCAAAGAATGCTCACTTTCAAACATGATGCTTGAAAATCCTCAAATTGCCTTTTATGTTCTAAATTTGCATGTGTTTTTGCTGGTAGTGCAAGCTGTGTAATTTCTAGGTGTGCCAGCATCTTAGCACAAATTTTTAAATTGTATGTTTATTGCATTTTACCTATATTATTATACCAACAGAAAATAAATTAAAGTGCTGACATAGGTGAGAAGCAAAGACCTCATGAACTGAATAAGCTTTGAGATAAAGATGGAAATCATCACATAGAGACTGTTAGCCTTCAATTTGTTACTCACTGAACCTAAGCCTGTTGACTGCATTAGTAATTATGAATGAAGAGAACAAAGTCAAAGAACATATGTGAAATGCTAATTACAAACTTCTAAGACAATATCTAAAAGGCGAACTATAGTTAGGAAGTTTGGATCAATTTTTTGTACTCCAGGAGTTTTTTTCTTACAATATGTATTTCACTGGTGGCTTGTACATATTTGCCTTTGGTTAAGTTTTCAGGAATGTTGTTATGTAAGAAAACGGGACTATTTGAAACTGATGTTTTGAAAAGATAACTTGGATAACCCTGTGGGTAAGGGAAGAAAGCTTTGCTATAGTTCAAATTAAAGATGATGGAGACCTAAGGCAAAAGTGGAGAGCATGAGCGGAGGTTCCACAGCAGCTGCTCAAGAGAAGAGAAAGGAAGGTCAGAAAAGAAAGGAAATTGGATGACAGAATATCATCTAACTTTCTCTAAGATGTTTCATGAAGTTTGTATAAACCTGATGTCAATGCCACACAAAGAGAAACAAAAAAAGGAAAATTACATCTTGAACTGTGTGTACATAGACAGAAAAGTTCTAAGAAAATATTGGCAAACCAAAGATAACAATGCCTAAAAAATCATGACCGCGTTGGATTTATTCCAGCCGTGAAATGATGGTTCAATATTAAAAAGACATTAATATACATTACCACATCAACATACTTTTAAAAACACATCATTATTCCAACTTGTGGAGAAAAGGACTTTAAGTTCAGTGCCCATTCATGATATTTATGACAAAATCTTTAGCAAAATAATAAGATGGGACTTAACCTGGTATATCAGTTTGGGTCTAATCAGGAAAGGAAAACCACACAGCAATATGAATAGGAAAAGTTTAATTAAAAGATTTTTTAAAGCAAAATGTGTTATTAGAGTGGGTGAGGGATTAGCTACAGCAAATATAAAATGCACCACTACCACGAGGGCTGAGATACAGTGCCCAGAGAAGACCCACTCCCCATTCCAGATCCAGAACTCCTTGGAGTGGGAGATGGTAGAGAAGTTACTAGGGTGCCATGCCACTGGAATTCGATGAAAATCTGCCCTCAGGAAATTGCAAGAAACCTGCTCTGAGGTTTTGCGGGAAAATTGTTCATAGAGCAGTATCTTCCTGGAGGAACTGTGGAATGAAACAATAGAAGAGGCATGCCAGTGGAAGCTGCTGTTCACGGGTGGCTTCTCCCCTCCATGCACTCTGGTCGCCTAGCACTGAAGAAGCAGTTTGTGCTATAGGAGCTGGACATGGGGGAAGCTGCCCATGCTGCAGGAACCTGATCTTGGAGAAGCTGTAGTGCTTCAAGAGAAGATGCTAGAGGAGCTGCCTGTGCTGTAGGGGCTGGGCAGTGGACAATCCATATGAGCAGGAGCATGCACAGTTACCACCCCAAAATCAGGAAAGAAAACCCTTTCCTCCTGCAATCTATCTCTACAACCCACTACTGGCAAAGTTTCACATTATGCCAGCTGTCAAAGGAAAAATCTTAAAGGGCCCATCTCCATTTATACAGGCAGACAATGAAGAGTGGATTTGGAGTGAAGAGGCAATAATTTGATACCCAGTGCAGCTAGTAATAGAAATCAGCCAAAAAATATAGCATATAGAGCAATTATTATAATTTTACAATATTTTAAAATATTTCTTTTTAAATCAAGAAAAGGGCACAGATTCTAGCTATCATTTCTCCAACATTTAACTGAAAGATCTAGCCAGTTAAATAAAAATGAAACAAAACATATAAGCGTTGAAATCAAAGGGAACAAAAGGATTATATTTTCATGAAAATCATAAGAGACTACAGATAAATAATTAAAATTTACATCATTTTTAACTTAGGCTGCCAGACTATGAGCTCATATTTTTAATCGTCTGCATATGTTGTCCTCTTAAATTCTCAAAGACAAGTGTGCCCAGGGCAGTGGCTCATGGCTGTAATCCCAGCACTTTGGGAGGCTAAGGAAGGTGGATGGCTTCAGCCCAGGAGTTTGAAACCAGCCTGGACAATATAGTTGAGACTCTGTCTCTAAACACACACATACACACAGAATTACAAAAATTAGCCAGGGATGGTGACCTGTGCCTGTAGTCCCAGCTACTCTAGAGGCTGAGGCAGGAGGATCACTTGAACCTGGGAAGTCGAGGCTGCAGCGAGCTGAGATTGTGCCACTGCACTCCAGCCCATGTGAAAGAGCATGACCCTGTCTCAAAAAAAAAAAAAAAAATCTTTTAAACATTTGTCTGTGGCACATTTTTAGGTCCCATGTACTCCATGATGCTATAGCTAGAAATAACACTGTTCCCCACAAATAGAAATTAAACCCCCACCTCACAAACACACAAACACCTATACACACACAATGCCCACACACAAACACACATGAATGCAAAGGAAGAACTGGAAAAATGGATGACATTATCCATGAGACTATGACTTGATTTCCATTTCAGCTGATACAGAGCTGATTTTTATGGTTGAGATCCAATATGCAAGTTCAACATTCAACAAATATCGATTGAGCACTTGTTATGGGTTAGGCAATCTAAGTTGCTGGAAAAACAGCGCTAACAAGATAAGCAAAGTCCCTGCTCTTTTCAACTTACATTCGGATAGGAGAAGTTCTGTGAGGAAAGTAAAACAGGGTAATCTACTAAGGGTGCCTTGGTGAGCTTAGCAAAGATTCTTCTTCCAACAAATCAACTCAGCAGGTGGAGCACTAACACCAGTCTTATGAGTTTAAGTACTGATTACAAAACTAAATTTGATATAACATCCTTGCCCAATGCACACTCCAGTCCATCGATTTCAGGGTTATTTAATGCCTAATGGGCTCCTGAATAAGCTCAGTTTGAAACCTTGGTGTACCATTTACTATTCATTAGCTATTCATGACACCTCTAAAATGGAGATAACATATATATATATATATAAAAAAAACATTACATATAATCACATATGATGGTTATCAGGACTGAATGAAACTAAAGTGCTGGGCACAGGTGGTTAGCAGGCAGTATTCAATAAATATTGAAGATTATAATGATGATTTTAACTTTATTAAAATATATTATCATTTAATATAAAATATTAATATAAATATTTTGTTTTATTTTTATTAAAAGCCATATATCTTAAAGAAGTTATCCTATCAAATGTGTCAAGCAAATGGCATACCTATATGATAGTTACTGAGCCGAGTGAATAAATTTGTTGGTCTGCATCCAACTAAGATCTAACAGGCTCTTCTGTTAAAGAAATCATTAAAGCTAGGGAAATAGAGTTATACACGTTTCTCACCATTGGGTGTAGGCAGTCCCGATTTAGTGAAAACACATTTGTGGGCAAGCTTACATAGAACTGTAGTTTAGATTTACACAAACTATACATTTTCAAAGCATGTTATGATTATTTACCATGTTGTTATGACAAAGAGCCAAAGCTGTAAGTCAGCATTGTATGGGAAATGCTTACAATTACATACAAAGAAGAAATTAAAGGTATTTACAGAAGCTTTAAGTAAAGAAAAAAAGCAGGAAATTCTGTGTAGTATTTTTATTTTTGATGAATTGTTTAATCTTTTGAAGTGATCATTTTGGGTGAGGTGTGTAATCAAGATTGGTGATGTTAGCTTGCAAGTCTTTCGCCAGTAGCAGATAGCAGGGATCTGGTATTGATGTCAAAAATAAAAGAAGAAAGGGAGAGAGAGGTAGCAAGGGAAGCAGAAAGGCTTAGAAGGAGGATAAGAGAGATAGAGAGAGATCTCCAGTTGTCATAGTGATTCATTTTGTGTTTTCTATTTAAAGCTGTTGCTAAGGCATTATTATAAATGCAATTCTCTGCTTTTCCTTCTCATTCTCCAGATTTTCTTACGTTCATCTTTCTTACCTAATTTTTTCTGTATCTTTTGACTCTTCTCAAAGTCTGGTTTCTTCTGTTGGGTCTAACATTTTGTTTGCTTTCTGTTTGTTAATAGAAAATAATGATCCATTCAGGTCAGCAGAGGAACTGAATAACAATGTTATGTCCTTCTCCCTTATAAAAAAGACTAAAGTTTTGTATAGGAGGAGGCATTAAGTAAATTTTCTAAGAAGTTTGCTTTTGATGGAAGGAATACTATGGAGATTATTTTTCTTTTATTAATCTTCAGAAAGAGGCTACAGTAACATTCCCAATACCACCTTAGTGACTTCTCTAGCCTGAAGCAATATTATATACAAAATATAGAATCATAGAATTGTTGGTGGATCTATGTCATTTTTCATCTATCCAGGAGGTCTTCTCCTTCCTAATCCCCCCTTGGTTTCTGTCAAAGATGTCATCCTTTCCTCATTATATGTAGTCTCAGTGGGAAGTAGCATCTGCTTCCTATCACAGTCTGGGAGTCAGATCCTCCCTCACCGTGTTCCTGCACACAGAGTCAGTAGACTGTGATCTGGGCCAGAAAAATAGGATACGTTCTCCCTGGACCAGAATGATAAAGGATGTAAGTCATGGTTAGAGCTTATTGTTTATCACTGCAGTGGTGACATGCTACCTAAATTCCTGTTGAATGTCATTCCTCTGTGATCCTCAAGTGTGATCCAAGTGAATCCCTTTTGCTTTAAGTAGCCAGAGTAGATTTTTTTGTTGCTTACAACCAAAAACTGAATTTTAGAGTCATTTCATGGATTGGAAGAAATCTTGGAAGTTCCATTTTAGGAAAAAGACATAAACAAGATGAGAATTGTCACCTGCAAAACAAGGTTCAGATAAACTAACCTTATCAATGACCATCCATCACTTGATTGACAGCGGATCATAAGCATGCAGTAGTTTTATCTATAAAAGGACATTCAGAGATCACCTAGTATGGATTGGGCTCACTGCTCTGGAGAAGGGATGTCACACAGAACAGGAAAAAAGTAAATTCTCAAAAATAGACCTTAGAATACTAAGCAAAAGATATATATGATCAAGGATTTTTGAGTTCTTGAAGCCTAGCTTTGGTTGACTAAAATCCAACTTAGTGTGAAATGAGAAGAATGTATATAAGAGTCAATTTTTCTATCCTGAAGTTAATTAAAAAGAAAAAGTCAAGGAGGGAGAAGAAAAGCCTAATAAGAGAGCAGCAGGAATACACGTTGGGTAGGAGCTTTATGCCATCTTTTCCAGATTGTCCTCTCTCTAAAAGAGGTTTAGAATAATAAGAGAGTACATTAAATGTGCCTAGCCTCTAAGTGAGCCTAAGGAGGCAGGAAGCCTTTCTGAGATACTCACACTCAGGAGTGATTGGCAGTGGAAGAGAAGGCACAATACCTTGGTGTCTAGGCAGGAGGGATGTATGTGGCCTTCCAAGTTTTGATTATATAGCAGAGAATCAGGAAGTTTCTCAAGTTCTTATAAGGGATGCAGAAATACCCTAGAGAGGTTTGACTCCTAATATGATTTGGCTTTGTGTCTCCATCCAAATCTCATCTCGAATTGTGATCCCCAGTTGTTGAGGGGGGGACCTGGTAGAAGATGATTGGATCATGGGGTCAGTTTCTCACATGCTGTCTCATGGTAGTGAATGAATTCTCATGAGATCTGATGGTTTTATAAGTGTTTGGCAGTTCCTCCTTTGCTCTCTCTTGCTTGCTGCCATGTTAGACGTGCCTGATTCCCCTTCTGCCATGATTGTAAGTTTCCTGAGGCCTCCCAGTCATGTGGAACTGAGAGTCAATTAAACTCCTCTTCTTTATAAACTACCCAGTCTTGGGCAGTTCTTTATAGCAGTGTGAGAATGGACTAACACAACTCCTCTGAGAGTCCAAGAGCATCCTGTGTGCATGGACAGATGCACATCAAATGAGAACTTGCCTCTCCACAGATGCCAGTGAAGATGGATGCCAAAATGTAGGGTAGGGATAATGTACATTTGAGTGGATGCCAGTATGGACATATTAGGAGCTTGGACCATATCCCTGATCCTTCAAACCCAGCCTCATAAATACATAATGTTACAAAAGCTCACTGGATTGCAGATCATTTCAGGTAAAAAAAGAGGATTGATCTGAATGAGGAAATTCCTAAGTTGAGTTTACTTGGCATTAAAATTATATTTTATGCAGTCAGGAAAAGTGACAGCTAAATAGAAAATCTACTTTGAGTTATAGAATAATAAGAACGATATATTCTTGGATGAACAAATGATGGATCAAAAAGATTGTACCTCATAAATGTAGCCAAGAGTGTATCACTTACTTTGTTAAAAATTCTTCAAATATCTGATAAAAATATTTTGTGATTGCCTGCACAGAATCCATTCCCTCTTGTTCTGAGTTGTCTTTCTCATGTTAAGGTAAAAGCTTGCCTGAGAGTAGAACCAAAATAGAGAAAGTAAATACATAGAGAAACCGAAACTGTCCTGAAATTATTACTGGAAGTCTGGATCTAGCTCTGCCTGGACCAGATTTTTTTTCTTCACTATTTTTTGGTCATATGCAACAAAATTGTTTTGCTTGTTTAAGTAAAATTTGTTTACCCGAATTTGGGTACCTAAAAGAGCCATAATAGAAATACATTCTCATTGAAATTGAAAATAAAACACAAACTTCTTAGCATGACCTACCAGGTCTTATATCATCAGTTCCTTGCTGGGCCCTTCAGTCTCTTACTATACCCTTCCTCCACAACAAAGTTCTGGACATTCGAAATTATCGTGCCTCATTCTTCCCGGTCTCCCTTCTGTGATTCTCATGGCTGGTTCCTTCTCATCCTCAGGCCCTGGTTCAAATATTAAGGATACTATCTCTGCTCAATACTGCTCCCTACCCCACCTCAAATCTTCTCCATTTCATCACTCAGTTTATTTTCTTCATAAAATTTATCAGTACCTAGAAAAATGATGTCTATTTAATTGTTTACATTTCAAACTGTCTTCCTTCTCTAACCAAGATGGAAGCTTCATGAGGGCAGGTACCTTACCTATCTCAAGCAAACCATGGTGACTAACTAGCCTTTGGTAGGCACATAATCAATACTGCTGGAACAAATTAGTAAGTTTTACTTTTATATTGAACAATTACACAGTGCTTCCTATAATGCTACAGGTCTTCTAATTATTAATATTTTTCTTACAATGTTCCTATGAGGTTGGAATTAGTACTTATCTCCATTTGCGTGATTATCAATTTGAACCACAAGATGGTTAAGCCATTTGCCCAAGTGGGATAGCTGGCTTCATACTGGATTCACACTGGCCAGCTGGCTCTGAAATTACTTCTCTCATCCTCTGTGCTTTGCTTCCGGAAACACTAATTGGAAGATTTAATGAACAAGTTGGCTATTAAGAAACTGATCCTTGCTAGGTGGGCTGAGAATGCTCAGTTCTGAATGTAAAAAGCAATGATTGACCTTGAAATCCATGACTTGGCCAAGACATTAGCCCTAAGAGGTCCAACCAGTGACCGTAGGAGCTTCCTTCACATTTACTCCTACGATATTGTGCATATTTGAGAGAGTTGTTAGGCTGTAGTGGTGGTTTGTGAGTGCTTGTAAAATCTTTTACATCTATTTAATATTGTTATATAACCTTAGTCAGTTGAAAAGATACCAATTAGTTCATTCATGAGGAAAGACTGTAAGGGCTCTCAATGAGAAAAGACCTCAAAGGCATACTTTCTCATTCTTTACAAAGCAACTGTGACATTTTATAATGTTTGACCAACCATTGTATAGTGAATGCTGTTGAATTTTTGTAATGTACTTCAAATCCTATCTCCCATTTTCTTTAATACTTTTACAATAGTTATGGTCTGATGCTACTCATCATCTGGAAATAAGATGAATTTAATAGAAAGAATGTTTCTCATTTATTCTTCAAAACCATTTTTATGTTAACCAACATTTAAAAAGCTGTGGGTATATTTGTTTCTTTCCATTGAGAACATCACTCTTTCCTTGTTATAGACAACTTTTTTCCCCTTCTTTGGGCAAAACTTAATCCTCACTGAAATGAATTGCAGCTGTTGTCCAAACTTACATTTTTATACTGATAGGAAGCAGTCAGACATTTCAAATATTCAGTTTTGTTTAAAAGTAAGTTAACAGTTTGGTTAACTGTTAAGAGTACATCAATGAAGGAATTGTACAAGAATGTGTTTGTGGCCAACTGGAGGTTCGTCATTTAAAATACTTGTGAAGGCAATGCAGCCAGACTTGAAAGAGTTATAAGGTCCTGCAGACTTGGAGAAATTCATTGAGGGAGAATCCACTAACTCTTGAAGTGGTAGCTTTTGACTTCTGGCACTGTAAATACCAGCTAAATGAGGCACAGACTGCATTTCTAAATGAACTAACCCTTACATAATTTCCGTTTTTAAACAACTCCATAAGAGCTGCAATACTTAGAATTACAGAATCTGACATAACAAGATACATTTATTTTGAAATCAAACTCCCTAAAAATCCACCACTCCTTATATCTCCATTCTTGACTCAGAACAATATTGATTTCCTTTTTTGAAAACTTGCAAAGTATTAGGAAAATCAGCATTTGATACATTCTCTTCAACTTGAATTTCCCGCTAGCAATTCACACCTTATTTAGTCTTATGAAATAATGGTTAAAAGCATGGACCTGAGATAACTGATCAGAGTTAGAATCCAATTAATGTAAGCCCATTAGAAAGTAGCCTCACCACTTAATAGCCATCTAACTCAGGGTGAATTAGGTAACTTTTCTAAACCTCACTTTAATCTTCTGCATAAAAGAGATAATATTGTCCACTTCATAGAATTTTGGAGGGCATTAAAGAAAATAATCTATGTGTAGTACCTAGTATCTACTTTATGGTTCATCAATAGAAACTCCAAGAGTTAAAGCAAATATTAAAAAGCTTAAGTTACCATCAGAAAAAAAAGCTTCCATTTCCCACCAGCTTGTATTAATTAAAACTAATTCAAATTAACATAAGAAAAAACTTCCTTAATAATAATTCAAAATAATACTAAGGTGTCTTATATAACTCAAGGACAGGAATGCTGCTGGTCTCAGGAAGAACTGGAAGAGAAACTCCAAAGCCAACAGAATTATCTGTCTCTCACCTATTCGCATTTCTGAATATCCACTTTGTCCTTCTCTCTACTCTGTTTTCTCTCCCTTTTCTTGACCACATGGTAGAGGTCATGACCATTAACAACTCCCAAAGGTTATAAGTTCATCCATTTAAGAAGGAAAATTACTTGTTATTTACCTGCCAAATCCAAATCCCTGATCAAAACTTCACTAGTCCACTCTGGCTCAAGAGCCTACTGCTGGTCCAACAACTGAAATCAGAGAGCCCCTTGGCTATGATCATCATAATAGGAAGGGTGAATAGTAGTAAGGAACTATTTAGTTTCTTGCAATTGATTTCTTGGGTAACCATAAAATTCCCAGCCTTCTCCAACTCTGTTCAGCTCTTGCCTTATGTTGGGGCTTGTGTTATCTTAGAGATTTTGGATTCTGTTGTTGCTGATGCCATTTTTCTCCCAAGCCTGGTATCTTTCTATAATACTGCTATTATGAGCACAGTTACTAGCCTTGATGCAAATGGTCCAGGTTCTCAAAAGTGCTTACTTAATCTATGTGCCTTTTTCCTCTCCTCCAGGTGGATTATAGAATCTCAGCACATCAAAGTGAATTTAGAAAATGGAAGGCACACACACATGTATATGCACACTTTAAAAATGAGAAAACTGAAGCCCAGATAGGTGAAATGCTTACCTAATGTCACACAGCAAGTTAATAAATTATGACCAGAAGTCAAGTCTAGGGACTTACAAATTAGTCTTCTTCTTCCTATATTAATCTGGATACTTCTTGGTCACCAATCACCACTCATAATCCATTTCTTTGTTCACAAAATGCAGATTGTTTCTGTGTCTACAGCACTACTCTTCAACAAGAGTAGCTGCATCTTTCAGTGTACCCTAAAGATAACTATGCTGATTACACTCCACTTCAGCAAAAGTGGCTGCTGCATGAAATTGTGAACTTTACTTGCTGTTAGTTTAGAGGCAACAAAATACAACTGAAAGGGGTATAAATTATAGACTGTAATAATTATCTTTGTTACCCATGTTTCATTATGTTCCTGGTTATTAGTGCATCTTTAATCACCTGAGTATACCATTTGTGACTATTTTGAAAAATATTTATAAGCGGACAGCAGAAAATGTATAATAGTGAAGAGTTTGGACATTGTGAGACTTATTGTGAATGAGCTTGGGCCTTGAGGAAACATGGAATTTTTTGTATACATTTCTAAAGAAAATAAGTCACTGGTTCCGGGGAAAAAAGAAAATCAAACACTTATAAAGAGATCCTGATGCAAAATTATTTCATCTACTCTTTGTTAGTTCTCTAGATAACCCTAGATATTATGTATTTTTTAAAAATAAGGAATAATTAATTATTACTGCCTAATGTCAAATATTTCTAATATTATATCATGATGTACTGAGCTTCATGATTATTTGTTTATATTATACATATACTCCTTACTTACATATCTACATATTTTTCCTCATGTCATATTTACTTCACATTGGTTGGTTTGGGATTCTCAAAATGTCCCCTAATTTTTTCAAGTCCCCCTTTCTACTCTTGTCCATGTGGTTTTAGGGAGTTGGCTCTACCCTTAGATCCAAGGGATGGAATGTCACCAAGATACGGCCAACTAGAGCCCCCAGGTCTCCTGTCCCTGCTCAGGAATAAGCATGTGTCCCAGTAAAAGACAATGAGACACAGTTTTATGACATTTGTATAAATCATTGGGTAGAATGATAAAAAGATAGATTGTAAGTTAAAACTCTTGGCAACCACCAGAAGAAAAAAAAAGCCTTTCTGAGACCTAAGCCAATGCAGAAGCCAAACTGAAAGATAGATAGAAGTTCAGCTGATTTTGTTTGGGCCCCTGGATCTAGATCTAGCCATGATTGATGTTTTTTTTTTTTTAATTTAGGAAAGTTTTAATTATTTTTATCTGTCACTTGCAGGTGGAAGAATCCTGACGAATTTGATTTAATAACTTCTTTCACAAATCTATCTTTCGTATAATCACACTTGGCTATATCTTGCCTACTTTTAGAAAGGTGAAGCTCATTTAAAAGTGTAATTGCGAACATTGTACTATCCTTATGTAAAGGATGGCATGTTTTCTGAAAGGAAGGCAAAAGACCAATAATTAGTAATAATGGGTTGATGCTGGAATTTGATTTTTTTTGAAAGTAAAATATAATAATCAGGATGGGAGATAATCACACTTTAAATGAAGAAGGTGGAGAGGAAGAAATGCACAATGGAAATATTGAATAGAAAAAAATCAGCACTTGTTAATATTTACCCTCAGGCTTTGTGCTTTGGATAATTGTAGCATGATTCAGTGCATTTGGCAACTGGGAGGGGCAGAAATTATGCAAGGGAAATTTGCTATTTTATCTCTGCTGACTTTTCTTTGATTTGATACCAAAACAGCTTCTTTGAAAGCTCTGAGGCTTGGATCATAGATAGATAAATCCATTTGCTTGTCTTGTGTGTAGAGAAGCTGATTTAATGAGAGTAGGAGGAATTAGTTACATGTTGTCCTGCAGAGATTCAAGCACAAGGTCTAGGCTGGTATGCCAGAAGTTCACAGTTGTTGTGAAGAGAACTGTGTAGAACCTGCCATGGGGAATCCCAGAGGTAGGGGAGGTAAACTGGTAAATATGCAACTTTTCTATTTGACCATTTGATGGGGCCAAGGAAGATTAGTTAAAAGCAATGTTCTATCCCATGACCTGTATATTTAAGAGAAAACCCACGTTTTAACATAAATTAAGGGAAAGAAAATTGGAATTCTTGAGTTCTACTTTAATATGAATTTAGCCAGATACCAATAGACATTTTTCATTATCCCCTCCTAGTTTGTTTTTTAAAATAATGTGGCAGATTAAAACACTCAGATAATGTGTTCAATGTAAAATGTGACACCAAACAAAACATCGTGGTTGCTCTCTTTTTATAAGGCACCATGTTTCCAAACTGCTACATTTATGGTAATTTACCTAGTGGGAAAATATCCTTCCAAAATTTTAGTATAAATGTTAGTTTACTAATATCTAATGATTTACAGTATATGGCATTGGGAAGGCTTAAATCATGCTTGTTCTGTTAAAAATATCTTTATACTTAAGCATCACCTTAGCATCATTTATATATAAATGTTAATAATCTCACTTTCTATAGAGAAAGTGTATCTATCATTTGGAACAAAGAATAAACATACCATACTACTTTATTTTCAAGAAATTATTCAGAAATAGACCACTGTTCATTTATATGTATGGCTTGCTTGAGTTAATATATCTTGATAAATTTTTAAAAGCGTTTATATCATCAACAGAACATTATGCATGGGATTTTTTATGATTCAGGAAACAATTGTGAAAGTTATATTAATACATAATTCTAATAGGATTTCCAAACATGCTTCCTGTACTTTACAGAGTCTTGTGATTATTAGCTATTTACTCATCCCTTTTCTTACAAAAACTAAGAGATGGGTATTTAGGGATAAACACACTTGGACTTTTATAAGAATACAAGCATTTCTCATTTTGTTGAACTTTGCTTTATTGTGCTTCACAAATATCTCATTTTCTATAAATTGAAGATTTGTGGCAACCCCATATCAAGCATATGTAGTGCTGCCATTTTTCCAAAAGCATATGCTCATTTTGTGTTTCTGTGTCACATTTTGGTGATACTCACAATACTTCAAACTTTTTCATCATTATTGTGTCTGTTATGGTGATCTCTGATCAGTGATCTTGAATGCTACTATTGTACTTGGGGGAGGGCACCATGAAAAGTGCCCGTAAAAGATGGCAGATTTAATTGCTAAATGTGTGTGATCTGACTGCTCCACAAATTGGCTATTCCCCATGTCCCCTCTTCACTTTTCCCTGAGACACAACGACATTGAAATCAGGCAAATTAATAATCCTACAAAGACTTTTAAGTGTTCAAGTGAAAAGAAGAGACACAGGTCTCTCCCTTTAAATTAAAGCTGATTAACAGGTTAAAAATACACAGTTTGATAGAAGAAATAAGCCATAGTATTATTGGATAGATTAATAGCATGACTATAGTTTACAATAAACTTTTATACATTTCAAAGTAGCTAGAAGAGAAAAATTTAAATGTTTCTAGTATAAATAAAAGGTAATGAATTAATTTAGGTAATGGATATTCCAAGTACAATGATTTGATTTGTATAAATTATATGAGTGTATTAAATGATCATGTGTACTATTTTTTAAAAGCTAGAAATGATTAGGCTTAGTGAAGAAGACATGTTGAAAGCTGAAACAGGTCAAAAACTAAGCCTCTTGCTAAACAGTTATCTAAGTTTCTAATGCACAGGAAATGTTCTTGAAGGAAATTAAAAGTGCTTCTCCAGTGAACACACAAATGATAAGAAAGTGAAACAACTTTATTGCTGATATGGAGAAAGTTGTAGTGGCCTGGATAGATTATCAAACCAGCCACAGCATTCCCTTAAACCAAAAACTAATCTAGAGAAAGTCCCTAACTCTCTCCAATTATATGAAGTCTTGGGGAAGTGAGGAAGTTACAGAAGAAAAGCTTGAAGCTAGCAGAGGTTGGTTCATGAGGTTTAAATCAAGAAGCCATGAACATAACATAAAAACGCAAGGTGAAGCAGCAAGTGTTGATATAGAAGCTCCAGCAAGTTATCCAGATTTAAGTAAAATGGCCATACCAAACAATAGAATTTCAATGTAGATGAAATAGCCTTATATTAGAAGATGATGCCCTCTAGGACTTTCATAGCTAGAGAAGAAAAGTCAATGCCTGGCTTCAAAGCTTCAAAGAACAGGCTTACTAGCTTGTCAGACGCTAATGTAGCTGGTAACTTCAAGTTGAAGACAATGTTCACTTACCATTTCAAAAATTCTAAAACCTTTAAGAATTATGCTAAATCTACTCTACCTGTACTCCATAAATGGCCAAGTGGCACCAATAAAGCCTTAATAATAGCACATCTGTTAACATCATGGCTTGCTGAATATTTTAATCCCACTGTTGAAACCTACTGCTCAGAAAAAAATATTTACTTCAATATATTATTGCTCATTGACAATCCACGTGTTCACTCAAGAACTCTGATGGAGATACACAAGGAGATTAATGCTGTTTTCATGTCTGGTGACACAACATCCATTCGGTAACTCACAGATTAAGAAATAATTTTGACTTTCAAGTCTTACTATTTAAGAAATAAATTTTGTAAGGCTATAACTGCCAGAGGTATGGTAAATTGACTTATAGTAAATTTTTAGTATAAGTAAATAGTAAATATATGGTAAATAGTAAATTTTAGATACTATAAAATTACTATATTACTGTGGTTACTTCTATAAAATATAATAAAAATTTTAGTATACACTATAAAATATATAGTACATAGTAAATTTTTACTGTAAATTTTTCAGCATATACTTACAGCCTTTTGTAAGGCTATACCTGGGAAAAGTAAACTGAAGACCTTCTGGAAAGGATTTATCATTCTAGATGCCACTAAGAACATTCATCATTCATGGGAGGAGGTGAAAATATTAACATTAACACAAGTTTGGAAATATCAACTTTAACACGTTCCAATCCTCATGGATGATTTTGAGAAGTTCAAGACTTCAGTGGAAGAAGCAACTGCAGGTGTGGTAGAAATAGCAAGAGAACTAGAATGAGAAGTGGAGCTGAAGATGTGACTACATTGCTGCAATCTAATGATAAAACTTGAACGGATGAGGAGCTGGTTCAATGGATGACCAAAGAAAGTGGTTTATTGAGATAAAATCTACTCCCAGTTAAGATGCTGTGCATTGTTGAAATGGCAACAAAGGATTTAGAATATTACATAAACAGCATTGTTAAAGCAGTGGCAGAGTTTGTGAGGATTGACTGTAATTTTGAAAATTTTCTACTGCGGGTAAAACGTTGTGAAACAGCATTTCATTCTATAGAGAGATCTTTCATGAAGGGAAGAGTCAATCAATGCAGAAAACTTTGCTGTTGTCTTATTTTATGAAATCGCCACAGCCACCCACACCTTCAGCAACTACCACCCTGATTAGTCAGCAGCCATCAACATCCAGGCAAGACCCTCCACCAACAAAAACATCAGAACTTGCTAAAGGCACAAATGATTCGTAATAGTTTTAGCAATAAAGTATTTGTTTAATTAAGATATATACATTGTGTTTTTAGACATAATGCTATTGTACACTTAATAGATGACAGTAGAGCATAAATATAACTTTTATAGGTACTTGGAAAACAAAAAATTCATGTGACATGTTTTGTGATATTTGCTTTATTATAGTGGTAAGGATCTGAACCAGTCATATCTCTGAGGTATGCCTGTACATTAACTCTCCAAAAATGTCACTGGACAACTAACAGATATAAATTGTATGCTAAGTTTTTTAATATTCCATGATTGCTTTTTTAAAGTACCTTCATACAATATTTATGCTTAAACCCACCTGCATCCAAACTTCCGTACCTATGTTCCTAGTTTAAAAGGACCAAAAAGAAGAAAAAGAGGAAGAAGTAGTAGGAGAAGGATAGGAAGAAGAAAAAGAGGAAGCGGAAGAAAAAGAATATCAGCATACTTTCCTTTCTCTTCATGTCTAAAGGCAAATCTAGTTTTCTTTCTGTAACATGAGAGGGATGTTTGGAAGGACACAGATACCTAGAATGAAATCAGAAAACACCATCTGGCTTTGGTTGTCTACCAGTCTAGAAATCTTTAAGAAATTTGCTACAGGACACTTCTTGGTATTAGCAGGAAATAGAGACTGTTTTTGAGGTGAGGACAATACGATTCTATCTGTCAAGCTGTTTTGCCCCTGTGTTTGACTCCCTGTTAGGATTATCTGCCACATATTTCCATACCCCTTTTTAAAAAATTCCCTGAATTCTCATTCCATCCACAAAATCCTCCCTGACAATTTCCTTCCCTGCTATGGCCCCAGCTATTTTTGTACAACGGTCATAAAATGAAGAACAAAGTTTAAATGACCAAAAGTGTTAACCAACATCTGTAAGACTAAAAATATGTTACTAGTTGATGCTGTAAGGGTCATAGCTTTTCCTTGACCTGTAGTTTTTATTCAGGTTCCACAATTTAACTAAGTCTACTTTGATACACTCAGGCCATATTTTTATCTCATGGAAGAGCATTTTTTCCTTTTATACTTTTAAAATTTATTTTATATGTTTAGGAGTTTGACACACTGCCTCTTATAAATTCCAATATTTATTACTATCCCAAATGGACTGGAGAACATTTTGGCCAAAGAATCTAACCATGAAATCGTCTTGTATAATCCTTAAGACTCGTATTTTTATAAAGGCATATGCATTTCTAGTTTCCTTAGAAATGTTTGAGCAGAAGTCTAAGCAAATTTAGCCATATGTCTGATGCAGTGAAAGGTATATGTATTTGGAAACACAAAATGGTAGGGATGCAGGCAATAATTTAAATGAATCACATAACTTCATTTATTTAGTAATTCACTAGTGTAGATAGAATAACCTCCCGGTAGTAGTTATAGATAGGGGTGAAGAATTAAGTAGTAGTAATGACAGAAGTATCCTGTTTCATTGTCACATAATTTTTCTACTTTCTGTAACCACCCAGAAGCAACAAAAAGCACTTTGGTTTTGTGCCCTACTTAGTCCTTTAGATAGTGCTATTTTAGAAGCTTTATTGCATTTCCTTTCCATATTTCAAAAGGAAATACATGATTACTCAAAATATATTCATGTAATTTTAAACACTAAAATTAAAAAAATATATATCTGTAATGGAGTTTTGTGCTCTTCTTCTCCAGCATTGTTTCTTCTTGTAGTATTTATCCCAGGTTTATATGTGGGAATCCAAATAGGCAAGGCTACAGGTTACTTAAGCCTAAACTGATCAACATGTACCATAACTTGATATGAATGATTGGGTCCCAGATGAGCATTGTATTAGTCTGTTCTTGCACTTCTATAAAAAAATACCTGAAATTGGGTAATCCTATAAGAAAAGGGGGTTTAATAGGCTTAGGGTTCTGCAGGTTGTACAGGAAGCGTGGCTGCTGAGGCCTCAGGAAACTTACAGTCATGGCGGAAGGTGAAGGGAAAGTAAGCACCTCTCATATGGCAGGAGCAGGAGGAAGAGAGTGAAGGGGGAGGTGTTACTTATTTTTAAACAACCAGATCTTGTGAGAACTCACTCACTACCATGAGAACAGCAAAGGGAAAAGCACCCCCATGATCCAATCACCCCTCCTCTAACATTGAGGATTACAATTTAATATGAGATATGGGTGGGGACACAAATCCAAACCAAATCAGGCACTTCCATGATAGGTAGCAAAATGCAATGGAATTTTTCTGAAATGTTACAAGAGAGGTTTCTCTTTTTCACTGGCATTCTGTCTGGGAGCATATGAGGAGATGATTCAGTTACCTTGTAAACCACAGTGAAAAATCCTGGCATTCTGGGGTTATATTATTGAGCCTCAGAATAAAACCAAAATAGGAATAGTAAGGACCAATAAAGAGAAACTGGGCCAGGCACGGTGCCTCACGCCTGTAATCTCAGCACTTTGAGAGGCCGAGGTGGACGGATCACGAGGTCAGGAGATCGAGACCATCCTGGCTAACACAGTGAAACCCCATCTCTACTAAAAATACAAAAAAAAAAAAATTAGCCAGGCATGGTGGTCAGGGTGCCTGTAGTCCCAGATACTCGGGAGACTGAGGCCTGAGAATGGCCAGAACCCGGGAGACGGAGCTTGCGGTGAACCGAAATCACGCCACTGTACTCCAGCCTGGGTGACAAAGTGAGACTCCGTCTCAAAAACAAATAAAAATAAATAAATAAAATAAAAAATAAAAAAGAGAGAGAGAGAGAGAGAGAGCGCGCCAGGGAAACTGATAACCTTTGAGCCACAAATCTACGTTGGCAGCCCTACTTCTGAATATTTCTGATGCTGATAATTGTATTTGAACTGATTGAAGTCTCTTTTACTGTTTTTGGTCCCATACAATTGGAGTTGTTAACTGATACACAGTCCTTGGTTAGAGTAGGATTTCTTAAAGTATTAGCCAAAATATTTTCCAAACTTTCCTCAGGAAATTTATCATTAAAATAAATTTTCATGGTCAATACATTTGAGGAATTCTAAATATCTTTTTCAGGAAAATGATATTTTAAACACCAGTTGCCTCCTTAAAAATTTTTGCACTTAGAATAAAAATCATCATTCATATGATCTGTAAGATACTGCATGGGCTTATCCTTAATTATTTCTCCTACTTCATCTCAAGTCTCTTATTTGCTAGATCTAACCACATTGGCCTTTTCTTTCCTCCTATATAGCAAACTCTTTCTTGCCTTGAAGCTTTGAATTTGCTTTTTTACTCTATGTCAATGCCCCTCTTTATCTGGCTAATTCCCACTTCTTGCTTCAGTTTAGATCACCTTTTTGTGGGAAGACTTTCCTAAATCCATCCTCCAATTAAATAGATACCTCTTCTTCATTCTCATGGCATCTTATTCTTTCCCTCTGTAGTACATTATGATTCACTGCTATCTAAATATTTACATTTTTATTTGTTTAATCTCTATCTTCCCACTACTTTGGAAACCTTGTGAGGACAGAAACCATGTCTGATTTGTTGATGTTTCTTTGAGCAAAGCATGGTACCATTCCTGGCACACAGTAGGAACTAGATAAATATTTATTGCTTAAATGCTATCTAGAGCTGTGAAGTATCTTAGCATATTACAGTGTTTTAATAAAGAATCCTATTTAAATTTGTTTAACCAAGAATTTCCCAATTATTTATAAAAACTAAACTTTCTGTGTTTAAAATATACTAATACTTCTAGACACTATTGTCCTATAGCTCACATTTCATAAAACACTGTTCTATACTGTTTAAGTCATTTCTAATTTAAAGACTCAAGTCTAAAAGCCTGAGCTTATATTCTTATGATAATTGGATGAATCTAAACCTCAGAGGTTTAAATAAGATAAAGCAACAATAATATTTTAGGACATTAACCCCAATCACTTTAGGGGGCATTGTATAGCATGCATATGTTACTTTTCTTGTGCTGCTTTTCAGGGACAGGATGTAAAACATGCATCTTTAAGTTAATCAGCATGGAGATTTTTATCATATTAGGCTTTAAAGAACTAGTGCATACTCCATTAGAATTTTAAAAATTATTAAATCAATGTTCATTGAGAATATGGTTTGGCTTTTATTTTTAGGCATCTTTTAAATAAAGATAATCAAATCATCGTTATGGGGATTAAATACTATGGTGATTATTTTATTTATTCATGTTCTCATTTATATTTGAAATGTATATTTTCCTAATACACAGAATTTCATATAAGTGTCCTTTAAAAAAATCTCGGAGGAACACTTCAAGCTGGCACTTGCTTTGCTTTGCCTTCAGTATTTTGAACTTAACTTTGAGTTCTGCCAAAAGCAGATGAGATGAGTCCAAGAATATTTCAAATGACCACACACATCAATAATCAAATCTTCAAGCCCAGGTTCCCAACTCCAGAGCACAATATAGTGCAGAAAACATTGAAAATGTCCATTATGCTGAGCAGGTGGAGAGTGAACTATTATTTGCTCAATCTGATGGAAGTCTGCCCACAGGCAGAATTCCTTCAAAAACCACAGGCTCCCCACTAACCATATGCAGGAATGACTTGCTCAAGGAAGGTTTGGGAAAATATCATCAGCTAAACCTGATAGTCATCTTTGCTTCTACCTAACTAGATCTACTTTCTCAATTTCATTTTAAACCAATGGATTTCAAACCAGAACTTACCAAGGAATGTTATGAGTTTCTACTTATGATTTGCCCAACACCATCTGTAATGGTTTTTTGATGTGTTCAAATTCATTTTCAACCATTTCAGAAGGTAAGAAGTTTTTCTCTCTTTATCCTCACATTGGAACATAAAACACAACCATCACCTTCTGGAACTTGAACGTAGAAAGCCTGGACAATGAAGAAGAGGCCCTTTTCACTGTACCTGAGAGCAAGATAAGAGATAGAAGGTCTCTCTAGTGAAATAATACTCAGGTGTCCTGCAAGAGACAAGCCATCCTAGCTATACCAAAATCTGTTTTGCCTCTAGAGAATTGGCACTGAGGTCAGTCAGAATTGTTTTAATTGTCTCCCTGCAAATGTCTTCAACCCTCCTTGGATTTGAACACTCTCTAGTTTCACGTAGAGAAAAGGAAGAACGATTGGAACTGCGTGACAGATATCCCCAGCCAAAGGAGAAAGAGAAAACATAGGACTACGCAAGGAGGAAGGGAGTGGTGTGTGAAAGTGGACCTAGAACGCCAATAGGAAAGGGGTGGAGAGGAGCTCTCAAAAGAAACAGGATCCTTGGGGAGCAGAAGTAGAGACTGTGCCCAGGAAAGTATAATGGGTGGAAATGGGCTTCTGTGATGACCGGTCCTGCAGAAAGGATTGCCCTGCACATTGTTATGGGTAGCTTGTGTGTGATTGATCAGCCAGCATTGAGTTCTGTCAGTGACAAATTATACTGTCTATTTGTCCAAAGTAAAGGTTGGGTTAAGAAAAATTATTTTTTATAATTTCAACTTTTATTTTAGATTTAGGGGATGTATGTAGAGGTTTGTTATATGAGTATATTGCATGATGTTGAAGTATGGGGTATGAATAATTCCATCACACATGTCATGAGCGTAGTACCCAATACGTAGTTTTTCAGCCCTTAACCCCCTTCTTCTCTTCCCCCTCTAGTAATTTATAGTGTGGGTTAAAGATATTTTTAACGCAATTTAAAAAAATATCTCATATCAAAAGCACATTCAGGAATAAATATATTCAACTGTTGTTGGTGGAATAAATACCTATTTTAGGAAAAATTCTAAATTACTTTATACAATATCAAATATACAGATATCAAGGTATATATACAACTCCAGGCATATATAAGAAGCTCAATGCATTACATACATTCTTTTATGTCGCTGAGATTCTCCATACAAACACACACACACACACTCTACCATCATTGCCTTAAGAATCCTGATTCTACTTTAAAGCTTACTAATACCTCATATTTATTCTGATGCTGATTCAAGTTCTTAAAATGAAAGTGATAATTTAAAACACGGAGATTTACTGTTGAACTTTGATATTGAAGTGAGACCAAAGAACAAAACATTTGTATTTCTGCAAGTTCAAGCCAAGTAATCTTATGTATCAAGGACATCACTTATTTTTTCTGGGTTCAATAACAGTCTCACCAGTGGTGGCCAACGTTTCTCATGAGATGAGTATCATTTTACCAGACTTTAGCTGGAATTCAATCACCGTGGGTCCTTACTTTCATTTGAGGAAGGGGAGTAGATTAATTAATACTTATAAAGCATTATATAAGTTTAAATAAAAGTTGAAATTAAAATATGCTCCATGCAAGACAGACTGAATTTTGTCAGCAAAATCTTTAGTCAATTAATTTTTAAGTATATGAATAGGGTTAGGAAGCCAAATTGCCAAAGAAAGTCTTAACAACATTGAGAAAGGGATAAAAGCCAGAAAGCACAAAAATTCCTCAAATGAAGGAAACAAAAAGAAGAAACAGACATCAACTCAGCTTTTAAAACCTGAAACCACAATCAGCTAGAAAATACATAAATAGAAAACAGAAAATTAAGATAACAAGAGAAATTTTTTTTAAATATGAGAAGAAACCAACAAGAAATGGAAGAAATAGAAATCGAATTATATTTAAATTACAGGGGTGGAGATTTAAGCAGCTAAATAGATGGCAGATGTTAGAGATTTCGGGATAATAATGTAAACCCTTGTATTTAAGTGTAAAGTGAATTAAAAGAAAAAATGCAGCAAAGAAATACAGTGTTATATTAAAAGAAGACTGTAGGTATAAAACAGCTAAGCAATGCTGTTTAGGAGGACCCAGGTTATACTTATACCCAGATCTCCAGCCTGAGATTTCAGCATGCTTGGATATGAAGGGAGCATTTGTAGGATGGCTCCACCAGGAGCCATCTAATAGAAACAGCTACCTGGAAAAGAAGAAGAAAAGGACAGGCACTTGAGATTGGCCAGTATGAACACATCAGTCATCTGATAGGCCTATTGGAAAACAGCATGGTTCTTATTTAACATCTGCCATATGTTGAACACTCCCAGGACCCCAGAAATACTATCTGCAGCTGCAGCTCATCCACTATTCACCTCCTCCCTCTTTCCCCCTTCCTATCCTCTCCACACATGTGTCTTAGGTCTAAGGAAAAAAGTATGATCATATTAAAAATAATTAATAAGAATCAAAAGATCTTTCATCCCCAAATCCTTGTGAAACCTTTTTGCTTTGCTACCAGTGTAACACAAAAAAGTAAGAAAAAAGATGCTCCTTCCTTAGTAGATAACACATCCTGGTTATCTGTAGAACAAAATCTGCCATTGATACAAGAAAAGTACCTCAGGGGCCCAGAAAACAGGAAAACCTGATTGAGGCATGAACATCAGCTCCCTGCGCAGTGCACACAGCCAGCAGTGGTAAAGGGAGTTGCTCTCATGAGGGTTTACAGACATGTGAGGCCCAGAGAAGGCAAATATCTTGGAAAGAAAATGGCACTTGCACATGATAGCAGAAGTGACCTGTTTGTGAGCACATGTAAGATATCCCCAGAGGCCTCCCAGGGAATAGTAGAGAGACTCTGAAAGAGAAGATGGATAGCTATAAAATTTTTGGTAGAAACTAGAGCCAAAAAATAGTTTATCATCAACTTGTTGTCCTGCCTTGGTTTAAGATAACAATGGTCTGTATAATGGACCCTGTAATTCAAAATTATAAAAGGCATGAAACCACTTGCATGAATGCATGATTACCCAGAGATATGTAATAGTTTAACATATATTTACTGAGGACTATACTTCCTACTGAATTGAAACTCTGGATGGACTGAAAGTCTGGATGAAGTCTACCATCTGCAATCAAGATCTGGGTTCAAGAAATCTTTTTTCAATGCCATAGGAAATGACCCTAGTGCCTTTGGGTTTGAAACTCAGTTATCACAGATTTTTCTCACTCACCTATATTTGAGAAACCCTCCCAAAGTTAGTGACTAATGAATGGTTTAGCCCTCTGGAACAGAAACTACGATGACTAATGATTAAGGGCCACTGCTCCAGTATTAGTCTGCCTCTGTACACATCACGCTTTCAATATTTAGTAGTTTAAATGCTGTAAACTTCAGTATACCTATCTGTTATGTAGACTTTTAAGCACAGAGCCTGAGCTCATATCAAAAGTATATGTGCCATAATCACATTCTCAACTAAAGTTTTATAAATTGGGTTAGTGCAAATGTAATTGTGGTTTTGGACCATGAATTTCAAATAAACTTAACTAGGCTAAAACACGTCTTTATTAATGAAAGTAGAAAATGATAGAGTTTGGCTGTGTCCCCACCCAAATCTCATCTTGAATTACATTTCCCATAATCCCCATATCCCCCAGATAGAGATAATTGAATCATGGGGCAGTTTCCTCTATCCTGTTCTCATGATAGTTAGTTCTCACAAGATCCAATAGTTTTATGCAATACTTAATAGTTTTATAAGGAGAATCCTTCACCAGGCTCTTATTCTTCTCCTTTATGCCACCATGTGAAGAAGGATGTGTTTGCTTCCCCTTCCATCATGACTGTAAGTTTCTGAGGCCTCCTGAGCAATGCTGAACTATGAGCTAATTGAACCTCTTTCCATTATAAGTTACCCAGTCTTGGGTGTGTCTTTATTAGCAGTATAAGAATGAATTAATACAGTAAATTGGTACCAGTAGAGTGGGGTGCTGCTATAAGAATACCTGAAAATTTGGAAGTGACTTTGAAACTGGCTAACAGGCAGAGGCTGGAACTGTTTAGAGGACTCAGGAGAAAACAAGAAAATGTGGGAAAATGTGAAACTTCCTAGAGACTTGGAGGACTCAAAAGACCAGAAGATGTGGGAAAGTTTGGATCATCCTAGAGAGTTGTTGAATGGCCTTTATCAAAATGCTGATGGTAATATGGACAATGAAGTCCATGTTGAGGTGGTCTCAGATGAAGATGGGGGAACTTCTTGGGAACTGGAGTAAAGGCCACTCTTGCTATGCAAAGAGACTAGTGGCATTTTGCCCCTGCCCCAGAGATCTATGGAACTTTGAACTTGACAGAGATGATTTTGGGTATCTGGAAGGAGAAATTTCTAAGCAGCAAAGTGTTCAAGAAGAAACAGAGAACATAAATTTGGAAAATCTGCAGACTGATGACGTGATAGAAAAGAAAAACTCATTTTCTGGGGAAAAAATTGAAACCAGCTGCAGAAATTTGCATAAGTGATGAGGAGCTGAATGTTAATCTCCAAGACAATGGGGAAAATGTCTCCAGCGCATGTCAGAGACCTTCATAGCAGCCCCTCCCCTCACACGGCCAGAGACCTAAGAAGGAAAAATTATTTTGTGGGCCAGGCCCAGGACCCCCTTGCTCTATGAGGTCTTGGGACATGGTGCCCTGTATCCCAGCTGCTTCAGTTCTAGCCATGGCTAAAATGAGCCAAGGTACAGCTCAAGCTGTTGCTTCAGAGGGTGCAAGCCCATGTCTTGGCAATTCCAAACGGTGTTGGGCCTGCAGGCATACAGAAGTCAAGAAGTCAGGTTTGGGAACGAACCTCTGCCTAGATATCAGAGGATGTATGGAAATGCCTGGATGTCCTAGCAGAAGTTTGCTGCAGGTACCCTTATGGAGAACCTCTGCTAGTACAGGGCAGAAGGTAAATGTGGAGTTGGAGGCCCCATATAGAGTTCCCACTGGGGCACTACCTGGTAGTGCTGTGAGAAGAGAGCCACCATTCTCCAGATCAGAATGGCAAATCCACCAACAGCCTGCACCATGTGCCTGGAAAAGCTGCAGACACCCAATGCTAGCCCATGAAAGCAGCCAGGAGGGTGGCTGTACCCTGCAAAGCCACAGAGGCAGAGCTACCCAAGACCATGGGAGTCCACTTTTTGCATCAGCATAACCTGAATATAAGACATGGAGTCAAAGGAGATTATTTTGAAGCTTTAAGATTTAATTACTACCTCATAGAATTTTGAACTTTGTGGGCCCTATAGCCCCTTTCTTTTGGCCAGTTTTGCTCATTTAGAATGGGTGTATTTACCCAATGCCTGTATCCCCATTAAATCTGGGAAGGAACTAACTTACATTTGATTTTACAGGTTCATAGGCAGAAGGGACTTGCCTTGTGTCAGATGAGAGTTTGGACTTGGACTTTTGGGTTAATGCTGGAATGAGTTGAGACTTTGGGGGACAGTTGGAAAGGCATGATTGTGTTTTGAAATGTGAAGACATGAGATTTTGGAGGGGACAGGGGCAGAATTATATGGTTTGGCTGTGTTCCCACCCAAATCTCATCTTGAATTGTAGTTCCCACAATCCCCATGTGTTGTAAGAAGGACCAGGAGGAGATAATTGAATCATGGGCGCAGTTTCCCCTGTTGCGTTCTCGTGATAGTGAGTGAGTTCTAATAAGATCTGATGGTTTTGTAAGGGGCTTCCCCCTTTGCTGGGCTCTCATTCTTCTCCTTTCAGCCACCATGTAAAGAAGAACATGTTTGCTTCCCCTTCCACCATGATCATAAGTTTCCTGAGGCCTCCTGAGCAATGCTGAACTATGAGTCAACTGAACCTCTTTCCTTTATAAATTACCTAGTTTGGGGTATGTCTTTATTAGCAGCGTGAGAACAGACTAACACAGGAACCAATACAATCAACATATTTTTGCCAATGAGGAATGTATCTATTTATTGCTGTAGTGTGAAAATCTATGATTTGGGATTCAGTGAACACTTGGAAAGCATTTTCTACATCCTGTTGGTTGTGGAGGTGTTTTCCTTGCAAAACATTGTCAATGTTTTTGAAGAAGTGGTAATAAGTTCATGAGAGGTCAGGTTAATATGGTAGATGAGCCAAAACTTTTTAGCCTAATTATTTCAACTTTTGAAGCATTGGTTGTGCCATGTACAGTTGGGCATTGTCATGGAGAATTGGCCCCTTTCTGTTGACCAATGGCTGCAGGCATTGCACTTTTCAGTGCATCTCACAGATTTGCTGAGCATACTTCTCAGATGTAATGGTTTCACCAGGATTCAGAAAGCTGTGGTGAGTAAAACCAGCAGCAGACCACCAAACAGTGATCATGACCCTTTTTTTAATTCAAGTTTGGCTTTGGGAAGTGCTTTGGATCTTCTCAGTGCAACCACTGAGGTGGTCACTGCCAGTTGTCATATAAAACCCATTTTTCATTACACATCACAATCCAATCAATAAATGGTTTGTTGTCATTGCATAGAATAAGAGATGATATTTCAAAGCAACAATCTTTTTTTAAAAATTTTTGGTCAACTCATGAGGCACCCAGTTATAGAGCTCTTTCACCTTTCCAATCTGCTTCAAATGCCAAATGATCATAGAATGGTCAACGTCAAGTTCTTTGGCAACTTCTCATGTAGTTGTAAGGGGATCATCTTTGATGATTGCTCTCAATTTGTTATTGTCAAGTTCTGATAGAAGGCTACTATGCTTCTCGTCTTCAAGGCTCTTGTCTTCGTTGCAAAACTTCTTGAACCATCACTGCACTGTATGTTAATTAGCAGTTCCTGAGCCAAGTGTGTTGTTGATGTTGCAAGTTGTCTCCACTGTTTTATGACCCATTTTGAACTCAATTAAGAAAATTGCTTGAATGTGCTCTTTGTGTAACATCATTTCCATAGTGCAAAATAAATAGAAAATAAATAGTAATCATTAGCAAAAAAAGCAAGAAATATGCATTAAAATTATGTAAACAGAACCACATTTATTTATGTATTCCAATATCAAATAGCAAATTCCAACCATACAAAAACTACAAATACTTTTGCAACAACCTAATAATTAGGTATCATTATAGATTAGACATCGTTATAAAAAGAGTATAGTCTCTTGACATTTCACTTATGTGAAATGCCATGCAACTCATACAAATCCACAATATTAACTACTACGTTATTCAGATAAAAATCACATTTTATCAAGTTTTGAAGGTTATTATATTACATTCATTTCATCAACAAATATTTACAGAGTGCTGACTTCCTGTCAGGCTTTGTTCTAGAGCTATCAGCATAGTGACAAACAAGACAAATTAAAATTTTCACTTCTCACCTCTTGGATTCTAGCAGGGGAGTCAGCCAATAAGCAAAGAAATAAAAACATAATATTATATAAAGTTGGGGTAAAATATGAGGAGATGAGAGAGTGATAATTTAAATACATTTGAGGATCGGAAAGGCATCTTTGAGGAGGTGATAGTGGGAAGGAACAAACTGAAGGGAGACAATGATCCTTGAGAAGAGATGAAGTCACGCAATTCCAGTCAAAGGCAAAACAACTGCAAAGGTGCTAAGCCAGGAAGAAGCTGGGTATGTTACAAAAAGGGCAAGAAGTCCCATATGACTGGTGCAGAATGAACATGCGGTCAGTAACAAAAGATGAGATTAGAGATGTATGCTGCAGCCAGATCAGGCTATGGTAAATACTATGAAAATTCCTAATTTGTGTGTGTGTGTTGGGAGGAGACGGGGGGTTCTGTAATAAAAACTGCAGAGCTAAATTGTAAACATAGACCTAATACATTGTTATCTAAGTAAAAATAAGGAAGCCATATAGGCAGGCTTTTAATTACCTCAGGTCCTGTGGAAGAGCAAAAATTATATGAGCCAAGGACCATGAGATATTAAACTCAGGTGAGGTGTAACGAAATGGTCTAGGGTCACTTGTTGGGAGATATGAGAAGGGAGAATCTGGACTTGAAAGGAGGCTATATGACTCATACATTCTCTGATGTAGGCTCCCAATGTGTTATTTCTTAGGAGAGAGGATCTGTCAGTAAAGAAAAGGTAAATGAGCGAGTTTGTTTACTTTATTTTTTATTTATTTATTTATTTATTATTTTTTTTTTTTTGAGACGGAGTCTCGCTCTGTCCCCCTGGCTGGAATGCAGTGGCGCCATCTCGGCTCACTGCAAGCTCCGCCTCCCGGGTTCACGCCATTCTCGTGCCTCAGCTTCCTGGGTAGCTGGGACTACAGGCGCCCACCACCGCGCCCGGCTAATTTTTTTTGTATTTTTAGTAGAGACGGGGTTTCACCATGGTCTCGATCTCCTGACCTTGTGATCCGCCCGCCTCAGCCTCCCAAAGTGCTGGGATTACAGGCGTGAGCCACCGCGCCCGGCCTGTTTACTTTAATATTGAATTTAATATGAGAGGTTAAAAGTGAATGGTCCAACTTGAACTTCTATTTCTAATAATATTTCAGACTAGAAGGTCTCAGATACTACTCCTAGCATAGCACAGCTGAAAATGCTATAAGGGGACTCTTCTGTCATGGGATCCTTGGGTTGTTGCTTCATCAGCCAGAAAACTCTGTGGCCAGTGGTGCCTTTGCCTGAGTTTTGCTAGAGCCAATTGTGCTCATTCTGCCCACTCAGCCTAGCAGGCTGTGCTTGGCTCTTGCTACCAGCCCAGTTCCCACGCCTGCCAAGGGTGAGCCACACGTGAAACAATGAGGGGTGGGTAAGCGAGCGAGCACAAAGTCTAGCCACTGTGTGCAGCCATGCATACCAGCTGCAGTGGGGCAGGCAGCTCTAGGTGCCCACAGAGGCTCTGGCTCTCTGCAAGGCTGCGACTGGACCAAGTATAGTACAAGTGGCTTCCACTGTGGGCACCAGGGAACGCAGTGGCACTCAGAAGCTTGAAGATGCCAGGAACCACAGAGCCCCAAGAGGGTGTCACAGCCCTGGCTTGAGGTGCTCCTAGGTCTGGGATCCCTGAAGGACTGTAGTTCTTCTCTTCTTCTTTCTTCTCTTCTTGTCACCTCCAATGTGGTGAGCAGGCTGGTGGTGAGGAGTGTGTCTTAGCCCTGTTTGTGTTACAGCTCTTTTAGTCCCTCTATTCAATGGGTCCTGAGTTCTCGTCCTATGTCCAGGAAGAATAAGGTACATGGACAACTGGAGGGTAAGGGTGAGCAAGGTAGAGAGGAGCTCTACAGTAGCTCTCAGGAGACCTGGAGAGTGGGTAGCTCCTTTCCACAGGCAGGTTGTGCCAAGTGTGCAGCTCTTAGCAGAGAGGAAACCTGAAGTGAGTAGCTCTTTTCCGTACATAGGTTATCCTGATGAGCGTGCAGCTCTTAGCAGAGAGGAGACCCAGAGTTGGTAGCTGCTATATGCAGCATGCTGTTTTGATGTCTGCACGGCCCTCAGAGGACAGGAGACCCAGAATCTGTAGCTCCTATCGGCAGGCAGGTGGCCCTGTTGTCTCTGAAGCCCTCAGCCAAGAGGAGACTTTTCTGCCCAAGATCCTGTCTGCCTCCTGCCGTCATCAACCTGCTGTGCATGGTGCCCAGGCTGTTCACATGGAGAGGCGCCTTCAGGCCCATGCTGAGCTGCCCTCAGCCCTGCCTCAGCCTCCCTTCCATGCTCTGGTACCCAAAGTCCAGAGGCTGAGGTGGCAGGGGGATGGACTGTCAACATCACCCCAAGCATACACACATCCGACCAGGTCACAACAGTGCTGGGGCTTGGCCACAACTTTGCTCTGAAATTGAAGCAGGCACTGGGAGCGAGGAGAAGCCAGGTAGCAGGAGCAGACACTTCTGAGCCTGTGGGGGAAAAGGAGCTTCCTGGTCCCCAAGAGTGCCGGGATGGCCAGGTCCACAGCCGTGGCAGGGTGGCTGCACTTGCCCCTGGGAGGGTGGGGCTCCTGCCCCTCCCACTCAGAAAGGTGTGGGGCTGCTACCTGTTCTGGATCCTGAAGGCTCCATGGATCAGGGAGCCCCAGCGGCATGGCGTCATGGCAGCTGCTCCAGACAGGCCACCTCTACCATCACTTCCAAAAAGGTGATATCCTCAATACATTCTGAAAATAAGCAAATGAGAAAAGACAATAGGGAAACCTTATCTGTCTTGATTTTAGTTCTAAGTATAATGTGAAAAAAATCAAAATGAAAATACTTTCCCTTGTGAAACTAGCCACAGCCATATAGTCACATGGTTTTGGTGTGGGACTTCATACTAACCACATGGTGGGGGAAGGCCTCACAAAAACAAGTGTGTGTGTATATATACATATATGTGTGTGTATATATACACACACACACTGGAGAAATGTACTTAAAAGCCAGATCTAAAGGACAATGCAGAAAGCAGAGAAAAAAGTAACTGATATTTAATATTCTGTATCTAGTAAAACTATCTTCTAAGAATGAGTTCAAAATAAAGACTACTTCAGGCACACAAAACTGAAAGATTTTATTACACAAAGATCTGCAGTAAAGTAACTTTGAAAAGATATTCTTAAAGATAAAGATCTGAAATGTAAGGTGAATAATGAGCTAAAAAATGTAAATATATAAAAATAACTTAATAGGGATTTATAAAAGGGTAATAAGAATGAATAATTTGTGAGATTAAAAGTTCAACATTGAATTAACTGAAGCATCTACCATTACCTAAATTGAGTGATCGAAATTGAACCACTCTAAGGAGTTTGTATTAGTCAGGAAAAAAAAAAAAAAAAAATATATATATATATATATATATATATATATATATATAACCTTTAAAATTTGTTGTTACTTGAGTATTTTCAAATGTCTAGTATAACCATTAAATACATAGAAAAATAGTTTACATCTCCCGAACTATCAGAAAATGTAAAATGATGAGAGAGAAAAATAATTGATTACTCACAAAAGTAGCAAGGAAGAAAATTAGAGAAGTGAAAAAATAGAAAGTAGAATATAAGATGGTAGAAATCAATCCAAATATATCAGTAGTCACAATATATGTAAATGAAATTATTTCTTCATGAAGAACAATGTTAGAATTGACAATAAAATCCAATTTTGTATTCTTTACAAAAGACGAAGATTAAAAACTGAGAACAAAGCATATTTACATATACTATGTAAATATAAATCAAAAGTCTTGTTTAGCTGTTAATAATATAGGTAATACAGAAAATTCATTTTAGGCAAAAAGCAGCATTAGGGATCTTTGTCTTTTGGAAAATCAGATACTGATATATTATATAAATATAAGTCAAAACAAGTCTAGTTTAGTTCTATTAATAACATAGGTAATATAAAAAATTCATTTTAAAGCAAAAAGCAGCATTGGTGATCTTTGTCTTTAGGGAAATCAGATACTGATAAACATTTTAATTTTGAAAAATGATGTAACAATCCTAAACTTGGATACAACTATAATGAAACTATCAAATATAAGAGAAATATTGATGTATCTACATAATAATTGACAAACCATCTCTGAATTTTAGACTTTCTAATACTTCTCCCTCAGTATTCTTTCAATCAAGTAGATAAAATATATTAATAAAACTATAGACAATTTGAATAACCCCAAATTAATAATATTGATTCAAAGAACGTATGCAGAGGACTCACACAACTATTGCAAAATACACATTCTTTGTCAGCATAAACATTTATAAAAGTTTATTTTATTTTATTTTTTGAGACAGAGTCTTGTTCTGTCACCCAGGCTGGATGCAGTGGTGTGACCTCGGCTCACTGCAACCTCTGCCTCCTGTGTTCAAGCGATTCTCCTGCCTCAGCCTCCTGAGTAGCTGGGATTACAGGCATGTGCCACCACACCTGGCTAATTTTTGTATCTTAAGTAGAAACAGCGTTTCACCATGTTGGCCAGGCTGGTGTCAAACACCTGACCTCGGGTGATCCACCCGCCTCGGCCTCTCAAAGTGCTGGGATTATAGGCATGAGCCACTGTGCCCGGCAAAAATTTATGATGTACAAGTCCATACAGCATCTCATAACAAATTTCCAACATCTTTATGTACAGACACATTTATCAATTCGAAATGCAGATTTGAAAATCTAGAACAGTAACATAAACTTAAAAAAATTAACATTTATGTGCCAAAGAAGATATAGCACTGAAAATTAGACAATACTTAGAACTGATCATTATTTCATAATGATAAAAGTGACATTATTAGAGACGTAGCAAAGACATAAAAGATAATATAAACCACTTCGAGGCAATGTATAAAAAATTTAGTTGAAATAAATTCCTAGATTTAAAAGTAACAAAATTGTCATTAAAAAAAAACCTTGAGACCTACAGCAATTGAAATATTCTGATCAGTGTTTTCAATGCTTCTCCCAAACACTGTCATAGCTTTGATATTTGTTTCACATTACTAGCCCCCCAAAATGTCTTTTTTATAAACTGAGAACAAACATCTCCTGTACTATAACAAGAATATTTTAAAAAAGTGTATAAAGATTTTAAAAGAAATAATATTTTTATTATTTTCAAATTCTGTGATTGTCTACATAGCAAATCCAAATTTCTAAAGAACAAATTATTGCTAAAACTGACTGGAGATTTCAGCAAAATGGATACATAGCTAATGTACAAGAGCTCATGGTGTGTCTTTACATCAGAGGGAAAATGTTAAGACAATAATTCTTTTTTTTTTTTTTTTTTTTGAAACGAAATCTCCCTCTTGTCCCCCAGGCTGGAGTGCAATGGCACAATCTCGGCTCACTGCAACCTCCGCCTCCTGGGTTCAAGCAATTCTCCTGCCTCAGCCTCCTGAGTAGCTGGGATTACAGGCACCTGCCACCACCCCGCCTGGCTAATTTTTGTATTTTTTAGCAGAGATGGGGTTTCACCATGTTGGCCAGGCTGGTCTCAAACTCCTGACCTCAAGTGCCCATCTCAGCCTCCCAAAATGCTGGGATTACAGGCGTGAGTCACTGCGCCCGGCTAGCAATAATTTTTTTAAACCATTTGCAATAATAACTAAAAACAAAAGCATCTAGGAATAAACACAGCAAATTATCTACAAGACTGCTTTGGAGAGATCTACCAAACTTTAAAAAATATTTTAAGGAGGACTTAATAAGTAAATGTAATGATGTAGCATGGTCATGGAATAACACACAATAGCTTAAAGACATCAATTCAATTTTAAAAATCTATAAATTTATGTAAAATCTAATTAAAATCTGAATATAGTTTTCTCTATGAATGTGAAATTTATATAAAAACTAAAGGGCCAATAAGAGAAAAAAATTCCCAAATAGTAGCTAGGGGGAGGTGACTTATCAGATATCAAAACTTTTGTGAAGCTATAATGATCAAGGCAGTGTAATAGTGGAAGAGCATTGGAAAAATTTTCTAATTAAACCAAGTAGAGAGCTTAGAAATAACACAACACCAGTGGAAAAAAAGAGGCAAATCAAATATGGATTGCAGAGAAATAGGAAATTTAAGGAATGCTTTTCAAAAAATGGTATTGAAAATTAGGTGTCTGTATGGGAAAATGGAATAGGATCTCTACTTCACTATATAAAACAATTTCAAAATGGATTAAGACTTAAATCTAACAGACAAAATCTTATAACTTTCAGAAAAATACGCAGGAGAATAATTTTGTAAGCCTGTAGTTAGGGAATATTTTCTTAGACTCATAATATGTAAACTGAAAAATACTTCTACAGATCTGCAAGAAAAAGAGAACTCGAAAGAAAAGTAAGCAGACATAAACATACATTTCATTGGAAAGGAAATGTAAGTGACCAATAAAAATGTGAAAAATACTAAACTTTGCTAATAATGAAATAAAATTTCATATTAACCTGACTTGCAAAAATTTTAAATGCTAGGCCAAGTGTTAATGAGATTATAATCATCTCCTTCACTGTTGGTGGGTATATATAAATAGGGTCAACTTCTTTGGAAAACAACTGGGCCTCATCTGGCAATATGGTAACGAAATTATCTTAACTCTATGGCAGTTTTTTGACTCCTAAGGCATATACCATAGATAGCATTTGCACATATTTACACATAATTACACAGAACATGGATGTTCATGATAGAATTGTTCATATTATTTAAAACATTGCTGACAAACTAAAAGTCCATCTAGAGTAGAAATGACATTCAAACTGGCAATTCATACAATAAAACATTAATACAGGAGTGAAAATGAATACACCTTAGCCTTGCACACCGATGTGAATGAATCTCAAAAACATATAATGAGCAAAACACCAAGTCATAGGACAAATGCATTGTAATTCCATGTACGTAAAGTTCACAACCAGGCAAAACTAAATACCAAACACTTTTGGGATATGTATGCATGTGGGAAACGATAGGGAAGGCAGGGAGATGCTAAGTACTAAAATCAGGCTGGTGGTTATTACCTCTGCTGGGGAAGAGGGAATGAGATAGGGGGATAGAGAGTGATTCAAAGTTAAAAAGTGATTCAAGTTCTATTTTTCAAGCTGGCTTTTGGGTTCATGAATGTTCATTTTATTATTGTTGTTTGTACATACAGGTATATCATATTCACTTTCGTATGCACGATATATGTTATTTATTAAGATTCATATATTTAATATATGGTATGGTTACAAATTTTTTTTAAAAAGGTTTGAGGTTACACTATATTCTTCCTCTTCAGCTTGGTGATGTTGAAGCAGAGCAGCTGCACATTATTGGGGTGCTTGCTAAAACAATCAGCATGGCTTCAAGAGAAACATGGATGATTTTTAAAAATGGTACCTGTTCAAGGATATAAATTCTAGTCATAGAACAAACAAGGGTACAAGGATAGTTAGCACAAAGTTGACAAGGAGGAATATCTTAGTCACTCCTGGATGCATGAGAAAAACCAAACACTGCTTAAACTGGAGGAAAAAATATTTTATACCATTCAGATTTTAGTGTTATTGCTAGAAATTTGTTGCAGCCAGAAATCATTATTTTGTTTCTGGTATGCAATGCACAACAGGCTGTAGTGGCCTCAAGAAATGTAGAATAAATATGCAAACATAATTAAATTAAGAACAAATTATTTTCCCCACTGAGTTATATAATGATTCCAGGTTTTCTCAATCACTATGTCCTTCATGTTTTAAAGCAAACTGCATAAGACAACCTGTATTTGAAAAAGTAAAAATCTATGTAGGTCACTTTGAATTCTGATATTCTTGTACAGAGCTAAAATTAGCAATGTATTGCATTGCTTCTTAAGTGTGTTCTGAAATTATTAACACATTCTCCAAGAGGCTAAACTTCTTCCAGGAAGGCTCTTATCTCAGAAGAGTAAAGCTTTTCTGTTTTTTTCTAAAACAGCTATAAAATAAGAGTAGTATTTCCTGTCTTCCTCAAGACCTGGTAGTATAGTTGATTGCTGAGATGCTTAAAAAGATCTATATGGTTCTATAGAATAAAGGACAAGTAAAGCATTATTATATTTGAACATTTTTTCCCCTAATGAACTCTTCAGATTTTGGGGGTTTGGTATCATTCCAACGATTATAAATTAGGAAGAAATGTGTGTTTTCTCCCAAAGGGCAGCTGAACTTTGTTCAGAATGCTTAAGAAAACATCCGGTGGGATGTTTGCTGATGGAGCTATGTCAACTCATCTTCAAGATTCCCCTCTAGAACAGTACAACAGTTTTGAGTGCAAATGCCATGAATATTTTATTATCACTGAGATCTCATCTCCTAGTGGTCACAGAGCTGTTCTAAACAGCTACTATTGGAAGCCTGGACATGTTGTTTACTCAAGAACAAACTGAAGGTTAAATGGTAACATAAAATTTTAAGAGTTAGCATTAGTCACAGGAACAAAACACTGGAGACATTTTTAGCCAATGAGAAGTGTGTGTGTGTTTAATTCTTCTCCATTGAGAAGCATTTAAACATTAAACAGTTAACAAATAAAAATATCTAAGAAGATCTTTACAAGAGCTGAGCCATAGAATATTACAGTATTCACTGGATGAGATGGTTTGACCCTGAGACTCTGCCTCCTGCTCCTCATGTATTGTCCCCTCCAGGACTGCAGCAAGCAGGCATCTTTCTGATTGAGAGATTCAGAGACAGAAACAAAGGTCATGAATGTGTGACTCTACAGAGAGAGGAATTTAAAAGGAGATTACTCAGATAGTTCTTCTTTTGATCTCTTAATCAAATTATATTTAAAAAGTCAAAGTTTCAGGCATTCTAGAAACAGTCTTGATTTATTTTTCTTGACTTAATTCCTTTTAGAAAATATGGTTGAGTGCTCACTATAAGCACATCTCCAAATGCAGGCTGACTACAGTCTTAAAGTATAACAATCACCAAGTGTAAATCTGAAAAATTTAATGTAAATCAGAAAATTGAGATGATTCATTTATTCATAAATAATTACTGATTGCCTACTATGTGCTCAGCATTGGGCTGTGTACTGGGGGATGTAGTCATCACACACATGGAACTCACAATATAGTGGGATAAGTTGTTTTTACAGCCACATATATCATCACACAAATGTGATGATAATTAATAACTACACATGCTATGCCAGTGTGCTACAATAAAGAGCAGGTAGCTGGGGGACCCTGAACACACCACACACACACACACACACACACACACACACACACACACACACACATATATGTCTATGTCTTAGTGGCTGGAAAAGTTTCTTTTGTTTTGTTCCTGTGCCTAACCCTAACTCCTTACAATTTTATGTTATCCTTTAACTTTTGCTTTGTTCTTGAATAAACATGTAAAACCTTCCAACAGAAGCTGGTTAGAACGGCTCTATGGCTACTAGGAGATGAGATCTCAGTGATTAATAAAAAAATATTCACGGCATTTGGACTCATAACTGTTGTACTGTTCCAGAGGAGGAATCTTGAAGGTAAGTTGACCTAGCTCCATCAGCATGGAGCTATTTCTGGCCATTAGAAATGCAGAATGGCTGTGTAATATTTCAAGGTGCATATATACCACATTTTCTTTATCCAATCCATGGTTGATGGATACTTAGTTTGATTCCATGACTGGAAATCGTGAAGGATTCCAAAGGAAGCAATGATTGATCCAGAGATAAATGGAAGTTAGCTTGGCAAGGGATTGAAGGTAAAGGATGTATGAAGACAGTTCCAGGCATTTAAATATTTTCCAAAATTCAAAACCATGACAGACTTTATGTTTCAGGAGAGTTTTAAAAATATATTCACTAGTGTCACTCGTCCTCATAAACCAAACTGAATATACTCTAGGCTGAGAGAGACTGATGGCAGAATCACTAAGCAGTGGCTCCATCTCTGGTCTAACCACACCTTTAGACAAGGTAAGCCACCTGTTACAAGGAGTGATAAGTGAAGCTTTGTAAGACCAGGTGAGCTCAAATATTATGACATACTGTTTTCTTTCCATTCCACACTTTTATTTTTTATTTTGTTTTACATTCAAGAAATACTGTATGCAGGTTTGTTACATGGGTGTATTGTGTAATGGTGGGGATTGAACTTCTAGTGTATTCACCACCCAAATATTGAACATTATACTCAAATGGTAATTTTCACCTCTTCCTCCTTTTAGAATTCTCATTGTCTATTATTTACATTTTTATGTCCATGTGTACTCTTTGTTTAGCTCTAACTTATAAGTGAGAACATGCAGCATTTGATTTTCTGTTTCCGCATTAGTCACTTAGGATAATGGCCTCCAGCTCCATTTATGTTACTTCAAAGAACAAAGGACATGATTTCATTCTTCTCATTATATAAAAGACAACTGAACTTGTATGTTTATTGCAGCACTATTCACAACAGCAAAGTCATGAAACCAACCTAAGTGTCCATCACTGATTGACTGGATAAAGAAGATGTGGTATATATGCACCATGGAAAACTTTGAAACCATCCTGCATTTCTAATGGCCAGAAATTCCTATCATTAATTTCATTCCTTTAGATTACACAACTTCAATAAAGGTAGAGCGTTTTCCTCTATAAAGCCATTTGTCATGACTTTTCAAGATCTTGCATGATCTGGTTGTCTCCTCTCAGCCTCAACTCCCCCTCATGTTTCTTTCCCCCATCCTCAGTATAGCCCTGCCACTCTAGCCTCTCTGTTCATCTAATATACCATGTTCCTGCCTACCTCAGTCTTCACAGATACTCTTCCCTTTCCCTGATGTGCTCTTCATTCCCTTCTTTTTCTCAGTAATTGCTCTTTTTAATTTAGGTCACAATACATTTCTCAACCATATTCCCTTCAGGAAGGCTTTCCCTGACCCTCTAGGCCAGCCTACTTTCTCAGTCCATACTGTTTTAGCAGCCTGTACTTACATCATTTATCACAGCTGAAATAATTAAGAAATTGATTAATTAGCTAGTCATTTGAAGTTTATCTTCCTTGCTAGAATAAATACTAAACTTTACAGACGCAAGGTTATATCTGTTTTACTCCTGACCCTTTTTGCAATGACTAGCACATCCTAGATGCTATTGAAGGAAGAAGGGAAGACGAAGAGGGAATGAAAAGAGAAAAACAGAAAAAACACATGTGGCCCAACAAGTTTGCCCACTACCTCACTTTAAAAACTACTCATCATTCCAAGTAGCATAAATGGGGCTGGTTCCAACCTAGGACATGTGACACAAGCCTATCCATACCCCTGGTCACCATGATTTATTCAGGGTTGTGCATATGGCTCAAATTGGGTCAGTTCATCTTCTTTCCCAGATTTCTTATCACAGAGCTTTTGGAAGAGATGCTATTATTTCCTCTGACATCACAAGGTTAAAAGAAAATGCAAATGAAAAGTTACACAGTTATTTTCATTTGCCACATGGAAGAAGCAGTCAGTTACAGAAAACAATCACACCAAAACTCAAAATGTAGCACATGGAGACATGGGACTGAAATAGTGTGGACACAGACAGCGAGAGCAAAACAGTAGGCTCTATAACATCCCTTGACCTCTGGTCTAGCCGCATTTGAAGGCTTGGCTCCCTACACACAGATTTTCAGTCGTACAAATTGATATGGTTTGGATCTGTGTCCCCACCCAAATCTTATGTTGAATTGTAATTTCCAGTGTTGGAGTTGGGGCCTGGTGGGAGGCGATTGGATCATGGAAGTGGATTTTCCCCTTGGTGCTGCTCTCATGACAGTGAGTGCGTACTCATGAGATCTGGTTGTTAAAAGTCTGTGACACCTCCCACCTCTTTTTCTTCCTTCTGCTCCAGCCATGTAAGATGTGCCTGCTGCTTTCTGCCATGACTCTAAGTTTCCTGAGGCTTCCTCAGATGCCAGGCAGATGGTCAGCATCATGCTTCCTGTACAGCCTGCAGAACTGTGAGCCAATTAAACTTCTTTTCTTTACAAATTACCCAGTCTCGGGTATTACTTTAGAGGAGTGTGAGAATTGATTAAAACACAAATGAATTCATTTGCTTTAGATTTAAGTAGGTTTCTGTAACTGTTTCTCAGGTGGGTTCCTGTTACTTGGAAAAAGGAAACAATTTATGCCTGTAATCCCAGCTCTTTGGGAGGCCCAGATGGGAGGATCACTTGAGGTGAGGAGTTTGAGATAAGCTGGGACAACATAGAGAGACCCTGTTTCTACCAAAAGAAGTGAGGGAGTTCTAATAAGAACGAAAAAGGAGCAAGCAAACAGACAGCTGCAGAAGTGAGTGGTCTGCTTAAACAAAAATTAAACCCTTCTCTCAGTATAAATTAATATTTTTGTTTAGTCTGTTCTCACGCTGCTAATATAGACATACCCGAGGAAGGGTAATTTATAAAGGAAAGAGGTTTAACTGACTCACAGTTCAGCATGGCTGGGAAGGCCTTAAGTAACTTACAATCATGGTGGAAAGGGAAGCAAAATGTCCTCTTCACATGGCAGCAGCAAGAGAAGAATGAGAGCTGAGCTAAGGGGGAAGCCCCTTATAAAACCATCAGATCTTATTAGAACTCACTCACTATCAGAAGAGCAGCATGAGGGTAACTGCCCCCACAATTATATTACATCTCACTGAGTCCCTCCCAGAAAACATAGGAATTATGGGAACTACAATTCAAGATGACATTTGTGTGAGGACACAGCCAAACCATATCGATTTTGTTCTTACAACATCCCAAGTGCCGAGAGAAGCACACAGCATATGAGAGGCACCTAGAAAATATCTATGACTGGCTGATAAATGGATGAATGGTCTAACAGTAGCCATGAGTATTTTCAAAGGCATAAACAAAGGAAAGAAATCGAGAGAATATAATTTCAACATGAGATACAGAGTTCTTGGCTAGCAGATGAGAAGTTCAACCTGAATAACTATCATGGGCAAACTAGGCATCAATTATTACACAATAAATCTGTACTAAACTGGGACACAGAAGACCCAGCTTGCATCTCAGCCCTATTCACTACTGGAGAGTTGTTGCTGAAGAAAAAAAAAATTAAAGGACACAGAATTCAATTAGTAAAGAAAATGCATGAATCTAATCAAGCTTTTGTTGAAAACACACACACATACACACCAGAAGTAGGGTATGAGGTCAGAAATAGATTGCAATTTCAATTGAACACAATGGGTTTGATGATGCCCCATGGGCAGTACTAAAATAATTGCTCCAACCTTCCAACTGTCATTCTAGGAGAATCACATAGAAACTTTTTACTCTCAGGCCCCACGTTCTAGACTCTGATCCCTAACTGAGAAGTAGCTATATTATGGCCCTGAGTTTATGGATTGACAACCTAAATATGTCTCAGATAGCAACTCTCCTCCATGTAGCTGGGCAATTAAACTCTAGGAAGACTTAGAAAAAAAATAAAATTAATACAATGTTGAATATGAGTGGTGAGAGAGGGCATCCTTGTCTTGTGCTGGTTTTCAAAGGAAAAGCTTCCAGCTTTTGCCCATTCAGTATGATATTGGATGTGGGTTTGTCATAAATGGCTCTTATTATTTTGAGACACATTCCATCAATACCTAGTTTATTGAGTGTTTTTAGCATGAAGGAGTGTTGAATTTTATTGAAAGCCTTTTCTGCATCTATTGAGATAATCATGTGGCTTTTGTCATTGGTTCTGTTTATGTGATGGATTACGTTTAGTGATTTGCATATGTTGAACCAGCCTTGCATCCCAGGGATGAAGCTGACTTGATCGTGGTGGATAAGCTTCGTGAGGTGCTGCTGGATTTGGTTTGCCATTATTTTATTGAGGATTTTCGCATCAATGTCCATCATGGATACTGGCCTGAAATTTTCTTTTTTTGTTGTGTCTCTTCCAGGTTTTGGTATCAGGATGTTTCTGGCCTCATAAAATGAGTTAGGAAGGAGTCCCTCTTTTTCTATTATTTGCAATAGTTTTAGAAAGAATGGTGCCAGCTCCTCCTTGTACCTATGGTAGAACTTGGCTGTGAATCCGTCTGGTCCTGGGGTTTTTTTGATTGGTATGCTATTAATTACTGCATATATTTCAGAATTTTTTATTGGTCTATTCAGGGATTCCACTTATTTCTGGGTTAGCCTTGGGAGAATATGTGTTTCCAGTAATTTATCCATTTCTTCTATATTTTCTAGTTTATTTGCATAAAGGTGTTTATAGTATTCTCTGATAGTAGTTTGTATTTCAATGGGATCAGTGGTGATATCCCCTTTGTCATTTTTTTATTGTGTCCATTTGATTCTTCTGTCTTTTCTTCTTTATTAGTCTGGCTAGCAGTCTATTTTGTTACTCTTTTCAAAAAACCAGCTCCTGGATTAATTAATTTTTTAAAGGGCTTTTCGTGTCTTTTTCTCCTTCAGTTCTGCAGTTCTGCTCTGATCTTGGTTATTTCTTGTCTTCTGCTAGCTGTTGAACTTGTTTGCTCTTGCTTCTCTAGTTCTTTTAATTGTAATGTTAGGGTGTTGATTTTAGATCTTTCCTGCTTTCTCCTGTGGGCATTTGGTGCTATAAATTTCCCTCTAAACAATTGCTTTAGCTGTGTCCCAGAGATCCTGGTATGTTGTGTCTTTGTTCTTACTGGTTTCAAAGAACTTATTTATTTCCACCTTAATCTCATTATTTAGTCAGTAGACATTCAGGAGAAGGTTGTTCATTTTCCATGTAGTTGTGCAGTTTTGAGTGATTTTCTCTAAGTTCTAATTTGACTGCACTGTGGTCTGAGAGATTGTTTGTTACGACTTCCATTCTTTTGAATTTGCTGAGGAATATTTTGCTTCCAATTACGTATCCCAGAACTTAAAGTATAATAAAAAAAATTTTAAAAAAGAAATTATGACTAGATCAAAAAAAATCAAATTAAATCTTTAGTATTAAAACATCATGTTAAATTCAGAATAATCTGTTTGCTATTTATTTTATTTGTAATATTTAAGATAATCTGATATAATGGTTTTGTAACATTTAAGTCAAAGTTATTAGAGAATTTAAGTTAGTCAAGAGTACTAGAATGTCTAAGAGAACTTGATTTACTATACTGATGAGTTAGATATACTAAGTTAATAAAAGTCCTGATACTTATTAGCTATGTGACTTTCAGCAAGTTACTCAACACCTCAATGTCTTAGTTTTCTCATCTGTAAAAGAGAAATAAGAATAGTTAGCCAATTAATGGGAATCTTGTGTGAATTACATAAATTAATATTAATATATGTATAAAACTTACAAAACTATCTGGCATAGAGTAAGCACTAAACAAATGTTAGCTGTAAGGGTTTAGAAAACTTGCAACTTAAGGTTACAAATCTACTCTATCATACATTTGGATCATTTAAGAAAATCAAATTATTAAATTCATAAGTGCAGATAAAATACTTAGAGAAATTTAACAAAATCGTAAATGCCATTGATTATTTAAGATGTTTTAGTCTATTCAACCCGAGCTCACAGATTGCTGTTTGGATACATATAAAAGTGATTTTGTTTTTATATCATAAATAGCAGATATATTGATAGAATAGATATCAAGAACTGTATGTTAAATTGAAAGGCTAAAAGAAAATTATGTTTTAAAATTTTTTCTAATTTAGTATATTGAATATTAATTGAGATCCCAAGTAACTATAAAGAGTTACTTTGCCCATCAAAAGTTATTTCTGGCTGAGATGGCTTACACTTGTAATCCCAGCACTTTGGGAGGCCAAGGTGGGCAGATCGCTTTGAGTCTAGGAATTTGGGACCAGCCTTGGCAAAAAGGTGAAACCTCATCTCAAAAATACAAAAATTAGCCAGGTGTGGTGGTGCTCACTTGTAATTCCAACTACTTGGGAGGCTGAGGCATGAGAATCACTTGAATCTGGAAGGTGGAGGCTCCAATGAGCCCAGATCACACTACTGCCCTCCAGCCTGGGCAACAAAGTGACACCCTGTCTCAAAGAAAAAAAAAGTTATTTTTGCTCCCAATATTAAAATAAAATTTACGTTGACAAATACCAGTTTCTCTTAGTACAAAAGTGAAATAGAATCTTATATGTAGAAATTTCTTTAACTGTTTTCCAGTGTGTGTTAGGAAGCTACCTATACTATCTGTCACTTTAAGAGTCACAGTGCTTGTTAGCCTGTTGGTAAACCTGTTTAAATGTATCCAATCTGGATTTTCCAACAGCCAGAGAACATTTTATTTTTGTACATCTATTATCTTTTTTGTGTAACACTTTTAGGGCTTTAAACTCTAGGCTGACAATAAATTTATAAATCAGTAACTTCGGTGTGTCTGAGATGGTAACTCTCCTCTTACATAAAAGTCAAGAGGGCAGGTGCCTGGAGGACTGACAGGGAGACCCAGAAGAAGGTGGAAGAGAAATCTGTTCATGAAGGGGAAAGGCAAAGGGACACAGTAACCCTGGGACACCCTGGGTTTAGGAGTTCCTTGTCAGGCCATTCCTCCCTGATTTGTTTTCCTGTCAACATTCCCATGGACAACAAGATAATAGAGATTCATTCCTCCTCAACCTTTCCTTCCAATTTCTGTTACTCCTGGGAAAAAAAATTGTAAAATATTTTATTGATAGTTTTTTTTTTTTAAATTGGTGGTTTCAGTGGTGCGTCATTTCAATGGTTGATGTATGGGACTGGCAAAAATTTGCCTGACACTGCAAAACCCTGAGGCACATGAGTCAGACTACTACGGCAGAATCTGGGGACGTCTTTCCCCGACTTCCTCCACACTTTTCCAGTGTTCATGCATTCTTACCCAGGATATTCCTTTTCTGGTGTTCATTGGCTCCACCTGCATTTGGCTGATGCCCCCTTCAAGTGCATGCTAGTTATGCTAGCATAGAACCTGAAGCCCTTTGTTCCTCAAATCTTAAGTATGTCCAAAGAAAGGAAGATTTTTTTTATTTGCTTGAATTCCCCAGTCCATTTTTTTTCCAGGTGTCTTTTACTTTCCCAAACCTGAAAGTTGTCACTGTCATCTTCCTGTGGAAGCTTTCTTCTCCAGCCAATCTCTACTGTTTATCATAGGGACCCTCCCATGATGTGAAGCTGCAAGTATGCTGCTTTCTGAAGCACTACATTTTCCATAGAAGTTTTGGCCCTAGTTTGTATTTACCAAATAAAATTATGGTTCTTTTTTAGTTTATGTGTATGTGCATGTGTGTGTGTGTGTTCTTTGAAATTGCTCTAATTACTTGTTGCTCTGATTTCGGTTTGGTTGAGGTTAGTCAGAGGAAATACATGACCCAAAAAAGGACTGTCTGAAGAATTTTTGTTTCCTGTCTATTTTTTTTAAGGTACTGAAAAAAAATAGATGAGATTCAGTTGAAAAATCTCAGAAATGAGAGGCAGTCAGGATATTCATTGGAGAACTACACTTTAGAAATTGAATAGAGCTTCCATAATCTAAACAAAACTTCTGCTTTGAGTAACTGTTTAAAGTTACCTTTAAGGTACCTTTAGTAACAGTCAATGTATGTCCTCAGATTTACATATTTAATACATATAAACACATATAAATATTTATAACACTTATAAAAACAAAATATATACCCCTGGATAAAATTATGCTGGGCTTCAAGCCGTCTAGGAGATAAAACATTTGTATTAACATCTGCAACTGACCTGCTTCAACTCAATCACATATGCTTAATGGAGGTGATATCAACCCCAACAGGGCCAATATTGATTCTTGAGAGGTGAAAATAATCTTACCTATTACAATGGTTTGCAGTTACATATAAATAGATATATCTATTATATTAAAATTTCATGGGGAGTAGGAGAAGTGATTAGGAAAAAATGCTCATTGGCAAGAGAATGATAATGAAATAAGGTTGAGAAACAGTAATCTAAACTGGGATTATGATGAATTGGTTAGAATTATTGAAAGTTCATTTTTCCAACATTTATCAGTCCTTGTTCTGGAATGTATGCTTTGCAAACAGAATCCACTGACTGTGTGGATCTTTCTGCTTTGGTGCTGAAGAATTGTGTCATTTCTCATAGCCATGCAATTTTTGGTGTTTCTTAGATGACATGTTGGGAGAAGGCTACATATAAGAAATTTAAAATGACTTTTTCTAATGGCTCGTTTGACTGAACCAAAATTGATTTTTGTATTGGCCTAAGAAAACCTTAAATGAGGCCGGGCGCGGTGGCTCACACCTGTAATCCCAGCACTTTGGGAGGCCGAGGCAGGCAGATCATGAGGTCAGGAGATCGAGACCATCCTGGCTAACACAGTGAAACCCCGTCTCTACTAAAAAATACAATAAATTAGCCGGGCATGGTGGCGGGTGCCTGTAGTACCAGCTACTCGGGAGGCTGAGGCAGGAGAATGGCATGAACCCAGGAGGTGGAGCTTGCAGTGAGCCAAGATCATGCCACTGCACTCCAGCCTAGGTGACAGAGTGAGACTCCATCTCAAAAAAAAAAAAAGAAAAGAAAAAAGAAAAAAGAAAAAAAAAAGGAAAACCCTAAATGATTGGACTGCATTACCATATGTCACCACTCATAATTTGTAATTACTTGCAATTTGCAAGACTTATAATTTCCATACCTACTCAATCTTCAAGAGCCAAATCAAGCACCACTCTTTTGTTGAAGTCTAAATAGAGCTTCAAGGTCCACAGAGTAATTATTCCTTCTTCCAAGCTGGCAGTACTGAGTATATATGTCAATTATGATACTAACCACACTGAATTATAATTATTTCTTTCTGTGTCCATCTCCCCACCTGCACTGAGAGCTCCTGGTGACTGGAGAGCAATGTCTTTTCCATTTCTATATTCCTAGACCCTAAGTGCTAGCCAGCAGATGGGGATGTGATGCACAATTTACCAGTTGTCCAAATCAGAAACCTGGGAATTCTAACTTGCCACACCCCAGTCTTCACCCCATGTTGATCTCTTTTCTACCTCTTTAATATTTATTCGATTCTTCTTCAACTTCTAGGGTGAAAGGAACGGCTTCAAAAACGTATATCCCGTCACTGGTTGAAGTGTTAAATTTGCTGTAGTGCAAAGACATGGTTTGTTTTTTCAAACTCTGTTGTGGGGAGAGGGTGGGGGCAGTTGCAGTGCTGTAGCTTGGTAAAGTTTGGAAAGTAATGTTTGGAAATACAAGGATTTCAGAATCAAATGGCAGCCATTTTTATTTTACACAGGAAGAGAGAATGCAGGAGAAGGGAAGACTGCTAAAGCTGAACTGCTTTTGTAGTAATAAAGGATATTCTTAAATTGAAGAGACCTCTCAATAAAACACATAACATTACACACACACGCAAATTATACAATAGGCTAAAGCTGTTATATACTTACCTCTATTTTTACAAAAAAGTAGTTTAAACTGAATATAGTTCCTAAAAGTCCTTTTTCTGTTTTTAAGTGATTATAAACATTCCCTGATAGCCATACTACTTTATCACACATTATTTAATGACTCTATGCCATTCTATTCTAGTCCATGTGAGGAACCTTGCGTTGTGCAATATAACATTTTTCAAATTTATCATTATATACAATGCTTTGAAGGACAACCGTGTGCATTAATCTTAATATACATCATTGAAATTTTTTCCCAAAACATTCCAGAGTCAAATTGCTGAGTCATGAATGGTAAGCATTTTTAAGTTTTTTAATGGGTACTGCTGCATTTCCCTCCAGGATTGTTGCATTGATTCACACGCAAAATATATTAAAGACAATATTTTAAAACCACAGCATGACCCACCTTCACAGCATAGCACAGATGTGGGCTTCTAGGCTAGACCACAGCAGATAGAATGGCTTGCTCTGTGGCAATAAGGAAAGCTCTCTTCCTGGAAAAGATTGAGGCAAAGTTACAGAGTCACTAATAGCAACATCCTTGATTTAGGGTTCAAACCACAAACAAGCATTAATTCCTATATTACATGCTTGTCATGCCAACACACTTTTTTAAATTTTCCAATAAGGTTAGTAGTAGCACTTTCAGGAATGTGTTTGAATCCTATAGGACAAGATAGGCACAGCAGAGAAGGAAATAAACAAAAATACACATAAAGCCTTCCTACTAGACTCTGAATTAAGATTCTAAAAGGAAACCACAAATTATGCCTGCCTCTGTAGATGGTCTCTGCATTTGCATGTCAAATGAAGTTTAATGCCACACTGTGGAAATATTTAGGGACCTAATATTAGTCTTGTCAGCCATTTCTCCCTCAGAAATGACATACAAAGACAATAGAAGCCTTGGACTTTATAGTGTCATTTCTTTCCAGTGCCCAAAGCGTTTCACATAAGTGACAAATACAGTCATTTGTTCATGCTGGATAATGCTGCTTTTATCTCCATAGTATAATTACAGCTGCCTCTTAACATATCTTATCCTGATAAACAGAAACATGTTTTCTAATTCCTTGTCTGCTCTCACTATTGACAATGACAGAACATCCAAATGGAGAAAATGTTCAAAAGCAGAGATCCGACTTATAGAAGAATTAATGTCATCATCAACTCATGGCCCAGGGGTCCTTGCACAGATATGGCATTCTAATAGAAAATGGGCGATGTGACACTGTTGAAGGTAACTGGACCTCAAGCGACAGCATCCGTCAGGCCAGTCATTCTGTCCAACTCAATTTATAGACAAAACCCATAAAACTTTACAGTCAGGAAAGAAACCTTCAAAGAGTTTCATCTCTTCAAAGGATCAATTTTCATAATTAAGCCCACAATTTAAGGCAGCAAAATACATTTAGTGGGAATGTGGCCTGGTGATTACCTGTACAAAATAAGCAGCTCTCAACACAAAAAAAGAATTTGCACATGCACACTTCTGTTTGTATAAGCAATCTTCTACTTTGCACATGAGGCCATATATTGTACAGACACGGCTCCTTAAAATGTTCTGGAGCCACTGTGATTTAGCTGGTTGGTATTCACCTAAAGTCAGTAATTAGAGTACAAGTGCTGACCTAGGGGCAAATTCAAGTTCTTTACCATTTTACAGCTAAATACGTGTATTTAAAAAAAAATGGTAATTTAAAAATTGATAGGTTTATAGTTAAAGTATTAGAGGAGAAATACTAAAAAATCTAACCTCTCTAACAGTAAGTTTACCTATGACTTGATTCATTTTAAGTTCCCAACTTACAAACAGACCATGCTCAAGTAACCTAAATCTGTCTACAATTGCTCCTTCTTACCTGCTTCTGAAATACTTACTAAAAGGATTGCTGGGAACACCTACCAAATGCTTCTAGGAAATTTGTTGGTTCAAAACTGAAAGAAAAGAAGAAACTAAAAAGCAGAAATCATGAAGAGTGGCTAATTTCAAAAAAATGATTATTGGCACAACTAGGCTCGCTATGTGCATGTTGAACAGAGCCTTCCTCATTCTACACAGGGCACTGGAATGATTTTATCCTTTCATTTTGTAACATCCCTTTGCAATTAAAAAAATAGAGATATATTTTTATAAACCTTCTTCATAGTGCAAAGGGCTCTGCAAACTTCTATTCTTTAAAAACCCCCACATTTTCGTAAGGGTTACATAAGATAAAATAAATTAAAATGCTTTTTAACCTTTGAGGTAGTATATAAATGTACAATCCCCTCTACTATCACCTAGCAAATCTAAATTATTCCTTTGCCCCCTTTTCGCCATGTGAAAACTTGATGTCTCACACATAAAAAATGCTTTAAGAGTTGCCCAGACTTAAAATTAATAACTTTATCACCTTGCTGAAATGTGGCAACATATATGCCAAGTGTGCATATACAAAGTACACTTTTAAGAATGTCCATGGAAATAAAGACTGACTAAAAGACCCAGTATATCCATGCAATTTTAGATTAACAACCTAAGCAATAGTAAATTGGGAGCAGAAGGAGCGGTGCAAGGGTATAATAAGTCTTTCCAAAACTTCAAATGGCTTTACAATAAGGAGGATGGTATATTTTCTTAGAAAACAATTTTATTTAATAGTTTCTTCAAGTTCTAGTGACAGATATGATTATTGCCAAAGCAGATTAAAAAATGATAAATGAGAAAAGGCAAAGATAATAGCTAACAGAACAGGGTACTAAAATTTATCAACAGTAATAAGTACGCTCATGAATCAAGACGTTAATGCTCTATATCATATAGAAAACAAATGGTGTGACTTACTATTAATTCTGACACAAAGCAAGAGGATTTCATGCATCTTCCCAAGATATTTCTAATACACATTTTTCTAAGTAGCTAAAAAAAATCATATGATGAGTGGTTGAAGCAATGGGGACTTTTTTCTTTCTTTCTTTCTTTTTTTTTTTTGCCTGAGGAAAATAAATATCCAAGGGGTAGCCTAAGAGCATCAAGAAGGAATAACAATAACAAAACCCTGCTCTCAATTCAGAAGGCAGAAAATGATAGAAAGTACAGAAAGACAGACTTGAGTAGATCAACATAATCTGAGAAAGAACATTTAACAGCTACAGTCAACTAACAGTGAAATTGATTCCTTATAAAGTTGTGTGTGTTTCTTGTCACAGATGTTCTGTGGAGTTTCAGCAGAGTTGGGCTGACTTTTTCATGGAAGTTGTATAACAACATCTTATTTATAACTTTCTGCAAATTTATTGAATATCTATGATACACCAAGCATTCTGAATTATTAGAACCATGTGTTACCAGAAAGGGAAATTTATTTTGCATAATACCTGCCACTGATAAATGCCACATCCTACCTGTTTTGGGAAAGGTGGTCAAGCCTGAACTCAGGTTTGACTTCCACTAACCCTAAACTCTTGCCAGTCCTGGGAGTGAAAGGCTGCCAATCCAATATGTGGCAGATCAAGACCTGCCTTTGAAGCTACAATATGATGGATGTCAAGGAACTGACAATTTGATGAGCTAACATTCTGGTTGAATGATCATCTCACGAACATGCTGTGTGTCTGGTCAGAGCTCTGTTTACTCAATACACAACTGTTTTCTTGCTTTGTACAGTGAAACCATACAACTCAATGAAACTATTTTAGTATGCACAAATGTTATGTAACACAATGCCATGCAAAATGAAGACTGACCGTACTACTATGCTTTATGACAGACCCTTCTGGGCTCCATTTGTGTTGTCTATCACCTCTTCTTTCTGAATTATCTTTGGTATCACCTGGTATAGAATCCTATCATTCCAGTGGCCATGTGTTTACCAGGAACAGTCTTGATTTATCCCTGTATAATAATTGATAGAGCCTATTTCACTCTCAAAGCAATCTCAATTTAAATGATAAATCGTATTACCACCTACCTGTGACCCACTACATCCTAGAGTAACTATATGTAGTCCTTGCTTTGCATGGTATTATTAGTGGGAAGTCATGCATGTCAGAACCATGTCCTTGCTTTGTACAGTGAAACCAAACAAGATGATAAAACTATTTTGGTATGTACAAGTTTATTTAGACAGGCCATGCAAAGTGAAGACTGCCTGTAGTCTGATAGAAAGACTCCTGTGCTTTCTATCAGACACTTCTAAAGCAATTATTTCTGGCAAATTGGGATTATGGGTCTACTCTAACCCTTACTCTAGATATTGTCCAAACATGTCAAACACTAAGGAGACTTTTGCAATTAGTATGCTAAATATTGTGCCTTACAACACAACTGTTATTCTGCAATTGACCTAGTATCCTAAACAAAAGAACTGGAGCCCTTGACCCAATATGGTTTTCTTGGTCCTCCATATAGTTAACAATACTAATTAGCTTACCCGTGTTAGGGAATCTGCATCTACAAAAAGCTGGCCCTTTGGAATACATACAGACTTCTCTTGGTACACATCTAGGCCAATTTAGACTTCATGATGTCATAAGCTATACATAACATGAGTCTCATTAATAAATTGTTTTACTCCATGAATTCCTGACCTGGGAAATATTTGATGTAGTCTATAATATATTTAGATGATATTCTAATACAGTATTCAGACTTTCTTGTACAAATCTTCAATCTACACAGATCTCAGTCATCACCATTTTTAAGCTAATTCCAAGTAATGCATTGTTTCTATTCGAGCAGTAGACTTCCTGGGCTTAATTTATCCGATAAATGTTTATTTTTTACCTTTTTGAGATAGAGTCTTCTCATTCTCCCAGGCTGCACTGTGGTGGTGTGATTATAGCTTACTGAAGCCTCAGACTCCTGTGCTAAAGCTATCCTCCCACCTCAGCCTCCCGAGTAGCTGGGACCTCAGGCACACACTACCTGAAACATTTTTAAAATTTTTATGATAGATGGTCTCCCTATGTTGCCCAGGCTGGTCTTAAACTCCTGGGCTCAAGTAATCCTGCTTCAGCCTCCCAAAGTGTTAGAATTAATAGGCATGAGCCACCACGCCCAGCATTTGATTCTTTTATCAATATCTATATCTATCCTCTTGGTACATCAGGCTCCCTAGACTAACAGCACCAAAGTTTCTGAGGTTTCAACTAAACTCCAGATATTCCAAGTTCCATTTCTCCATTCTTTATGTTTCATTTACGAATTCCTTCAAAGGGGACCCCCACAAGTCACCATAGTGTTTGTAGGAGGAAAATGGGGAAACCCCAGTAGATATAGTAAAGAGCACTTTATTTTAAGAAGACCCAAGTATCAACAGTTTTTACAAAAAGTTGGCCCTAGATATGGTATTGCATGCTCATAAAAGATCATTAAGTCTACATTCACAATTCAAGCATCCAATAATACAGGTTTGGGGAAGGTCTGACAAATCCAGAAAATCTTCTAAGGTGTGATGTGCCTGTCTTTTGGGATCAAACAGGTCTGGGTTGAATTACTTCAATCTAGTTTGCCTAAAGCACTTTCACATAGAAACCATTTAATGAGAAATATATCTAATTACTAAATCTAAAATACAATGCTTTTCCATGTGTCTCTACATATTCTTGGATGTCTTAATTCTTTTTGTCATTTTCACAGGCTTTTCAGGATTTTGTAAATCAATTTGTTTAAGTTTATATCCAACTTATTTTTTTAAGTATTTATAATATTTACAGCATCTTAAAAGAAAAAGTGTTGTTTTGTTCCCTTGTAGGCATTCTTTCTTCTCTGCCTTTGGGAACTTAATAATGCACTACCCATATTAAGAAGGAAGCTTCGTACGCGTTTTAATAGCTTTATTTTATTTTACTATTTTTGACTGCTTTAATGCATCATTAAACACAAGGGACTCCAATTTTAAGCTAGCTAATCATTAAAACATGGAGTCAACAAACTGATACTAGGTGACGAAGTGAGTTGGTTTGTTTGTTTAATTGGTTAGTTTTATTGTTTTTCCCTTTTTTTCCTCCATCTTTTCCTTTTGTTCTTTTCTTAGTTTTCTTTTCTTTTTTAATACCTGGGATCCAAAATCAGTAGGCAGATTTCTGCTTTGAAACCTATAAAAGTAAATGGAAAGCAGAAGCTTTTCCACTCACAGAAACTCCTGTGAGGCTCAGAAATTGATACCCTGAAATATCAAACACCCTGAAATACAGTGCTTTGACATGCGGAACTAAAGAAGCAACCTCAAGGTCTCTCTGACCTCCTGCCTAACCACCCTTGTCTCAATCCTCCATCTCTCCCAAAACATAGGATGAGGCTCTTCTCTGGTGTCCCCTTATTTACCTAGAAACACAAACAAAATTATTTTGAATCTCTTCCCTGAAATGTCATTAACCAGAGAAGATTAAAATTCCTCTTACAAAGGAAGAGACTGAAAATTAAATATCACACCTAGAATGTAAATGAACTTTGTCCCATACTACTGTCTGTTCTTAGATCCCATTGAATTCCCAAAGAGAATCATTTACAAACCATTTTATAGTCTTCAGACCCATGGTTTTATGACAACCTCCTCCTGGCACCCCATACATGCTTGCTTCTCCTCTAACTGAAGAGGGTATGTAAGCATCAACCATCTGGCCCCTTCTTTGAGTTTTTAATATTTTGCATGACTCCTATGCACAGAATACATTTGTTATGCTTTTCTCATTAACCTGTGTTTTGTTATAGGAGTATTGGTTGTAACTCGTTATGATTGGGAAGAAATGGATTTCTCCCTTTCTGCCTCTAAATCCCCAATTTGCTGAAACTTCCCTACAACAGATTAGCTGAAGTCGGGATCACATAGGCAGGACTGATGCTCCTATGTCACTGTGTATCTATATACTCACAAGGGTATATCTGTTCCAGTTGTCTGTAACTGGTATCTTTTAAAATTGAGCTAGCATCAGGTATGATTGGTTGATACTTATGTTGTATTAAACTTCACTATACTTCTGCACTGAGAATAGATTATTATTATCTTGGCTTTCATGGCCACTAATTTGCCCATAACCCTGTACATTAGGGGTCCTCAATCCTCAGCTATGGACCTGTACCATTCTGTGGCCTGTTAGGAACTGAGCCGCGCAGCAGGAGGTGAGTGGCGGGGAGCAAGCATTACCACCTGTGCTCTGCACCCTGTCTGATCAGCAGAGGTATTAGATTCTCATAGGAGTGAGAACCTCATTATGAACTATGCATGCAAGGGATCTAGGTTTCGTGCTACTTATGACAATCTAATACCTGGTGATCTGAGGTGGAACATTTTCATCCCAAAACCATTCCCCCATTCCCAGCCCCCTACCCCCACCCCATCCCTCAGTCCATGAAGAAACCGTCTTCCACAAAACCAGTCCCTGGTGCCAACAAAGTTGGGGGCTGCTGCTATACATCATTACAACACTGAATGTGAGCTGGAAAAATTGCCAGGCCAAACAGAGATATTATAACACATAATCCAATGCACCAACATGTAATACAATTGTAACTCGAGTACCCTATTTTTTTCCTCAACAAATAAAATTTTATTTATTTATTTTTAACTTTTATTGTGAGTTCATGATACAAGTGCAGGTTTGTTACATAGGTAAACTTTGTCATGGGGGTTTGTTATACAGATTATTTCATCACCCAGGTGTTAAGCCTGGTACCCATTAGTTATTTTTCCTGATCCTCTCCCTCTTTACACTCTCCATTCTTTGAAATGTGTTCATTGTGTTGCCTCTGCGTGTCCATGTGTTCTCATCATTTAGCTCCCACTTATAAGTGAGAACATGTGGTACTTGGATTTCTGTTCCTGTGTTAGTCTGCTAAGAATAATGGCCTCCAGCTCCATCATGTCCCTGCAAAGGACATGATCTTGCTCTTTTGTATGGGTGCATAGTATTCCATCATGTATATACACCACATTTTTCTTTATTCAGTCTATCATTGATGGGTATTTAGGTTGATTCCATGTCTTTGCTATCGTGAATAGTGCCGCAATGAACATACATGTGTATGTGTTCTTATAATAGAATGATTTATATTCCTTTGCGTATATACCCAGTAATGGAATTTCTGGGTTGAATGCTAGTTCTGTCTTTAGGCCTCTGAGGAATCACCACACTGTCTTCCACAATGGCTGAACTAATTTGTACTCCCACCAACTTCCTTTTCTTCACTACCTCACTATCATATGTTTAAATTTTTCTTTCTGCCTTCCTTTTTTATCCTTTCTTAGTAATGAAGTCATAACCTTTGCTCCTTCTTCCCATCAGGCATCCCCTGAGCAATGTTTCCTTTATCTAATTATATGCTTGCTTCAAAGTAAGTTCTGGGGACTGAATCTTAAAACAATCTGGGCACCTGTGGAATTCTCGCCCACCAGGGGATTACCACAAGACTTTAGTTAATTTACAGCCTGATTGTGCCCAGGAGGACTCTAGCCCACTTACAGATGGGACAATAATTCAAGATAAGTCATTGGAACAAGTCTCAGAGAATAGCACCTCCTCACCCCTCTTGCATGCCCTGCATTCCAAGCACTCTTTTTTAAGTATTTGTTTTTTGTCCAAAATTTGAAATGGTTTCTTTAAGCCAGGAGCCTGGACCATTTCTTCACTGCTAGATTTGGAAAATAAAGTCACTTTTCTTCCACCGAACCTCATCCTTGTTATTTGGTTCTGCAAGTGTTGAGGGCCTGGACCTGCGCTTGGTTACACAATCAACATAAGCTACAGAGAAAGGACAAGCATGGACTATCAGGAGAGACACTGACTCAAAAACTGCATGTTACAGAGCTAACAGTAAGAATTCAATAAATATCATCCAGGCTTACTTTTCATTTGTTACATGAATATCTTTTTTAATAATATAATAACCCTATGAAGTCAATACTGTTATTATCTCAATGTTACTTATGAAGAAACTGGCATTGGCCCGGCACGGTGGCTCACGCCTGTAATCCCAGCACTTTGCGAGGCCAAGGCAGATAGATCACGAGGTCAAGAGATTGAGACTATCCTGGCCAATATGGTGAAACCCCATCTATACTAAAACTACAAAAATTAGATGGGCGTGGTGGCGCGCACCTGTAGTCCCAGCTATTCTGGAGGCTGAAGCAGGAGAAGCGCTTGAACCCGGGAGGCGGAGGTTGCAGTGAGCCGAGATCGCGCCACTGCACTCCAGTCTGGCAACAGAGTGAGACTCTGTCAAAAAAAAGAAAAAGAAAGAAAGAGAGAAAAAAAAAGAAAGAAAGAAAAGAAACTAGCATTCAGAGAAGTTAAGAAATTTGCCTACAAATCTATTCATTGATGCTACTTTTCTGAGCTTTTGTCAATCCCCATGACTTCCGCTGATCTCCATCAGACCATGTGCCATTCACCACTGCTCCTGCTGCCCAGCACGCACTATGAGGGCAGCTGTCATCTTTTGCTTTTTAAATCCTCTTTCTAAACATCTCTGACCAGTGAGGTTTGGCTTTCACCACATACTGATCCTTTCCACTTGTCAGTAAGCTAAGCTCTTTTTGCTTTTGACATCTTTAACTCAGCACTTGAGAATTTCTCTTACTCTTCACTGTAGCCTTTGACTTGATAAATCTTGATTCCGAAATGGTTAAAGATTCAGCAGTCAGAGGTTAGTAACTAAGACATTACTTTAATGAAGTGGTGGATAAAATATATTTGAATGCCTTCAAAGTACAAATAGAAGGTAATTTGCATCTTCTTTAATAATGTATGTCGGTATTTGTGTGTATAAATATGCACATAAACATGTATGTATATCTGTATCTGAATACACATATATCTATTTTTAAGTTTAGAACATATTTTCAGGAAAATAAAATTTACAGATGGGAAGAATTTGCCATCTATTTCATTGCTATCCTGATTTATAACCCCCAGTAGTTAAAGACATTCATTTATTTTGGAAGTTGTTAGTTCTTATGTATAATCCAGTGTCTCAGAACACACTACAGAGTGCCATTTTTTAAAGAAAAAGCAAGAAACAAGTATAAAGCAACACATTGAAGACAATAGACCTCAGTCTAGTGACCTCCCATTAGCCATCTGTCAATTTAAATAAAACTTCTTGCACAACTAACTTATTTTAGGCAAAGACTTGACTAAATAGGTTTGACCTTTCCTTCTTCCTGTCCACTTTCAATTCACTATGAAAGAGTTTAAGACAATTGGTTTGACATTATGAGTCAGGTCCTCTAAGTTGTTATTATAGATAAAGCAAAGCAAAGCAAAACAAAACAACACTGACAAGAGTTCTTTTTGAAGATAGCTTATGAGATTTTTATTTACCCCAATCCAATGATAACGGTAGGTAGATCCAGGTTAAAGCATATATAAAATATTCAAACATCATTGCCTCTGTCTTATAGGCCATAGCCACATTCCTGCTGTACCACAGCAGTAGCAACTGGTTAAAACAAGCCAAGGTAAAATAACAATGAGATACTATTACACACCTAGTAGAATAGCCAAAATCTAGAAAACTGGCAGCACGAAGTGCTAGGTAGGATGTAGAGCAACAGAAACTTTCATTCATTGCTGGTGAAATGCAAAATGAGACAGACTCTTTTGAAGACGGTTTAGCAGTTTCTTACAAAGCTAAACAGACTCTTATGTGATCTGGCAGTTGTGCTCCTTGGTATTCATCCAAAAGAGTTGGAAACTCATGTCCACACAAAACCTGCACACATGTTTATAGCTTTATTCATAATTGCCAAAACTTGCAAATAACCAAGTTGTCCTTCAGTAGGTAAATGGATAATAAACTGTGGTACATCCAGACAATGAGATATTATTCAGCACTAAAAAGAAACGAGCTGTCATCCAAGAAAAAATGAAAAAGGAAACGTACACGCATATTATTATACTAAGTGAAAGACATCAATCTGGAAGGGCTACATGCAACATGATTCCAATTATATGACATTCTGGAAAAGGCAAAACAGTGGAAACAGTAAATAGATCAGTAGTTGCCAGAGGTGAAGGGGTGGGGAAGAGAAGAATAGGTGGAGCATAAAGGATTTCTAAAGCAGTGAAAATGATCTGTATATTACAATGGTGAGTACATGTCATTACACTCTTTTCTAAACCCACAGAATGTACAAGAGTGAACCCTCATGTAAACTATGGATTTGGGTGATTATGATGTGTCAATGTAGGTTCATCAACAGTAACAAATGTACCATTCTGCTAGGGGATTTTGATAATGGGGGAGGCTATGCTTTAGTGGGGACAGGAGGTATATAGGAAATCTCTGTACCTTCCACCCAATTTTCCAGTGAACCTAAAACTTCTATAAAAATTAGCCTTAACGAAAGGTCGAGGTGACACTTCTGTGTGCATGCCTAAAAGGAGGTTCACTCGGTTATCAACCAGCTGTGTTTTCAGCACCACATAAAACTGATTTGATTGATTCTTGCTCAGTGAATTGGTCAAATTATTTAGCTGGTTTAGTATAGGCCTCTGGATCTAAAGTGAAGTTTGAAAAGTATTATTTAACTTTTTGGGGAGAAAAGAGAAGCAAATGTCCATGCGATTTATCCTTGCTTGGGTACTCATGTAAGAATAGTTGGCTGGTCGTGTGTGTACTGATGAATGCTCTTAGGTACTACCAGAAAAGCAAAGTGAGTTAAAGTAAGTTACAAAAATTTATCCAGAATGTTGAACACTAAGCATTTTACTTCATCAAAATCTTTGAAAGCAAGAAGGCATTCTTGCTTACTTAATCATTTAAAAAGAATTAAAACTTTAAATACATTAAGTGAATTAATTAATTTACCTATGGTAATGACACCTATCAACGACAGTGAATAACACCTCTGAAATATTTCCTAAGCATTCTGAAAAGTAGTAACTCCTGATATATAAATATTTTGAGAGCATGTTAGGAATAATTCAGTATTTTTTAAAGATAAGAGAAATGATACTTTTACATAGATATCTTGGACATTCACATCCTTTTTATTTTTCTTTAAGTAGTGGATTATATTTCCTGACATAAAATTGATCCAGTCAAAAAAGTTTGAATATTATTAATATATGAATTCATATTGAATTCTCACATCTTTCCAATCATTTCCTTGACAAATTATCGAGTACAAATGTTTTTTTCAGAGAGTATTACTGATGAATAATTTCAGTAATCTTTAAGTCACACGGTCTTACATATGTATTAAGAAATAGTACTTTTATAGTAATTTTACATTTATAAATATTAATTTAAAGATCAAAGTCCTATAATTATAAATATTTATAAAATTTTGTGTGTGTGTGTGTGTGTGTGTGTATAAAATTATGTTAAAACAGGTTTTGTTGTTGTTGTTAACAATCTAATATGATTTAGGCTCTTTTTTATTGCTTCATGTACTAGACAGGCCCAAATAAAAGACAAATTCTCCCATATCCTTTGCTTTTACTTTCCTATTATCTCATTTATGGTACTCTGTTTGAAGTCTTTCTTGCATATGTTAATAGAACATTTCTTGGACTTTCCTGCCCAGCAAACTTTATATCAAAACATGGGAGCAATTATGTGAGAATCTTGCTGTCATTTGTCTTCCACAAAGGCTCAACTGAGCTGGCTTTGGGGCAGATTTGTTAGGCTCCTGATGATGATGGGCGTGTTTGGGGATTTTCTTTTTGATAACCTTGCCCTATGTATGTGAAATTGAGCCCTGGATATAGTTGATTCTTCTAAAATCCTCCCGAGAGCAATAACTACAGATACTTGTTCACAGAGAGTCATACAGCTCACAAATCTTTTGGACCTTGATTTTGATACATCCTTGAATTACTATTTAAATGAAGAGAAAACAAAAAAATATGAGTTCTTCATTGTATTTGCTAAGTAGTTACTGAGCACCTATATTTTATATAGCATAAGTGGGAAAACTAACATTTGTTGAGTACTAAGTGTTTTAGATGAGGATCATTATACTTGCTGTGATCCTTTGAATTAATTTGTCTCACTCATTCTTAAAAGATGAGCACTGAGGCTGAGAGAAGTTAAAGAATGACCTTCATGAATCTACTAATAGTGTCAAGATTCAAATTTTAGGATTGCATATTCTAAAATCAATGCATTTTTATGCACAGTATTCCAAAGGATAAAATAGGCAGTGTCTTCCCTAAAGAGCTTCTAAAAATAGATGTAGTTAAATGATAGCCCAAGAATCAATCAAATATATTACATAGAAAAGTATAGATATAGTTAAATGATAGCCCAAGAATCAATCACGTATATTACATTAAAAAGTATAGATATACCAAAAAGCATCACTAGGTTAAATGCAAGATATTGATATAATGTAATGAATGCTTGGGAGTAGCTATTACGGTGGTTTGAAATGGTCAAAATGGAGGTGAGAGAGGAATTGGACCTAGAATTAAAGGTAACTAGAAAGGCAGCTGGAATTAAAAGTAACACAAATTGAGGAGAGGGACAAGAAATTATGATATAAGGATAATTAAGAGAGATGTTATAGAAACAAGGATGACCAGCTTTATTTTAAGAGACAGTGAATAACATACACTTGCCAAAGAAAAATGTAAAAAAAAAAAAAAAAAAAAAAGAATACTGGTAGATTTTATTTCAAAGGTCATTTTATAGTTGGCTATGTAAAACTTTTAAGACCTAATAGTAATTTGGACACTACAATATAGGGGGGGAAAAGGGAACCATTGAAGATTGCTGAGTATGAAAAATGACATGATGAGAATGGGATTGAAATTAGTCTGGAGTAGATGTGCCAGACATAAAGGGAAAGAAGACTAGAAGCTAGAACTTGAAGTCAGGAAGCTGGGTAATAATATGCAGGAGGGAGTGAAAAAATGTGTTGGGAAACACATGGAATGCTTAGGCAAGAATCTTCACATTGATACCAATACGTGGGCCATTCTTAAAGGTCTGATGTTATCATAAGTAATCTTATAAGTTTATGTTTTATTTTTAATTGACTGGCACAGATATTAATTGTAGATTTTATAACACACACAGAGCCACAAACCTTTATGCTAAACATAAACTAATTATAGACTAAAATGTATTTTCAAGGTTTTATTAAAATTTAAATTTTAAATAATTGTACATATCTTTGAAAAGAGCAATTTTTTTACTGGTTTCTTGGAGGAGGGGGCTAGAATTAAATATTATATATCAATATTAAATTTGGCCCAAAAAGTACATATTAGCAGACTTGAAAAATAAAGCGTTAAATGCACACATCATTTTTGTTTTATCACTGTCACAGACAATTAATTTTCTAAAATATCCTAAGACTACTAAAGTGTCAGCTAAATAATGTTACATCAGGATCTTTGTATGAAATAATAAATGGTTTCTTTGACCTACAATGTTAAATTGTGAGTTAATATTTATTTTACTACCACAAGAGAAATATTATATTTTTGAATATAGTGATAATTCTCATTATCAAGATAATCCCCTCATATATAACTGACTGTAAAGAAATGTTATTCCTGAATCTATTGTATAAGACTCATAATCTATTCTTAAATATGTTTTATGCTCTTATTTATGAGCTTCTTATCATTATAATATTCAAATTTTAAATAAGATTTATAATTTAAACTTCTCTAACCTAAATGTGACTATGTGTAGTTGAGGCTATGTGATCAGTAACAGGCAAATGTCTGCTTCCTCGAAATTTCATCTAACAGTAATAAGATGTGTGTCAGTTATGAATCTTAGCCAAATTTCTGGATAATGTTAAGTCTCAATTTATGTAGAGCTACTTCATTAGATAAGTAGACTTCTTAGAAGCCAGACCTCCCAAACCAGTATTTGTAATAAAGAAAAAGGGGCTGTTAATAGTAATTCCCCCATTGTTGGTAGTATAATTTTCTATTTATGTTTGTTTTGGGAGGATTTATTTTAGAACCAGCAGAGCCAGAAGATATTTCTAATAATGAAATGGAGGAAACGAATATAAAAAGTTCAGAAATGAGGAACATCATTTAGTCCTCCTCATCCAAAATATCTATAGTCTAATTATATAAGCCTGAGAGGTTTTTTTTTTAAGTTTTAAGTTATGTTTTATCTTATCCATGATTATTCTGGATAAGAATGCTCAATAATAAAATGATGATATTGAAGCTGATGATGATTATGATAGTCCAAAAGTAAAACATGTTATTTAAAACATATTTTTGATTGTAAAGGATAAGGGAATTGAGGTGATAAGAAATAATGAAATTACCCACTAATAACAATACTGGGAGTGTTTTGACTGGGGAGTGTGAGGAAGATTAAACCTATGTATAAAGTCAAGAGTAAACCACTGACCTTTCAGAAAAAAAAAAAGAAAATATGACTGGTTTTTAGTCCTTCTTTCCAACAGTGATTTCCAGGAAGCAGTTTCCTCATGATATCATTTTTCCTAATCTTACCTACAATATTACAACTTGGAAACGTCTTTATGTTGCTTTGTTCTAAAATATAATCATTGCTGGACCAGCCATTACAGTAGATAATATGAAATTTATTATACCATATATTAGTAATATTACACTCTAATGTATATTGTTAGATGTGGAGGAGGTACATTCTTAAACTCCCTGGTGGGGAAGCTCTCATATACTATCTCTTATTCTCCACAAGCTTGATTCTCACAAGTGTCCACATAGATGTAGAGACAGCCTGCCTGAATGTTTGTTTTTGAGAGGCCCGAGTTCCTGCCTCTCAACAGAGGTCTAACACTCAGACCAACAAAAGATTGTGATTCTTCACTTAAAGTCAAATGCCATTGAAAATATAGAACCCTGACCATTATATCTCAAGATACTGAAAGCCTGGTAATCTGATAACAAAATTTTGTTTAATATTGGAAAATATTATTTCTTTAAATATTGCTTTGAAAGAGCACTACATGTTTGTTTGGTTGTTTGTTTTTCAAATTTCAATTTGCCACATTGAGTGTTCCTGAGTTACCCACAGATACATAGTATCTGTGTCCTTTTCAATTGTGCTGACGCACTGAACCTGTTATGAGGGATATGACCTTCCTAAACAGAATGGGCAGGTGAGCAAGCCTAGCATCCATGAGCACACACCTTTTTATCAGGCTTTGTGTTAGTACCTTGAAGTGGGTTATTACTGAATCCAGACATGTTAGAAGGTCCCTGTGGAATAAAAAGTCCATCCTACATGTTGTAATATATAAGATAAAGTTAGAGTTCTAACTGTTCTCTGATCAAGGACAGAAAGCAAGTTTACATTGTAGATTCCTAACAGACCTTCTTTGAAACACCTTGATCTCGATTCAATGTTACTAACAAAGTTGTTGAATGAAGAAACCATCCCCAAATCTCTTAAATGCAGTATACTGTATTAGAATATATTCGAACTAGAAATCGAGTTCACAACATTATTAAATTGGATGCCAACAGATAGGAAAAAGTGATTATGACATTCAACAAATTATTGTCTGCCTTTAGGTATCTGATAACCATTTAAATTTTCAATACAACTATATTAAATCCCCTATATCTTAATTACAATAAGAAAAACCAAATACTAAAGTGTCTAATTAAGAGGATCCCTTAACATCTGTTCCATAAAATAGAAATTTGCCAATATATGTATTATTGTCTCCGAATTAATTGCTTTATATTTTTTATTGTATCATACCAGCAAACATTACAATCATTCAGTGCATGAATTTTGTCTTTATTCATTCAACAAAGATGTCTATTTCTATTTTTCTTCATGCTTAAATGAACAGTACAGAGTATACAGTTGAAGCTCAATAAGTAATTATTAACTAGGCTTGCCTATATGACATTGTACTAGGCTCAAGCAATATTTTCAAGAATTGACATCTGTAATCAAGGTGTGGTATATCACTTCAGGAAGTGCATATTATTCTTCATAATGCTTTAAAAAATCTCAAGAAAATGTATGCTTTCTTCTTTATTCTCTGTGATGGCTATTACTTCTACTCATAAGTATGCACTTGATTGCTTCAAATATATTTGTGAGTAATTCTCGAAGTTTGTGAGAACAGTTTCTTTTGTTTAGTTTTCTTTCTAGAGCTCACAAGCCACATAGACTTTCACACAAGTTGCCTCTCACAGCAGGAAGTTCTACTGTGTCATAGAGAGAAAAAAATAACAGTACCAACCAAAGACTTGACTATACCCTTAGCTGCAGACAGCAAAGCATTTGACCAAAAATGAATTGGCCAAAGCTGGAGCAATTTGAACAACAAAATAAATAATAATAAGACTGTATTACAACCCAAAGAATAAAATAAATATCCATTAATCCATACTGATATCAATAAATGATGAAACAAACAAACTGGGGAGGTGGGATGACTGCTCCTTAAAGAAAAATTCTAACTTAAAAATGTTAAATACATGAGGGAAACAGAAAGTCACTACGGAAACACTGCAGTAATACAATTGCAAGCAAGATTTACTGAAGAATGCTAAATTAAAGAGAAACAGAAAGTCTAGATAGCCTCAAAGTACCTCCCTCAACATATTTATTAATTACTGTGGTGATTTTAACATAGAAACATATTTTATGACACACACATTCTTTGATGCTCCTCTTTAGAGGGTGAAGCTAAATCCTTCTCTCCTTGAGAGTATGGGCTGGACTTAGTGGTTTATTTCTAAATAATATAGTACAGAAAGGGAAGAATAGTGACTTCACAGTAGCGAAACCTGGCAGCTACCACCAGGTGATCAAGGTCAATATGGCTTATAATAAAACATTGATATCCCGAACCTTTTTATATGATGAGAAGAATGCATCACCTCTATGTATTTTTTCTCAAAATTCATAACCTCAGTCTAATCATAAAAAAATTAGACAAACCAAATTGAGGGACATTTTACAAAATACACAACCAAACTCTTTAGAAGTGTCAAAGTAATGAAAGACAAGAAAAGGCTGAGGAACTGTCACAGATTGGAGGAGATTAAGGAGATGACCACCAACTACAGTGGACACTGGGGCAGCAAAAAGGCATTAGGGGAAAACTGGGGAAATAGGAATAAAATCTATAGTTTGGTAAATGGTATTGTAACAATGTTAATAACTTAGTGTTGACCATTTTACCATGCAAAATATACAAGATTAACTTTAGGGGAATAAAAGAGGTCTTTGTACCTTTTATGTTTTGTTTTGTTTTGTTTTTTGAGATGGAATTTCACTCTTTTTGCCCAGGCTGGAGTGCATTGGTGCAGTCTCGGCTCACTGCTACCTCTGCTGCCTGGGTTCAGGTGAATCTCCCACCTCACCCTCCCAAGTAGCTGGGATTACTGGTATGCACCACCACACTGGCTAATTTTTGTATTTTTAGTAGAGACAGGGTTTCACCATGTTGGCCAGGCTACTCTCAAACTCCTGACCTCAAGTGATCCACTGCACTTGGCCTCTCAAAGTGTTGGGATTACAGGCGTGAGCCACCGTGCCCAGCCTCTGTATCATTTTTATAACTCTTCTAAAGACTAAAACTATTTCAAAATAAAAAAAATTTCAAATTTTTGGAAGGAATCTTAAGTGAAAAATTGTTCAAACCCTCTCTTCAGGCAGGTAACATGTCATTTATTCAATCATTTATTCCTAGAATGCAAACTTCATGAGGGCAGGAAATTTACCAGTTTTGTTCACCACTATAGCCCAAACCTCTAGGTGTAACATATCATGAGGGGAAGTTTTAAAAATTTGAGCTATAACAAAAACAAAAGCAGAAATAAAACACCATTTAATAAAGTTGACTTATCCTTATATCTTAAAAGTAAAAACATAATGACCATAACAACAGCGTAAATCGTAGATATGAAGGCTATTCTTAAACTGTCCCTATTTTTTTAAAAGCTATCAAGTTCTCATAAGGCATTTCTCATTTTCCTAATTTTGAGGAGCTGAGATGAATTTACTGACAAGGATTCACCCTGCACCTTGTTTCAAGGCTCTTTAATCATGAAGTTAGATATCGCCTTCTGAAGATTTAATAAATAGCTACAGTGGCTTGGGGCAATAGACAACCAGTCGGTACGGAAAGTGATCTGGAACTTGTTACCGATCACCAGGAACTTGTTAAATGATATACTCTGTGACTGATGGAGGCTTTTGAGTTAACACTCTGCAGGAAGCTGACAGGGCACAGGTTACACTCTGCTTTATCTTCAAACAGGTTTTAGGAGGAAGGAAAAATAGGAGGGAGATTACAGACACCTCTGGTGAGAATTCCTTAAATGTGAGAGAGTTTCACCCTGCTGTCAGAAAGCTTCATTCCTGACACTTTCCTCTATCTAAACAGAATCATCTTTGGAGCGTAAAAATGACAGGATATGGCTTTTCAGTCAGAGAAAGGGTAACTATTGGTGAAGTGATTTAATCTCTGTAATCTGACACAACAAGGAAAAAATAAATAAATATTCAGACCCATATTCAAAATGTGCTACTTTGGAGCCAAGACACAAATAATATGTCTGCTTAGCAACTGAATTGGCCAAAGTAAATAATATTATCTCTTCTGCCTCTTACCTCTCCATAATATATATATATTATGTAGATTATATATATATATGTAGATATAATTCTTGCTGAAAACCAAAAAGAACATACCATATGATTTTTTTTTTGCTAATCTCATAAAATTACAAATAAAACTTTCATAGAATCATAACATCTGCTTTAGCAGTATTTTGGAGAAAAGCCATCTCTGCAGAATCACATGAGGACATACAGCTTAATATGCAACTTGCCTTTCACATTTGGCATTCACATTGTCTTTGAGAGAGCTTGGAGACCATTAGCAATAAATGCCAGATGAGGAATACAAAATCTCTGGACATATGAAGACTTTTGCCTTATGTTACTGATAGTATTATCAAAATTGAAGTATAGTGTTATTAATTTGTTCTTAAGACCTATGCTAAGGCTTTTTAATATACATTTTCTTATGAAACAAATGGTATAACTAAATGGATAATGGAATGTCCAAAGAGTTTGACCTTTGTTTGCAAGCTGGGAACTACTTGAGGAGTATCAAGTTAGAACTCTACTGGCAGATTGGAAAAGAGCCTGGTACACCCTATGCCTTTCTTCTGTCTCCATCTCTACGTCCAGAAAGCCAGATCAGACCTAAATATTTCTCAAACGTAGCCATGTCTTTCCATTCCTATTGCTATCACTCATGTCCAGGCCTTCATTTTTCTCATCTCCAGCCTTGCTTATATCCATCCATTGGCATTCTGGTAAACAAGCTTTCCAGTGACAACAGCAACATGAAAACCAGTAACAACAAAACATTTACTTGTGGTGTTTGCCATTTCCAATGTATAAACAGTCCTACCATGGCCAATTTCAACTTACCAACAATTTATCAACCAGTAAGATTCCTAAATCTTTGAGAGCTGATTCTCCTGTGCCAGCTCAGCACACCGCTGTCTCATTGCAGTACCCAGTGCAGCCAGTCATCTGTAATCTCCTTGCCTAAGAACCTTCAATATCTCCCACTTCCTTTAGCACTAACTCCCAAATCCCTCTCTAAATTGACAAGCCCCCTACACTCTGGCCCACATTCACCGCTTTTTTTTTTTTTTTTTTTTTTTGAGACAGAGTCTCGCTCTGTCGCCCAGGCTGGAGTGCAGCGCCGCAATCTCCGCTCACTGCAAGCTCCGCCTCCTGGATTCACACCATTATTCTCCTGCCTCAGCCTCCCGAGTAGATGGGACTACAGGAATCCGCCGCCACACCCGGCTAATTTTTTTGTATTTTTAGTAGAGACGGCATTTCACCGTTTAGCCAGGATGATCTGAATCTCCTGACCTCGTGACCTGCCCGCCTCCGCCTCCCAAAGTGCTGGATTGCTGTCTCTCTTTTAACCACACACCAGCTACACTGTTGAGTTTTGCTTTTGTTTTCTAGTCCCTTTGACTTACACTGAAATCTCTGGTCATCGAGCCATCTATCCTTTGCTCCCTGCTCCCTTCACTTTAATTACTTTTACTTCTTAGGTCTCAGTTTAAACAGTCAACATCCAGGAAGACTCTAGACATGGTATATCAGGTAAGTATTTTTCTAATGTACATTTGTATGCTTTCCTCATATCAGAAAACTCCCCACAGTCCCTCAGGATTCCTTGTTTTATTACCTTTTCACTCACCAAACTTAAAAGGTCTCAGGAGCCATGTCTCTGAAATCATCACTCTTTTCAAGGTCTAGCAGAAGTGCCTGGTACCTAGTACACTTTTACCTTTTTATTAAATGGTGAGTAGATAGGGATTTTTATCTGATATACCTGATCCTTACTTAGTACAGGGCATATTTATAAACAAAAGAAATTCATAGCTATATTCAGTTATATTATAATTTTTGCCATTTAGAGTCAAGTAAACTCCAAAAGAGAAGGTTTTCCATATTCTCCCCACCAAAATATGGTTTAAACAGTAATATATTCTGAAAGCTGAGGTCTTATGAAATCAAAGTTACGTAGCTTATGGCGATGACTAAGGAATGCCACTCTGAAAGAGGATTTCTGAGTATAAAACAGGAACACATTCTTCCCTACTCCAGAGCATACACTTTTGAATCTTGGTTCAGGGCCTAGAACCCAGAGATGAGTTTTTATAAACTTGTCAAAGCTAATAAACAAGAGATCTCTGTATTAAGAAAGAAGTCAGAGCAGATGATCTTCATGTTTGCATCCAATTCAAGGTTTCTAAGAATACATGAAATAAATATGGGTGGTGGGTGATGGTAGAATAATATTCTCTTCTGCCTCCACTTAGTCTTTTATCCTGGCATCCTGGCACCCTGGCAGTGACCCTGAATGTCAGGGGAAAATGTAACTGAAAATAGGGACACACTTCCACTGAGCAGTGCCCAGAAAGAAATAGGGTAGCATAGTGAGAACAATTTTGCTTTGCCAACCATCAACCTCTTCTTTAATGTTAGTGTTGGAAAAAAATTATCTCAGAGATTCGAGGAACTAAAGATATATGTAAAAACAAAACATAAAATGCTTAAGACATTGTGTATGTGTATTCTTAAACCTTACAGATTCCTAGATGTAGTTTCCCACATAAATCAACCAAAAATATTAGAGCAGTTTATAAAGAATGCCTTATAAATATTACAATGTATTTTTGAAAGCTCAACCAAAATTATAACCCCACAAATAAGAAACATCCCTCTTTCTTTCAGGATGTGAGTGCTGAATACCTCCTATTAGGCGTCTAAAATTAGCTCTACAGGTGGTGTTGGTGGTATACATCTGTCTGTGATATAGTCTGTGCCCTCAGGATACACACAGCATAATAGAAGAGACACATAGTGGAAACACTTGTAATTCGGAGTGATGGGTACTGTCATAAAGATATGTATAAACTATTCAGGAACAGGGAGTGAATACCACCTGCTTCCTTTTAATTAGTTCTTTAAAATGCCACAGAATATTTTCATATAGATCTTACATTTTATTATATGTCTCCCTCTCAAATTTTAACTTACCAGATGCACTATTAGATTAAATTTGTGTATTGATTTTAAATTGTATTGCATTTTCAAAAATGTTTACATGTGAAAAAAATGTATTTATATAGAAGTAAAGAGATAATAAAGTGAAGAAAACTAACTTCAAAATGAAAGCCAAATTCTTCTTAGATAGGTAATTCTATTAATGGGGAACTATTATATATCACAAATATATCTGATAAGTGATATGGTTAGAAAGGTATCTTTTCCCCAGTGCTTAGGTTTTGGCTGGGCAAATTTTGGGGGAGGTGTGGGAATGGTGATAGCACTCTATAATTTAAGGAGGGACTGGAAAGATAGTTTCCAGGACAAGCTCATTTGTGAAAGAAGTAAAAATAACAGAATAAAGGGTAGGAAAGTAGGGAAACACTGATAAGAATATTGTGAATTATTCACCTCGTTCAACCTAATCAACATATCCATCTCCTCCCATAACCTTTTTTTTTGTGCTGAGAACATTTAAGATCTACCCTTGTAGCAAATTTCAAGTATATGATACAACATTGTTATTAGTAGTCACATTGTTGTATCTTAGATCTTTTTAACTATATACAATTTTTAAATAGTTAACTGTATCTCAATGAAGTTGGGAGAAAAATTTAAAACTTAAAATACTGTGAGCTTGTCCTCTAATACATAAAACCCCAGAAATTTTCATCATGAATTTTAAAAGAAAGGAGTGGGGAGCATAATGAAATGTGAGATATAGACAGGGCTGGGTTCATGGGCATGCAAACTATATGATCACCCTACATGTTGTTTAATGCTCTGCTGTTGTCATCTAAAAATTCCTAATAATCTTTGGAGGTATATTTTGTAGTTGAAGTCCAATGAGACAATGGAGCTTGTGCGTGAGCAGAGGAGATAAGAGTAATATGCATATCTGCCATTTTTGCTGCCCTATTTGCATGCAATAGTTTCAATGTTGCACGAGTGTAGAAATCCCAGGGACCTACCTTGCATGGGAGTTCAGCAAGACTCAAACATGAACAAGATACACATATTGTGTCTACTTTTGAGCAAGTGGGGCCATTGACAACCCTTAGAAATCACATTGTCCAATCAAACCAGAACTAGCTTAAAATGCAGAAAGAGGGCAATAATTTTCCAAAAAATACAAATAATCAAGAAATCTATCATATCACTTGCATTGCTTCTCTGTATTAGCTGATCCTTATGCTAAAAATGTTAACATTGCAGGGAAGATAGGCAAGACATAGTTCCTTTTCCTTTCAGTTCTTTTTCATTCATCAGTAAGCCTAAGATAGAGAATGTTGGTAGAATGTGCACACATCAAGAAATGAAACAAAAAATAGCTGGGTTAGTTTTGGGCAGCATTTTCGTGGTTCAAGTAATAATTGCATATATATGCATAAATGAGCTGTAAAAGATAAATTGTATAATATCAGTGATTCTACCTAGAAATTAAATGCTGTAATATGGCATTAAAATTGGAATTGCATAATGTAAAGATGAACAGTAAAACTCATTTTAATAATTTACAATTTTGACTTTCTTTACTTAGAACAATGATAAATAGAAAAATACCATGCATGACCAGTAGAGAGAAAAACTACAGAGGTGAGGAAATCTTTACATTTTACTGTGTTTAACAGCACTTTCTTTCCTGCTTTATGTGTTTTTTTTTTTTTCACTAGGCCTCAAAATTAAGTAGCAGGCCTTGGATGGATGTATAAGGTACAGGAAAGGAAAAAGGGAGACAACGAGATGAAAGGAGAGGTCTAGAAATCTCCTGGACACATACCCAAAGGCAAAGCAAGGGATGGAGGATTATTTCCCAGGTTCTCAGATGACTTCAGCTCAGAGTGATTTTCTTCTTCAAGCTGTGGTTAATGAAGTTTTTACATACACTAAATCACTATATATTATGTATTTGATACTAATAAAAATGTAAACTCATTATAGGCAGGAGCTATATTTTAATCTTTATATATGCATATTCTCTTACAATGATGTCATTATTAGAGATTTTTTAAAGTATTTAACTTATATCTGTTGAGTCTACCCTCAAGATATGTCCAGAATCTGAACTTTTCTCCCAGCCTCTACCTCTACCAGGGCTGGCCCACCACCATCATATCACAGTGGTGTCCTAACTGGTTTCCTCGATTTTGCCTCTCCTCCCATTACATATCCTTTTAGCACAGCAGCCAGAGGGATTCTTTCAAAATTTAACTAACAGATTTAATGCAGTCCCTATCAAAATGCCAATGACATTCTTCACAAATTTTTTTAAATCCTAATATTCCCAAGGAACAACAAAAGACCTCAAATAATTAAAGCAATCCTGCACAAAAAGAACCAAGCTGGAAGCATCACACAACCTGATTTCAAATTATACTTCAAAGCTATGGTAACCAAAACAGCATGGCACTGGCATGAAAATAGACCAGTGGAATACAACAGAGAAACCAGAAATAAATTCACACATTTACTACAGATTTGACTATGTCTCTACCCAAATCTCACCTTGAACTATAGTTCCCATAATCCCCACGTGTCCTGAGAGGGACCTGGTGGGAGGTAATTGAATCATAGGGCCGGTTACCTCCATGCTGTCCTCATGATAGTGAGTGAGTTCCCATGAGATCTGATGATTTTATAAGGGGCTTTTACCCCTTTTGCTTGACACTTCTCCTTGCTGCTGCCATGTGAAGAAGGATGTGTTTGCTTCCCTTTCAACCATGATTGTAAGTTTCCTGAGACCTCTACAGCCCTGCAGAACTGTGATCAACTAAACCTCTTTTCTTTATAAATTACCCAGTCTCTGGTATGTCCTTATAGCAGCATGAGAATGGACTAATACAGTAAATGGGTACCTCAGAGAGTAATATGCTGCTATAAAGATACCCAAATATATGTAAGCACCTTTGGAACTGGGTAACAGGCAGAGGTTGGAACAGTTTAGAGGACCTAGAGGAAGACAGGAAAATGTGGGAAAGTTTGGAACTTCGTAGAGACTTGTTGAACGGCATTGACCAAAATGCTGATAGTGATATGGACAATGAAATCCAGGTTGAGGTGGTCTTAGATAGAGATGAGAAATTTGTTGAGAACTGGAGCAAAGGTCACTTTTTCTGTGCTTTGGCAAAGAGACTGGAGGCTTTTTGCCCCTGCCCTAGAGATCTGTAGAACTTTCGACTTGGGAGAGATGATTTGGAGTATCTGGCAGGAGAAATTCCTAAGTGGCAAAGCACTCAAGAGGAAGCAGAGCATAAACGTTTGGAAAATTTGTAGCCTGACAATACGATAGGAAAAGAAATCTCTGTGTAAAAATTCAAGCTGGCTATATAAATTTGCATAAGTAATGATGAGCTGAATGTTAATCACAAAGACTATGGAGAAATGTCTCCAGGTCATGTCAGAGACCTTCATGGCTATTCTTCCCATCACAGGCCTGGAGGCCTAGGAGGGAAAAATGGTTTCCTGAGTTGGGTCCAGGGGACCCCTGCTGTGTGCAGCCTCGGGACTCCATCCTACCCCTCCAGCCATGAGTAAAACGGGCCAAGTTATAGCTCAGGATGTTGCTTCATAGGGTGCAAGCCCCCAGCCTTGCCTGTTTCCACATGGTGTTGGTCCTTTGTGTGTGCAGAAGATAAGAATTGAAATGAAGTTTGGGAACATCTGCCTAGATTTCAGAGGATGTGTGGAAATGCCTGGATGTCCAGGAAGAAGTCTGCTTCAGGGGTGGAGTCCTCCTGGAGAACCTCTACTAGGGCAGTGTGGAAGGGAAATGTGGGGTCATAGCCCCCACACAGAGTCCCCACTAAGGCACTGGCTGGTGCAGCTGTGAGAAGAGGGCCACCAACTTTGAGCCCCAGAATGGTAGATTCACTGCCAGCTTACACTGTGCACCTGGAAAAGCTGCAGACAGTCAATGCCAGCCCATGAAAGCAGCCAGGAGGGGAGCTATACCCTGCAAAGCCACAAGGTGGAGCTGCACAAGACTATGGGAGCCCACCTCTTGCATCAGCATGCCCTGGATATGAGACATGGAGTCAAAGGAGATCATTCTGGAACTTTAAGGTTTAATGACTGCCCTATTGGATTTCAGACTTGCGTGGGGCCTGTAGCCTCTTTGTTTTGGCCAACTTCTCCCATCTAGAATGGTTGTATTTACCCAGTGCCTGTACCCCCATTGTATCTAGGAAGTAGCTAACTTGTTTTTGATTTTAGGATCATACTTGAAAGAGACGTGCCTTGTTTCAGATGAGATTTTGGACTTGAACTTTTGAATTAATGCTGAAATGAGTTAAGATTTTGGGGGATGGTTAGAAAGGAATGATTATGTTTTCAAATGTGAGGACCTGAGATTTGGGAGGGGCCAAGGACAGAATGATATGGTTTGGCTGTGTCACCACCCAAATCTCATTTTGAATTGTAGTCCCCATAATCCCCACATGTTGTCAGAGGGACCCAGTAACTGAATAGGTAATTAAATCATGAGATGGTAACCTCCATACTGTTCTCATGACCATGAGTGAGTTCTCATGAGATCTGATGGTTTTATAAGGGGCTTTTTCCTGTTTTGCCTGGCACTTCTCCTTGCTGCTGCCATATGAAGACAGACGTGTTTTCTTCCCCTTCCACCATGATTATAAGTTTCCTGAGGCCTCCCCAGCCCTGTAGAACTGTAATTCAATTAAACCTATTTCCTTTATAAATCGCCCAGTCTTGGGTATGTCCTTATAGCAGCGTGTGAATGGACTAATACAACAAACAACTCATTCTCAACAAAGGTGCCAAGAATATGCATTAGGGAAAGGACAGCCATCTTATAAATGATGTTGGGAAAACTAGATACCTATATGCACAGTGAAACTAGATCCCCATCTTTTACCATATACAAAAATATACTCAAAATGAATTTAATACTTACATTTAAGACCTAAAATTCTGCTGGAAGAAAACATTAGGGAAATGCTACAGGACATTGGTCTGAGCAAAGATGTTTCGGGTAAGACCTCAAAAGCATAGGCAACAAAAGCAAAAATAACAAATGAGACTACATCAAGCTAAAAGGCTTCTGAACAGCAAAGAAAACAATCAACAGAGCAAAGAGACACCCATCCCAACCACAATCAACAAAGTGAAGAGACAGCTACCTATCCCTGTCCGTGTAGCAAGGGAGCAAAAATGAGAATATATAAGGAACTCCAATCACTTAACAGCAGAAAAAACAAATAACCCAGTTTTAAAATAGGCAAAAACCTGAATAGATATTTTTCAAAAGAAGACACAGAAATAGTCAACAGGTGTAGGAAAATATTTTATCATTAATCATGAGGGAAATACAAATTAAAAGCACAATAAGCTATATCTCACACCAGTTAGAAAGGCTATTATCAAAAAGACAAAAAAAAAAAAAACAGCAACAAATGATAGTGAGGATGTCAAGAAAAGGTAATGTTCATACACTGTTGGTAGGAATATAAATTAGTACAGCCATTATGGGAAACAGTATGGAGTTTCTTTAAAAAACTAAAAATAGACCTACTATATGATCTAGCAATCCCAGTGTTAGGTATATATCCAAAAGAAAGGAAATCAGTATATCCAAAATATATCACATTCCCATGTTTGTTGCAGCACTATTCACAATAGCCAAAATATTGAACCAACCTGAGTGTCCATTAACAGATAAATTGATTAAAAATGTGGTATAGATACACAAAAGAATATTATTCAGCCATAAAAAGAATGAGATCCTGTCATTTGCAACAACATGGATAGAACTTGAGGTCCTTATTATAAGTGAAATAAGCCAGGCATAGAAAAACAAATATTCCTTGTTCTCATTCACATTGGGAGTTGAAAAAATGGATCTTGTGGAGGTAGAGAGTCGAATGGCAGGTACCCGAAGCTCGGAAGGGTGGGGGTTGGGAGTAGATGAAAAGAAGTTGGTTAATGGGTACAAAAATGCAGTTAGATAGAAGAAAAAATTTCTGCTATTTGGTAGCACAGTAGGGAAATTATAGTTAACAATAATTTATTGTATATTTCAAAATAGCTAGAAGAGAAAAATTAGAATATTCCCAACACAAAGAAAAGATAAATGTTTAAAGTAATGGATATCCCAATTACCCTGAATTGATTATTACATATTGTAGATATATAAAAATGTCGCATGTACTCCAAAATATGTACAACTCTTACTTATCAATAAAAAAATCTAGCTCTTAATAGAGGATTTAGTATCAAAAAAAAATTAATTCAGATCATGTTGCCCTTCTGCTGAAAACTGTTATTAAAGCCCATTACATAGACTGACTCTGAGGTTCTGTACATGATCTGGCCCCTGCTACATTTTTGAATGTGTCTTTCCTACCTTCACTTTTCACCAGCCATACTGACTTCTTTGCTTCCTTGCCGTTTCCTAGCACACCAGACATACCCTTGCCTGGGGACTTTCACAATGGTTCTTCCCATCTCTTTGAATACTCTTCCCCCAGATACCTCAGTGCCTTGCTCCTTCACCTCTCCTTTGTTAAGCCATTCTCATGTTTAAAGTACAACTCCATTCCCACTCAAAGCATTCCTTCTTCCCTCTTCCATGCATTATGATTCCCCACAGCACCTAGCCCCAGCCAGACACTATGTATTTCTTGTATTTGTTTTAAATTGCCTCTGCTGGAATGTAATCCCCATGAGGGCAAGGACTTTTTTTGTCTGTATTGTGGGATGCTATATCCACAGCATTTACAACAATAACTGACACTCATTGAGAATCCAATAAATATCTGCTAGATAGATGACTAAATGAACACCAGATGATTTACTAGCATGCTTATAGGTGATCATGAGTCTCCAAGAAGACTGTGTTCCTGGGTTTTATACCTTTGGGGAAATAAATGTTTAGTATCATTTGTCAATATAAACTGTCATTTTCTTTATTTTTTTTTAAGAAATATACTTCCCTTTATATCTTCACCTTGATTGTAGTATATCCCTTGTCACCAGACAGTGGTGAGGTGTAGAGTACCACACTGCAGATATTTCAGAGATTCTAGAGGAGCTGTCAGGGGCTTGTAATCCAGCAGCTTAGTCAAGCACTTGCCCTGATTAACACCTTTGAATATCCTCAACATGTCTATGGTTTCGTTTTTGGTGCTGGTGTTGACTTTTCTTGGGATTCTTAAGCCAAGTGGCCTCTTCTGCTGCTGAGGTGCATTTGAGCATAAGAATTAGCCATGCAGCTTCCATACAAACATGCTTCAATTGATGCAACCAACTCTTAATCCACTTTATAAATCTCAGTCTAGCTGTGAATACTAGGAATGTAAAAATTGAAAAATATTAAATATTTTATATATATATATGCTTTCCAAAATACAGTTGTCTTTAGACAATTATAAATGTGCAAAAAAACCTGATAGATAGTTCTTTAAAATCTTCGTAATCAAAGTATATTCTTCCAGAAGCCAAGATGTGTATTTTTCAGAATTCTTTTCTTTGCAAATAACAGAAACTCACCTCAAAACAGATGAGGAATAAAAAGATGAAGGCTAGGAATAAAATGGCTACTGGGATATCTGTAGTGAAATAATGCTACATGAGTCTCTCTCCTTCAGACAATTCTCTTTTACGTGGTAGGCAAGATGGCTGACCTATATCCTGTCAACTTATCAGTCTCCCAATGGAGAGTAATAGTGTCACTAACATTTATGGTGAAAAGCTAGAGAAGAAGTGTTCTGACTGAGATTACATGCCACTTGTCCATCCCTTAACCAATCTCTTTAGCTAAAGGGAGAAATACTCTGATTGATTGGATCTGGAGTTTATGACTACTCTTGTAATTGATGAGTGGAGTGAGTAGGGCTATCTCAACCACAGAACCACAGGAAAAAGTGCTTCTTATACTGGGAAGGTCTGTCATAATTCTCAATGTAATCTGTCATAGACCAATCAGCTGACTATTATTTACAATACTATTTCTAGGCAAGCTTCATGATTCAGATGTCCAGAAAAGGAGAGGCTTTCAGAAGTCAGGAAGTGGATAAGGTGGTGGTCTGGGTATACAGACAGGGTCTGATGGATGCCTTCTATTTGTAACAGACAATGCTCACTATGCCTAGAGCTCCCATATTTTTTTTCCTCTTTAATCTTCAAAACAACTCTAGGAGGTAGATATTACTAATCCTCATTTTGTGGTTGGGAAAGTAAATTGCCCAAGTTCACAAGCTTGGTCACATAAAAATTAGAGCTTAATTCTGAACCCAGATCTAATTCTGAAAACCATATGCTTTTCAACATAAGGTAATATTCTTAGTTGGAAAATGTTGATGCCCTGACAAAACTACAGGTTTTATTTTGTTTTCTTTCTTTTGCTTTCCTATTAACAGAACATGTTACCTGTTAGAGGTCAACTTTGAGAAAGTGACCCATTTCCAGGGTCCAGGAGCATGGGTCCCAGAAGGGCTGTGAGATCATTAGCATTGAAAGCAGCAAGAAGGACAAGATAGGCTTGCAGGTGATCTCAAGATGGAAGACCTCCTCTTCCTCTATAATCATAATATTCAAGGGATGGAGATTTGGTAAGATTTTTTATTTCCATATGTAATTGATAAATGTATTATTTGTCATGGATTTTATATAAATTAGTTGGTATGGAATGTAAGACTATGTTATTCACTTATGTAACTACTATTACTAAATTTTTACTATGGGTTAAGCAAAAAAATAGAAACCTAAGGGCCTAAAATATCTAATGAAACAATACAGACATAAACAAGTGCTAAAGATAAAGAAAGAAAGGTACAAAAGGAAAGACCAAAGCAAAGTCTCACATAGGCTACCTTACGTACTTTGACCATTCTCATTCTCGTAAATTTAAAGGAAGAATGTGTTATGGCCAAGTTCAGCTCCTTTTGTTCCTTCTACAAAATTATAGTACACTATGAACAGTATGGTTTCTGTCCAAGTGAAAACTTCCCACAATTATGATTCTGGCATTTTACTATTTGTAAAGAAAAATCTAATTTCTCTACAGAAAACCATGATTTCCAAATTAAACCTGGAAAAGTGAATAGTTCAAAATGCATATTCTCTCTGTTATTTGGAGTGACCTTCAAGGATGCTTAGTTGGAGCCACTAAAGAGCAAAGTTCTTTATTTTTAGTTTTTCATTTTTAAAAATGTGTGTACATATAAAGACCCCAAAACCCCAGTGGGAGCTTCACAGTGTTGTCCAATCCAGAATAGACATTGTCAGTATCCACAAATATTTATTCACAGAAACCTTCAGTTACTCAATTCCTACAGGATTAAGTCCTGAATCTTAAATGGCATACTTGGCTTTCTGCATTTGGGTTCCTGCTTACCATTTATGTCCAGCCTAAGTCACATCTTCTCCCTCCTTCAGGATCCAAAGGCCTATTTGCTATTTTCAAATTTCCTGTTGTGGGTGGTTTTTCCTTTTGCCTCTATGCCTTTATATACAATTATCCCTTTGGGCAAAACGTCTGTCACTTTTGGAACTAGGAAACTCTAATAATGCACCCTTCAAATTTTAACTCAAATACAATTCTGGATGTTGTTACCAAGGGAAAAGAAAACCAACCTAAGTATCTGTTCTCCTGAAAAATTTTTTGTCATACCTCTAGGACAGATATTTTGCTAAATTATTTTACATTAAATTACATTTAATTAATTGCATTTAATTATATTTTCCTTGATTTACTTAATTTAGGGTCATTAATCTGCAAGTTTTTCAAAAGCACTGTTTTATTCATTATTATGCTTTCAACCCCTAAGGGTGCTTTTGTATGAGACTAATTACTCACTTCATAGTTGGATAATTAGTTCATTACTTTCCTGAACTACATGCAAAATAGTATTCCAATCAAGATAAAAAGAGACATAAATAATGCCTCTGACTCCAAGAAGTTTGCAATCTGTTTGCCAATAGAAGGTACGGAAAATTAATGACAAAACAAAAAATATTGATATAACACATACCATATACCAGGGACCATTCTAAGTGTTTTAAATGTATTAATTTATTTAATCCTCATAATAGTACCTATAAGGTAGATGCAGTTTTACCAGTGAGAAAATCGAAACACTGCAAGAATAAGGAATTTGTTCAAGGTAAGCAATGTAACTGGAACAAAATCCCAGGCAGTCTGGATTTAGAGTTACTATCAATCTACGTATTTTACCATAAATGACCTAATAATACCAAAAGTTAAATTTAGTTAATTACATTAAACTAAATGACTTTAAGTGTAAAATAACTACACATTCAACTATTAACACATGCAAAATATCCATACAAAAATATTCTATATTTTAATTTGAATCAAGGGCTCTGCCTTCATCCCACGTATCCTCTCAAACACCATTAAACCTGTAGAAACTCCTAACAGCTCCTTCTTGAGGTCCCCCATTGGTACCAGCTGCCACCTACTTCAACCAGGGAAACTCTGCTTTGTTTTAATTGATACATGATAATTATACATGTTTATGAAGTACATATGATATTTTAATAGATGTATACAAATACATAATGATCAAATCAGAGTATTTAGGATATCCATCACTTCAAAACATTTATCATCTATTTGTGTTGGGAACATTTCAAATCATTTCTTTCAACTATTTTGATAGGTACAACAATTAATTGTTTAATATAGCCACTTTATTGTGCTATAGAACAGTAGAACTTATTCCTTCTATATTTTATGTACTGAGGCTTCATACAGGATTTTGCCCACTGATCAAGTAAAAGGTACTTTGGAAATCACTGTTATATCTAACATATATAAGTATATGTAAGACTCAGGACTAGCCTCAGACAAAAAACAAAAAAAATGAGTAGAATGTTCCTTCTGAGATCACATAGCTCTCTTCATCTCCAACTCCCCATATTGCCAACAACAGTACCACTCTCCACAGCCACTACCAGATGCACGCATGTTAAGCCAACCCTTCCTTGAACTAGATGGGAGACATTCCCCAAATCTTGCCTTTATTAACCATCTATGTCCTGAACTTTTCAACCCATTTCCTCCCTCTTCCCTGGTCAATACCATTTTCATATCTGTACTTGATTCCCTCTTTCTTCTCTGCTAACACTCACTAAACCTTGGATTTGATGCTAAGCACATCCTTCCTTCAACACTCTCTATTCTGGTCTTCTTTCCCAAATCGTTCCAAGCGTCCTGGCCCAGGACATCATGCTGGTAACAGTCCAGGTCACTTGTATTCAGAAGAAAATAGAACATCCACAGGGTCTTGATTGGGGCTACAGCATCTGCTGATCAGAGATGTCTCCGCTTCTATGACTTTATATTTTATAGATTGTTATGAAGTAACAAACTGGATTTCTGTTAGTAGTTTGAAGCACTGCTGGAAGTCTGGGTTCCAGAGGCCTATCATCAGAAATATTTTTCTGAACTGTCATATCTTCCAAATTCATGTAAAAAGGAATTATAGTGTCACTCACCTCTTCTATTTTATCATTCTTTTTCTGCTGCAGTGTCTGTAAATATGAGGCTCTATTTATAGGTGGTACTGTTCCTGGCTCCAGAAACCATGAAGAATGGACTTTAAAATAGGGCTACATAAGTTAAAATACAGACAGAAAGTAGAATATCTAATCAACAATACCTTCAAACCCTTATATGAGATTAAAAGACATATATGCTGGAAAAGAGTCACGAAAGACATATATGCTGGAAAGACATATATGCTGGAAAAGAGTCACGAAAGTAGAAGCTGAAATTACCTGACCATCAAATTCTAGGAAGTCAATCCAGTAGACACCCTACGATAATGCTGTAGGAATGATGACAATCTTTTAGAGCCAGGAATCATGTGGTCCCTAAGACAATTAGGTAGTTTGATAAGATGCAAAGACCTCTGTAAACAATACCAATGTAATAGAATAATTGTGATGTATACTGGCGAAAGATTAACCACATATATATCTTTTAAAAAACAGAAGATTGGAGGAAATAATCTCAGAAGGAGTATCTTCTCATACAGAGAACACAAACAACACGCTTACTACTCATTCAATTTTTTAAGGACAAATTTGAGAGCATCTTAATAGGGCTTGGGAGTCACCCATTTGACCATATCCATCTTCTTGCAGTTTTTTAAAGGTAACTTTTTACCTTCTTATTTATCTTCCTTCTTCCCTCAACCCATCTCCTTCCCTCCTTTCCCTTCATCTTCCTTCACCAAATATTTATTACATTTGCACTCTATGTCAAGAACTTTGCTAGACAGTTCATATCTTTATGCAATGGGTCTTGAAACCATTAGAGCCTAGGATTGAATCCAACTGCGTAGCCTTTGACAAGTTGCTTAATCTTTAAACTGCTATAGCTTCATTTGTAACCTGAGAATTGTAGTTACTTATCTATCTCCTAGGTTTGTGGGAAATATTAAATGAGATAATCCATGTCAAGGATTTAATATTATATTTGGCATATGGTAATAATCCAATAAATCTTAGTTATTATTATTGTTATTGTTAAGATTCATTGTGGATTCACTATCTGTGATCTACTCCCTGAGGCTGCATTGTAACATTCCTCTAGGGTTTCATAGCATCCTATGTGTATGTGGTCTGTACTGTAATGCACTACCCAAAATCCCCTATAAGAAAGGACTTGCTTCTGAGCTTACAGGAAGTGTGGTCATGAGGCAGCCTTCAAATGTCAGCTTCAGGGTATGCCTCAGCTACAAAGAGTGACCTCAGCCTCACCCAAGGTCATGCCTTCCTAGGGCAGCCCATATCTAGCCACTGAGTGAGACAAAGATTTAAAGGCCCAGGCTGACATGGGACAGCTCTGATGGGCAATACTTGTCCCAGAAGTCCCACCATGTTGCCCAGTGCTTTGGCAGACCTGCAGCACATTTGAACTTTCCTCCCTGCCCATTTCTATTTCTACCCCCATCTTTTCACAGGTGTTTAACCCTAATAAACATCCTGCACCCCAAACTCTATATCAGTATCTGCTTTCTGAGAATGTAACCTAGGACCACATCATAACTGTGCTCTGTTATTTGGCTTATGTCTCTCTAACTCACTGCCTGAACTGTGTGATCCTTGAAGAGAGGGAAAATCTTATTTACCTTTGTATCCCAGGCACCTAATAAGTGATGGTTAAATAGAAAACACTCAGTCAGGATTTGTTCACTGAATGTCAGCTTGAGGGGCAATTGAAAATAAAAACACTATGTTCAGGAAAATTGAACCATCATAAAAATAATTAGTATGTTTCAAGTTAACTAAAATGTTTCCCATGAATGAGGTAGCCGTTCTTTTCTAAACTGCATGTACAATGTTAGAGGAAGTAAATTTTATCAGTAAACTCTACACTGCTCTGGAAAGAATCCTCTTAACAGCTACAGCAGTTCTTTCTCTTTCCAGCACTTACTACATGTACTTGGAGAAATCAAATAATGAACAATGTATGTACGACATCTGGTGGCTCCCAGATTATGTTACATCGACCTTGCCTGGAGTCTGAGCGACAGAGGTTGGTGATCCTGTTAGCCTGAACCTTTTCTTCTATTGAAATCCTACACAGCATTAACATGGGTCAGTCTGCCTGTGCTGGGAAGATGGGAGCTGTTAAATTCGTCAAAGGTTCCAGTTGTGATGAATATAACAGCCCCCATTTTTAAATCCTTTGATTTATATTATCTTTAGAATTAATAATCATTCATCCAATGAAATGATCTTTGTCTGGGCCTCTAGCCAATTCTGTCATTGAAGGCGATAAGACCTATTAGCTATAAGCCTTATATCAATCAGCTTCAGACCCAAGGGAAGTATGTTATCCAAATGAGCCACTCCCTTCTAATTCCATGCCATCATGACTGATGCTAGCAAGTATCTTCATTACATTGCTGCTGTTACGGTCTGCAGAGCAGATTTACGTGCTACAGTTAAGACTATAAAACAAGATCTCATGGTACTTTTTCAACCACTGGTGAATTAAATTTAGATAATTTTAAAAGTCTATACAAATATTACATGACCTAACCCAAACTTATGCAAACATAACCATCTAGAGGTAGAAAGAGTAGAATAAAAAGCATAGAAGAATTTTATATGTTGCTGATGATATTATTACAATAATATACTCTGGTGACCAACACTTTGACTAGGTTTAAAAGTACTTCAACGGAAAAAAACACGAAGATCAAACTTTTGTTAATAACAAGTTGCAGATTGAAGGTGAAATTATCTTGATTTGTATTATTTGGATAATTGACTTTATCCTACCCTTAATTTTGCATGTATTTTTATAGCTTGTGTTGACCAAATATAAACATATGGAGATGTAGATTATACATCAGGAAAACTAGGAGAAAAAAATCAAATCAAAATGTAGGAAACCTTAACTAAGTATCCGAGGTTTCTTCTGGATGCAAAAGAAATCCTGTAAATCTAGGTAAATGTTTGGTGCAGTTCACATGTGTTGGAGCATATAGTACTTTGTAATGGGCTAAACTATGGACCTTTCTTTGAACTACAAATCCACAAGAATAATAACTGATGTAAAGGGTCAGTTAAATCACCATGGAAATCCAGGCATTTTTACATTCTTCACTTTCAAAGTTGACAAGTGTCATTGGGGTGAGGTCAACCTTGGTGTTCAAATAAGAATGTACCTACATTCCTTATAATGAAAGCCTAATAAATATTTTTAGAATATGTTATTAATAGAAACATCAATATATCTTCAATCTTTTAAATTTTCTTATACTGTTAATAAACATGGAAACTTTTTTCTGACAATGCTGTGACACTGGGAAATATTTGTTTATTAGTTTTCATCTAAGCACATGAATTCCCTAAATTATAATTACCAGAATTTGTTGATCACCAGGAGATTTTCTGGATTAAGTTACCCCAAAGCTTATTTTATTCCACTTGATTTACAATGACTTGTGTATAATCTCATGACTCAGTTTACCACAAGAGTTTGATTAGTCAAGAAGGATATGAGACAATATTTGTTCTTATTGCCTGTTGCCTGCTAAGGACTATGCCATCAATTCATGGATAGTAAACTCATCCAGCTATGGGGTATACACATGAAGCTTTCTAATTCTCTTTTTATTTATCATGCCTGTGTTATCATGCTTATATATTTATCATGCTTATTGAACTTGAACTTCAAATCTTTCTCAAAAGTTACTATCATTGCTTCCTGTCATAAATAGACACCTATAGAAATGAAAAAGAGTGAATTTGTATTTGATTCTTAAATCCCAAAATGGTATCTTATTAAGCAAAATTTTAATAAATCAGCAAAAATACAGACTTTTAAAAATAGCTGATAGATTACCTCATGAAAATCAAATCATAATTCTAATTTTACCTGAGAAATACTAAAAACATGGAAAGAAAATATATACATATGAACACAATTAGTTTTTTTTTATCTATGTCTACTTTTTCTGTTTTAATTATAAATATTTAAGATGTACAACAGGATGTTTCGATATATATACACATAGTGAAATGATTACTATAGTCAAGAAATTTATCCTATCTATCACCTTCCATAGGACCTTCTAGTCATCATAGTGTACATTAGATCTCTAGAGTTATTCCTCCTACATATCTTCACATTTGTACCCTTTCGTCAGCATCTTGCAATTTTCTCCCCCACTCCCTCCCCTGGTAGGCTCCATTCTAACCCTCTGTTTCTATGTATTCTACTTTTTTATGGACTCCACATATAAGGAAGATCATGCAGTGTTTTTTATTTCTGTTTCTGACTCATTTCACTTAGCATAACCTCCTCCAGGTTCACCCAGGCTGTTGCAAATGGCAGAATTTCCTTCTTTTAAAAGGCTGAATAACATTTCATATGTGTGTATGTATCACATTGTGTGTGTGTGTGTGTGTGTGTGATATCTCACATTTTCTTTATTCATTTGTCAGTGGACACATGGGTTGTTTCCACGTTTCCACTATTGTGAAAAGTGCTACAGTGAACATACAAGGGCAGATATCTCTGAGGTGCTTTGGATATATATCCAGAGTCATATGGCAGTTCTATTTTTAATCTGATGAACAGTGTGAGGAACCTCCATACTGTTTTCCATAACAGCTGTACCAATTTACATTAGCACCAACAAGGTACAAGTGTTCTCTTGTCCCTTCACCCTCACCAGAATTTGTTATCTCTGGTGTTTTTGATAATAGCCAATCTAACAGGAGTGAAGTGATACCTCATTGTGGCTTTGATATGCACTTCCCTGATAATTAGTGATGATGAGCACCATTTTATGTAAGTGTTGGCCATTTTTATATTGTCTCTGGAAAAAATGTCTATTCAAGTCTTTTGCCCATTTTTAAATTACGTTATTTTGGGGTTTTGCTATTGAGTTTTTAGAGTTCCTTACATACTCTGAACCACTTATCAGATATAGATTGCAAATATTTTCTCCTAGTCTGTAGGCTGCCTTTTCATTTTATTGATTGCATGTTTTGCTGTACAACAGCTTTTTAGTTTGATACAGTCCTAATCCTTTATTTGTTCTTTAGTTGCCTGAGCTTTTGGTGTCATATTAAAAAAAAAAAAAAAATCAATTGCTGGCAAGATGGCCACATAGGAACAACTCCAGTCTGCAGCTCCTAGCAAGATCAACACAGAAGGCGGGTGATTTCTGCATTTCCCAGCTGAGGTACCCAGTTCATCTCATTGGGACTGGTTGGACAGTGGGTGCATCCCATGGAGGGAGGGTGGGACATTGCATCACCTGGGAAGCACAAGGGGTCAGGGAATTTTCTCCCCTACCCAAGGGAAGCCATGAGGGACTGAGCCTGAGGAACTCTGGCACAGATGCCGTGCTTGTCCCATGGTCTTCGCAACATGTGAACCAGGAGATTCCCTCTGGTGCCTACCCCACCAGGGCCCTGGGTTTCAAGCGCAAAACTGAGTGGCCATTTGGGCAGACACCAAACTAGCTGCAGGAGTTCTTTTTTTTTTTTTTTTTTTTTGCCATAACCCAGTGGTGCCTGGAATGTCAGTGAGACAGAACCATTCACTCCCCTGGAAAGGGCTGCTGAACCAGGGAGCTAGTGGGTCCCACCCCTACAGAGCCCAGGAAACTAAGATCCACTGGCTTGAAATTCTCACTGGAAGCACAGCAGCAGTCTGAGATCCACCTGGGATACTCCAGCTTGGTGAAGAAAGGGACATCCACCATTGCTGAGGCTTGAGTAGATGGTTTTATGCTCACAGTGTAAACAAAGCTGCTGGGAAGATCGAACTGGGCAGATCCCACTGCAGCTCAGCAACGCTGCTGTGGCCAGACTGCCAGATTTCTCTTCTCTGGGCGGGACATCTTTGAAAAAAAGGCAGCAGCCCCATTCTGGGACTTACAAGCAGACTTAAACGTCCCTGCCTGATGGCTCTGAAGAGAGCAGCAGACCTCCCAGCACAGCGTTCGAGTTCTGCTAAGGATCAGACTGCCTCCTCAAGTGGGTCCCTGACCCCTGTGTGTCCTGATTGGGAGACACCTCCCAGTAGGGGCTGACAGACACCTCATACAGGAGAGCTCTGGTGGCATCTGGCAGATGAAGCTTCCAGAAGAAAGAACAGGCAGCAATCTTTGCTGTTCTACAGCCTCTGCTGGTGATACCCAGGAAAACAGGGTCTGTAATGGACCTCCAGCAGACCAGCAGCAGAGAGGCCAGACTAACAAACAGAAAGGAATAGCACGTCCACTTAAAGACCCCATCCAAAGGTCACCAACATCAAAGACAAAAGATAGATAAATCCACAAACATGGGGAGAAACCAGCGCAAAAAGACTGAGAATTCCAAAAACCAGAATTCCTATTCTCCTGCAAAGGATCACAACTCCTCACCAGCAAGGGAACAAAACTGGACAGAGAATGAGTTTGACGAAGTGACAGTAGTAGGCTTCAGAAGGTAAGTAATAACAAACTCCTCCGAGCTAAAGGAGCAGGTTCTAACCCAATGCAAGGAAGCTTTGAAAAAGGTTAACGAATTGCTAACTAGAATAACCAGTGTAGAGAAGAACATAAATGACCTGATGGAGCTGAAAAACACAGCACGAGAACTCATGAAGCAAACACAAGTATCAATAGCCGAATCCATCAAGCAGAAGAAAGGATCTCAGTGACTGAAGATCAACTTAATGAAATAAAGAGAGAAGACAAGATTAGAGAAAAAAGAAAAACAAAAAAAAAGAATGAACAAAGCCTCCAAGAAATATGGGACTATGTGAAAAGACCAAATCTACATTTGATTGGTGTACCTGAAAGTGACAGGGAGAATGGAACCAAGTTGGAAAACACTCTTCAGGATATAATCCGGAAGAACTTCTCCAACCTAGCAAGAAAAGCCAACATTCAGATTCAGGAAATAAAGAGAACACCACAAAGATACTCCTCGAGAAGAGCAGCCCCAAGACACATAATCGTCAGATTCAGCAAGGTTGAAATTAAGGAGAAAATGTTAAGGGCAGCCAGAGAGAAAGGTTGGGTTACCCACAAAGGGAAGCCCATCAAACTAACAGTGGATCTCTCTGCAGAAACTATACAAGCCAGAAGAGAGTGGGGGCCAATATTCAACATCCTTAAAGAAATGAATTTTCAACACAGAATTTCATATCCAGCCAAACTAAGCTTCACACATGAAGGAGAAATAAAATCCTTTACAGACAAGCAAATGCTGAGAAATTTTGTCACCACCAGGCCTGCCTTACAAGAGTTCCTGAAGGAAGCACTAAACATGGAAAAGAACAACTGTTACCAGCTGCAAAAACATACCAAATTGTAAAGAACATTGACACTATGAAGAAACTGCATCAACTAACGGGCAAAACAACCAGATAGGATCATAATGACAGGATCAAAGTCACACATAACAATATTAACCTTAAATTTAAATGTGCTAAATGCCCCCAATTAAAATATACAGACTGGTAAATTGGATAAAGAGTCAAGACCCATCAGTGTGCTGTATTCAGGAGACCCATCTCACGTGCAAAGACACACATAAGCTCAAAATAAAGGGACAGAGGAATACTTATCAAACAAATGGAAAGCAAAAAAAAAAAAAAAAAGAAAAAAGCATGAGTTGCAATCTTAATCTCTAATAAAACAGACATTAAACCAATAAAGATCAAAAGAGACAAAGAAGGGCATTACATAATGGTAAAGGGATCAACACAGCAAGAAGAGCTAACTATCCTAAATATATATGCATGCAATACAGGAGCACCCAGATTCATAAAGCAAGTTTTAGAGACCTACAAAGAGACTTAGACTCCCACACAATAATAATGGGAGACTTTAACACCCCACTGTCAATATTAGACAGATCAATGAGAGAAAATTAACAAGGATGTTCAGGACTTGAACTCAGCTCTGGACAAAGCAGACCTAATCTACAGAACTCTCCACCCCAAATCAACAGAATATACATTCTTCTCAGCACCTCATCGCACTTATTCTAAAAGTGACCACCAAATTGGAAGTAAAACACTCCTCAGCAAATGCAAAAGAATGGAAATCATAACAAACAGTCTCTCATAGCACAGTGCAATCAAATTAGAACTCAGGATTAAGAAAATCACTCAAAACTGCACAACTACATGGAAACTGAACAACCTGCTCCTGAATGACTACTGGGTAAATAACGAAATGAAGGCAGAAATAAAGATGTTCTTGAAACCAATGAGAATGAAGACACAATGTACCAGAATCTCTGGGACACATTTAAAGCAGTGTGTAGCAGGAAATTTATATCACTAATTGCCCATAAGAGAAAGCAGGAAACATCTAAAATAGACACCCTAACATCAAAATTAAAAGAACTAGAGAAGCAATAACAAACAAATTCAAAATCTAGCAGAAGACAAGAAATAACTAAGATCAGAGCAGAACTGAAGGAGATAGAGACACAAAAAAACCTTCAAAAAATCAATGAATCCAGGAGCTGAGTTTTTGAAATGATCAACAAAATAGGTAGACCACTAGTCAGACTAATAAAGAAGACAATAGAGAAGAATCAAATAGATGCAATTAAAAAATGATATAGGGGATATCACCACTGATCCCACAGAGATACAAACTATCATCAGAGAATACTATAAACACCTCTATGCAAATAAACTAGAAAACCTAGAAGAAATGGATAAATTCCTTCCATTTCTTACATACACCCTTCCAAGTCTAAACCAGGAAGAAGTCCAATCCCTGAATAAACCAATAGCAAGTTCTGAAATTGAGGCAGTAATTAATAGCCTATCAACCCAAAAAACTCCAGGACCAGACGGATTCACAGTCAAATTCTAAAGAGGAGCTGGTACCATTCCTTCTGAAACTATTCAAACAATAGAAAAAGAGGGAGTCCTCCCTAACTCATTTTATGAGGCCAGCATCATCCTGATATCAAAACCTAGCAAAGACACAACAAAAAAGAAAATTTCAGGCCAATATCCCTGATGACCATCGATGCAAAAATCCTTAATAAAACACTGGCAAACCAAATCCAGCAGTGCATCAAAAAGCTTATCCACCACGATCAAATCAGCTTCATCCCTGGGATGCAAGGCTGGTTCAGCATATGCAAATCAATAAATGTAATCCATCACATAAACACAACCAATGGCAAAAACCACATGATTATCTCCATAGCTGCAGAAAAGGCCTTCGACAAAATTCAACAGCCCTTCATGCTAAAAACTCAATAAACTAGGTATCAAGGGAATGTATGTCAAAATACTAAGAGCTGTTTATGACAAACCCACAGTCAATATCATACTGAATGGGCAAAAACAGGAAGGATTCCCCTTGAAAACTGGCACAAAACAAGGATGCCCTCTCTCACCACTCCTATTCAACACTGTATTAGGAGTTCTGGCCAGGGCAATCAGGCAAGAGAAGGAAATAAAGGGTATTCAAATAGGAAGACAGGAAGTTAAATTGTCTCTGTTTGCAGATGATATGATTGTATATTTAGAAAACCTCATCTTCTCAGCCACAAATCTCCTTAAACTGATAAGCAACCTCAGGAAAGTCTCAGGATACAAAACCAGTGTGCAAAAATCACAAGCAGTCCTATACACCAATAACAGACCAACAGAGAGCCAAATTATGAGTGCACTCCCATTCACAATTGCTACTAAGAGAATAAATTAACTAGGAATCCAACTTACAAGGGATGTGAAGGACCTCTCCAAGGAGAACTACAAACCACTGCTTAAGGATATAAGGGAGGACACAAACAAATGGAAAAACATTCCATGCTCATAATTGTGAAAATGGCCATAATGCCCAAAGTAATTTATAGATTCAATGCTATCCCCATCAAGCTACCAGTGACTTTCTTCACAGAATTGGAAAAAAAAAAAAAAAAACTACTTTAAACTTCATATGAAACCATAAAACAGCCCACATAGCCAAGACAATCTTGGGCAAGAAGAACAAAGCTGCAGGCATCATGCTACCTGACTTCAAATCACACTACAAGGCCACAGTGACCAAAACAGCATGGTACTGGTACCAAAACAGATATATAGACCAATGGAACAGAACAGAGGCCTCAGAAATAACACCATACATCTACAACCATCTGATCTTTGACAAACCTGACACAAACAAGCAATGGGGAAAAGATTCTCTATTTAATAAATAGTGTTGGGAAAACTGGCTATCCATATGCAGAAAATTGAAACTGGACCCCTTCCTTATACAAAAATCAACTCAAGATGGATCAAAGACCTAAACATAATACCTAGGGCCATAAAATCCCTAGAAGAAAATCTAGGCAGTAACATTCAGGACATAGGCATGGACAGAGACTTCAGGTCTAAAATACCAAAAGCAATGGCAACAAAAGCCAAAATTGACAAGTGGGATCTAATTAAACTAAAGAGTTTCTGCACAGCAAAAGAAACTATCATCAGAGTGAACAGGCAACCCACAGAATGGGAGGAAATTTTTGCAATCTATCCACCTGACAAAGGGCTAATACCCAGAATCTACAAGGAACTTGAACAAATTTACAAGAAAAAAACAACCCCATCAAAAAGTGGGCAAAGGGTATGAACAGACAGTTCTCAAAAGAAGACATTTATGTAGCCAACAGACATATGAAAAAAATGCTAATCATCACTGGTTGTTAGAGAAATGCAAATCAAAACCACAACGACATACCATCTCACGCCAGTTAGAATGGCGCTCATTAAAAAGTCAGGAAACAACAGATGCTGGAGAGGATGTGGAGAAATAGGAACTCTTTTACACTGTTGGTGGGAGTGTAAATTAGTTCAACCATTGTGGAAGACAGTGTGGCGATTCCTCAAGGATCTAGAACTGTAAATACCATTTGACCCAGTGATCGTATTACTGGGTATATACCCAAGGGATTATAAATTATTCTACTATAAAGACATATGGACATATATGTTTATTGCAGGACTATTCACAATAGCAAAGACTTGGAACCAACCCAAATGTCCATCAATGATAGACTGGATTAAGAAAATGTGGTACATATACACCATGGAATACTATGCAGCCATAAAAAAGGATAAGTTCATGTCTTTTGCAGGGACATGGATGAAGTTGGAAACCATCATTCTCAGCAAACTATCACAAAAACAGAAAACCGAACACCACATGTTCTCACTCATAAGCAGGAGTTGAACAATGAGAACACGTGGACACAGGGAGGGGAACCTCACACACCAGGGCCTGTTGGCGGGTGAGAAGATAGGGGAGGAATAGCATTGAGAGAAATACCTAATGTAGGTGACAGGTTGATGGGTAGAGCAAACCACCATGGCATGTGTATACCTATGTAACAAAACTGCACATTCTGCACATGTACTCCAGAACTTAATGTATAATAAAAATGAGAAAAAAAGAAAAATAAATAAAATCATTTCCAAGACCACATTTTCTGCATCTTTTATTCTAGGAGCTTTACAGTTTCAGGTCTTACTTTTAGGTATTTAATCTATTTTGAGTTGATTTTTGTATGCGGTGTAAGAGTCCAGCTTCATTCTTTTACAGGTGGATATCCAGTTTTCCTAACACCATTTATTGTGGCCCTTGTTGAAAATTCATTGATCATATATGCTTGCTTTTATTCTGCATTCTCAATTTTGTCCCATTGCTCTATGTGTCTGTTCTTATGCTAGTATCATACCGTTTTGACTACTGTACCTTTTCAATATAATTTCAAATTAGGAAGTGTAATAGCTCCAAATTTGTTTTTTTCCCAAGACTTTTTTTTTTGCCTATTTTGTGTCTTGTGTGGTTCTATGAATTTTAGAACCATTTGTCTGTTTTGTGAGAAATGTCATTGCAATTTTGATAGGGATTGTGTCAAATCTGCATATTATTTTGAGTAGTATGCACATTTTAACAATATTAAGTCTTCCACAAAATGGGATATGTCGACATTTATTTGTGTCTTTCTCAATTTCTTTCATCAGTATTACATAGTTTTATTATACAGATCTCTCACTTTTTTGGGTAAATTTATTCCTAGGTATTTTATTCTTTTTGACACTATAAAAATGAGATTATTGTCTTAAAGGACACAATTAAAGTAACACACAAAAAACCCTTCCCTTATTTCTAATTCTAATAAATTATCATTTTATAAAACAAAATCTACAGCACAGGAAATGATCAATAGACAAAGATAACGGATGTAAAGAAGAGGAGGAAGAACTTTAGCATAGTAATCGGTATACAGGAGAGTCCAGGACAGGTGCAAATAGGCCATGATAGGAAGACTGTACACTTACAGGCACTGGGATCCTCCTGGTGACTCTAGGTCACCTCCTGGGGTCCTGTTCATCTATTTGTGAAACCATGTGATCATAGGCAAGTTCTTAAATACTTCTGTACCTCCATTTCCTCATCTCTAAAATGGGGCACAAAATACCAATATTTTGGAGTATTAAATATCTCAGTTCTCATAAGGCACTTAACAATTCGGCCCACAATTGGCATATGATACATGCTAGCTAATATAATTATAGAAAGGGGTTTTTGATAGGATCAAATATTGTAGGAAGTCAAGAAAAATAATCAGAAAACACCCTCAGATAATTATTATGTGGTTAAACAAATGAGATTTCACATGCTAAAAGCAGAGAGATGGCTTTTCTTTGAAATTAGGGGAAAATCAGTTATTGTTTTGTGGAATAAATGAAAATATATACTCATTTTAGTGCTTGGCAAATGATCAACAAATGCTATATATATGATTATTAATGTTAGTAGTAATGGCAGATTAAATTTTGTATAGCTAAAGCTTAAAACAAATTACTGAGGATTTGGGCTTGGAAAAACAAGTAAAATTCTTGCTAAAAAAGAAAGCCAAGTCTTTCTGTTAGGCGGATTTCCTTTTTGATGTGAATTAAGGGAAAATATTTATTACTCATTGAGAAGTTTGCAGAGAAATGTTCAGATTTAAATTATTTTATCAAAGTAGAAGATTATTTAAATGAATTAGTGAGGAAGGGGATTGTTCACTATGGGATATAAATATCAAAGATGTGTAGAAAATGACAAAATGTTGTCATAGTCAGGGGAGAAGTGAAAAATCACTCAGGAGTAAGGAAGAACAGAGCACTAATAAAGAATGGAAAATAAGATGAAGGAGAAGTTTGGGAAAGAAAATAAGAGGCTTCTACAGAACTAAATCATCACAAATGTCTGAAATTTAGTGCAAAAGCTCAGTGAAACTGCTTGAGCTTTACAGGAACTACCTGGGTTGGACTCAGGGAGATAGTGGAGGATTAGAAAGGGACTAACCAACTGCATCAAATGCATGTGACTGGTTAATGTGCCAGCAACAGTGGTATGTGCTCCCTAAACCCCATTTTCCTATCCTCCCAGCCATAGAGCTATATTCAATTTCCATTATATTTAGCAGTTAGGTGTGGCAATGACACTGAATTAGGCCCAATGGAATGTAGTAGCTATATTGTGCATCATTTTTAACACTAACCTCTTTGTAAATAGTAAACTTTGCACCATTTTCTTCTTTTTTCTCTTCCCTCATCTGCCAGTTGTATTCCAAGAATCCAGGAGATGATTCAAGGGCTCTAGGGGATGATGAAGCCATTGCTGGGAAAGTACTCAGTCATACGGTTGTGGCGTGGAGCAGCCCTCCTCCTACTGCAACTTTCAACCAACAGTAGTGTGAGCAAGAAATACTTTCATTGTGCAAAGTCATTCAGATTTCATGAATGTCAGTAAACCTACCCAGATGAGAACTCTCTCTTGATCTTTAGGTTTGGCACAGTGTGGGTAATTGATAACCTTCAGCTAAGTTTCTAGTAGAATTATGGGAATGAAACCATTATGACAATACATTCGAGAGACAGTATCACAAGAGAATACAGAGACACAATTGAGGAGTTTTACTGTGAAAGCAAAAAAAAAATGTGTATTTGTACGTATATATAAGTAGAAAATATAAACGTATAATGAGGTGTGTGGTAGGCAGAATAATGCTGCCTCGAAAGTCTACGTCCTAATCTCTACAACCTGTGAATATATTAGGTTACATGGCAAAAGTGAATTAAGGTTGTAGGTAGAATGTAGTTGCTAATTAGCTGACCTTGTAACAAGGAGATTCTTCAGGTGGGCCTAATGTAAATTTACATAAATTCTTAAATAGAGAAGGAGGGAGCCGAATCAGAATCAGAGAGATGATTTCGTCAGAACAGCTCAACTGGCCACTGCTGGCTTTGAAGATCGAAGCGGGTCAGCATCTGGGAACTATAAAAGGCAATGAAATATATTCTTCCTTGGAGCCTCCAGAAGGAACACAGCCCTGCCGACATCTTGCTCTTACACCAGTGAGGCCCCTTTGGACTTCTGACCTCGAGAACTGTAAGATAATAGATTTGTGTTGTTTTAAACCACTAAGTTTGTAGTAATTTGATACAGCAGCAATAGAGATCAAATAAAAAAAGCTCATTGTTTAAAAAAAAAAACAACAAAAATGGCACGCCTAAGAATATACTTTATAAAGAATATGTTCATATATGGAAAAAATTACAAAATCTTACTGCACGTTATAAAAGAAAATCCATATAATTAAAGAAATATAATCTGCTTCCAAGTAGGAAGGCCAAATACTAAATGTGTTCAATGTTCTCAAGCTAATGTATAGATTTAATGCAATAGCCCGAATATTCTTCAAGGCCTAAGGTATTAGTCAAATATTAAATCCAGCTTGCTGCAGTATTTTTTAAGTGCTTTTGTTCTGAAAAAGTGCAGCTAGAAAGCATTGAAGATTTGGATGTTCCTTGCCTCTGTTTCTCTCATCAAATTAATTTCATTACTTTTCCACCACCGTTAGGTTTTTTCACACTCTCTAGGGTGAGGGAGTGGGGGAGGTGGGGTATGATTGCCCTGCAGTACCCAATCAATAAGCTGATTGAACCAGTCTGGGTCACATAACTGCTCCTGAACGTGTTTGTGTGGTGAAAAAATGGATATCATAATTGGCCCAGTCTGGGACACATGCCAGTCTTATAGCCAGAGGAGATGGGTATTTTACCATAATAGGCACACAGATAAACAGAATAGGTACTTAATATAATAACTTTATTTATAGGAATCTACTATGGGAAAACAGATGCAGAAAAATGTCTATGCAAATGTTTTTCATCATTGTAGTATTTATAAAAGTAAAGGAAACAGTTTTTAAAATCCAACATAAGAAATAGTAAATTAAATTATGGCCTATCCACATGATGAAGCACTTTGCAGTCGTTAAAAATATTTTCCATGAGTTTTTAGAACCGATTGATAGAATTCAAAATCCATGGGGAAATGCTCAAAATAATAAGCTAGCAAAAACAAAATACAAAAGAATGTATAATATGGCCTAATGTTACAAAAAGGTATATATTTATACAACTTATCAAAATAATATAAGTAAATAATAAACTTTATCTTGAACCTTTTCTCTTTTCAAATAAATAGCCAAAAGTGGCAGATACCTTGAAGTGTATAATTCCACATATAACATTGTCTTTGTAAACTCTATAAATATTCAATTAGTATAGACACATCTCTTGCCATGGTACCCAATGCTTTAATCCAATCATTTTGAAGCTTGACTGTGTATCCCAATCACCTGGAGGGTTGGTTAGACCATAGATTGCCGAGCCTTATCCTCAGAATCTGACTCATTAGGTTTGTGGTGGGAGCTGACAAATTACAACCCTAAGAAGTACCCATGTGATGCTAATGATAATGGTTTGAGGAGCACAGTTAGCTACAGCTCACATTCTGTCTGACTAAATAAAATGCCTTCAACACTCTCCTCAGATGCACCTCTGAGCCTTCACCTAGCTTCTTCTCCAGGTACCAACCCCACCACCATGCTTTCTCACCTGCCAAAATCCTCCCTGTTGAATAATCAGCTGAGGGATCATCTCTCCTAAGAGGTATTTCCTTAACGTCCTAATCTGAATCACGTGATGTTCTCACCTGCTCTGAGTGTCTTGGTTGACTTCTTTCAGCCTCTCTGGAAGTCAACAAGCTATTATATCCCCTACCAGAGCTTTGAATAGATAAATGAACCTATTATTTTTATCGATCTATAATTACATAAAGTGGTAGTTGTTATTCAATCAAATTGTACAGACCAGTAAACAGATTCACAGAGATTAGTTACCTATTAGGGGTCAGACAGACAGTGATTATCAGGGGCAAGTCTCAACCCGTTTTTCCGAATGCAAGTTTTATCTTTTCTATATTAGTCCATGCTGTTCTCCAACCATATATGACATACGCTATGCATATACAACTTTTTTTCCTACCACCTACTACTATGAGATAAATCTGGTTCAAAACTAATGGATCTGACGACTTGATCTTGGCATCCTTGAAGAGCCACCAGTAGCAGAAAAGTAGAAGGCAAAAGAAATGATTCTTATTTAAAAACAAAACAAAAACATTTCTCTGTTCAGCCAAATTGTTTTTCTGTAACAGATTTATTGATATTTTTCATATATAATACACCTATTTAAAGTATATAATTCAATACTTTTTTTAGTAATTCCATTGTGCAACCATCACCACAATCACTTTTGGAACACTTTCATTACCCTCAAAAGAAACTCATATCATTTAACTTTCATTTCCCAACTCCTGCTTCCTCTAGCCTTAGGAAACCACTAATATCTCTCTCTCTGGATTTGCCTGCTGTGGACATTTCATGTAAATGGGGTCATGTGGCCTTGTGTGCCTGGCTTCCTTCAGTTAGCACAATGTTTAAGGTTCAGCCATGCTGTAGCATGCACCAATAGTTCATTTGGTTTTATTTCATTTAAGATATACTATATTTTAACTTTTGTTCATCAGGTGATGGACTCTTAAGTTGCTTCCACTTTTTGACTACTCTGAACAATGCCTCTATGAACACTTGTGTATAAGGTTTTGCGTGGGAATATACTTTCATGTCTTTGGGTATATACCTAAGAATGCAATTGCTAGATCATATAGTAATTCTATGTTTAACCTTTTGCAGAACTGCCAGACTGTTTTTCAAAGTGGCTGCACCATTTTTTAAATTATCAACTTAATTGATAAATTTTATTTGTTCTGTGAAAAACAACATTTGAACAAAATATGTACTTTTCATTCAGTTATTCATTGTCAGGCCAATACAACTGACAGTCTCCTGGGTCTCTCTGAGGGAGGATCTCTGAAGAATCCTCACCCTCCTCACTTGTTCATGCCATTTCATCTGGTCCATCTGACCTGTGGCTAATTTATCATTTCACTCATTACCTACCTCCTAGTCTGACTATTTCTAGAATCCTGGAATAAGGCCTAATTGATTGAGCAGGTGACCTGTGGTTTCATGTAAGAAACTGAAGAAAAAGTTGGTGAAAACATGTGAGTTTACTCAACCAGCAGATAAGAATTGGCCCTGATTTTTTTCACTAATAATCATTTTTAACCTCTTGATGATATATTTCTGCTGAACTCATGGAAAGTATCATGCCATTGAAGTACTAATCAAGATATCTGTTTCCCATTTCAAAAATATTTATCTGTAATCTCTTTTAGGTTGTTCTTTTATTCATGTTTCAATTAGGCTTTTCCATAATCAGAGTTAGGTCTCCTTTTAAAAAAAAATCAAATTTACAAAATGCTTCAAATTAGAAAAGAGTTGTGAAGGAGGGCAGCCTATAAGCCTACTCCATTAAGATTAAGTTTACAGTAATTCCAAAAATGAATAAGCCATTGAAATTGTGATTTTTTTTAATTAATGAGGAGTTGTCAATACTCTGTGGGATTTTAGTATTTCTCCAACAAAATAAGAATCCTATGTTTCAGAGCACAGGCTTCGGAGTCTGTAGCATCCAAGCTGAGTGACCTTAGGCATGTAATTAAATCTCTGTAGTTTCTCATTGGTAAAATTGGGCATGGTGGCGCAGGCCTGATAATCCCAGCTACTCAGGAGGCTGAGGCAGGAGAATCACTTGAACCTGGCAGATGCAGGTTGCAGTAAGCCAAGATTGCACCACTGCACTCCAGCCTGGGCAACAGAGCAAGACTCCATCTCAGTCAATCAATCAATAAAAGCTATGATAGAGATATCATCAAATTATTGAGAAGTCATTCGTATAAGACTAGGAATGTCAGTGTAGAGAAGAGATGTTCCTACAGAGAACATGACATTTCAAAAAGTCTATAAAAGGTATAGTAGATATTTACCCAAAATAAAATTTAACTTTGTGCTAGCAGTTCAAAATAGACTTTCTGAAATGTTGACAGCAGTATTTAGACTTCTTCCCACACCTCTGGAAGGGATACATGAACCCCCAAATTGAGAACCATTATCTTAATAAATGTGAAACTACTTAACCTGCCCTGTAAATCCCTTATGCTGTGTCCCTTCCTGCCTCTGGCCTAATTATCCATCTCACCATGTTAAAGAAAACCAGAAAAGTTAAAGCAGTAAAGGTAGATTTTACTTAGGAACTGTTGAAATAGGGAAAAAGAGACCTTAGTATAGAACTAGGATCAATTCTGAATACAACAAGGACAAATAAAGATTTATAGCCAAGAAGCAGGTTTTTATGTTGTTTGTTTGGAAGGAATGTGGAATTACTAATAGGAGACAATAAGGGCAGGAGAAGTTCTTGCTAAACTGACCTAACAGGATTCTTGCTGAAGGAAGGTCAGGGTAATCAACTATCATCTCGGGAATGGTGAGGGAATGAGTAATTTGATCAGATATCATGGGTGAGGGATTCTCCCTAAACTGACTTGGCAGAAATCTTTCTAAAACTAGGATATAAAGTCCTGAGTACAAGGGCCAAGTATAAGCCTATTAAGAAAAGGTCTATTAAGTCTATTAATAGACCTAGATCAAGCCTATTAAGACTCCTATTATAGGAGTCTGGCTAAAGTTTGGTCAAGGAGAGTCTTTGCCAACTCCTTTTTACATGCTATACTCCAGCCATTTTTGCTGTTCCTCCAAATATTTCACACTTACATCCTTTCTTTATCTTGTTCCCAAAGCTTAGAATCTTCTTGTCTCCTTTTATACCTGTCAAGACATGGGTCAAATGTCATGTTCTCTGTAGGAACACCTCTTCTCCACACTGACATTCCTAGTCTTATATGAATGACTTCTCAATAATTTGATGATATCTCTATCATAGCATTAATTTATTCATTGATTGACTGAGATGGAGTCTTGCTCTGTTGCCCAGGCTGGAGTACAGTGGTGCAATCTTGGCTTACTGCAACCTGCATCTGCCAGATTCAAGTGATTCTCCTGCCTCAGCCTCCTGAGTAGCTGGGATTATCAGGCCTGCACCACCATGCCCAGCTAAGTTTTGTTTTTGTTGTTGTTGTTATTGTTGTTTGTTTTAGTAGAGAGGGGGTTTTGCCATGTTGGCCCCTCTGGTCTCAAACTCCTGACCTCAAGTTATCTGCCCATCTCAGCCTCCCAAAGTGGGATTACAGGCATGAGCTCCTGGCCTATCATACCTTTTATCACATTCTATTAGAATTACTGTTTTGTCTCACTTAAGAGATAGTAAGGTACTAACGTTTAGATCCCCTCATTATTTTCTTCTGTGGCCTTGCACTTAGAGATCCATAATAAATATATGATTAATAAATTAAGCAACTAACTCTTGGGCGGATGGCGAAGGTACACAGGCAATTAGAGAGTACCTTGGTGATAAAGTGGTCTATTGGTTCTCAAGCATTTTGGGGTCTAGAACTCCTTTGAACATCATATACAAGTTCAGAACCCACTCCCCACAAGGATGTTTACATGAATAGCCACATAAAATTTCTTACAATGTTACGTCAGTGGACTTGGTCTCAGCTTGTAACTTCTGTCTTGAGAGAGAAGGATGTTCTGTTCTTCTGATTATACGGTGGGTCCCACTTACATGAGGGTCTTAAGACCTATTTCAGGGGAAGGACAGAAAATTCTAAGTTTTATGGACCACTTAAGGGAAGAAGGATGGAAGGTGGTCAGACTTTCCTGCTTCTGCAATTTTCTCAACTTCCTTCTACTTAAAATATTCAGTATACCAAAGTGTTGTATTGGGGTAGTGTGTTCTGAATCCATCAGGAGAAAAGGATAAAGAAATACGAAGTAAAGGGACACATTTAGACTAATATTTGTTGTCTTAATCAAACTAAAATTAATGTAATTATTGCTTGAAATAACATAAATGTAAAAGACATACTACATCGAGTACAGAGCTAGAGGAAAAGGAAAGAGTTGGTGGGAGGGAGAGGCCATATCTCCACCAATATTGTTTTTGTTTTCTGTTGCTATACTTAAAGAGAAAACAAGCAGTAGAATAGGATATCATTTTTCTTTCCACTGTGGTTAACAGGCACAAATTACAAGATAAAATGTGTCTGAATAATGCCTTTGTAATTAGTGACTGAGTATGTCATTGCACCAAAGGAAGGAAATATCCTGGGTTGGTTGAACTTCAATTGTGATGAATTATGTAAATGAAAATACCTGAAGAATTAACTAAATCAAATTGTTTTTGGAAAAATGGATGAGAGAACACACATGACTGTAGCAATATACAAGTATACTAGCAAAAATAATTCTTCTAGTGTGCTTGAGTTGCTTCCATGAAATCCATGAAATTATGGATGTTTCCATTTGAAACTAATTATCGAGTTCTTTTAGAAATCTATTATAATGGTATTTTAGAAACTTATTATGGAATCAAGTTGGTATTTGTACATCCTTTGAAATGTTACTGTATTAATCATTTTAAACAAAATTGTTGCCCACAGATAGTTCAAATATGTGGAGATGCCATCAAGGAAACTATCTTTGTGCTAGATATTGATAAACAGTTTTATAACTGCCACTATTTACATTGTAAAACTGCCTCTTCAAACAACTTCTCTAAAATGACTTCTTTCCATGTTAACTTTCATAAAGTTTAAATAGATTTAAAGAAAAGCTGTTTTCTATTAAATACCATTTTGGTAAACATCCCACTATTTTATCTCAGTTCTATAAAAAAGAATAAATAAACTAAAAATACATCAATGCCTATTACTGCTTGAATATAATACCTCCTTCATTTATTATTTATGGGGGAAAAATACAGAAAAGACGGGAAAGCATAAATTAGGTGTAGAAGACAGGCTGAGACACAGATAGGGAGAGGAGTTTGTCCCTTCAGCTACTATTGTTAATAGGAAGAATGTGTAATTGATTATCCAAGTTGAGATGCTTCAGAGAGTCAAAGTGGCTATTAATTGTGCTGGGGCAATAGGTATACAATGAGGCCTTTCTCAGGAGAACTGGGTTATATGCTCACCCTAATTAAGCATCTGTTAACATGCCAAACATAGGAACACTTTATCAAGGGTCCCACAGTCTAACAGGTGAAAGAGTAAATTGGTTCTGCAAAACAGACTACAGGAAGGCACTGTCTTCCCAGCCAGCTCTGCCCCATAACACCTTTCTCACTCCCTGTTAATGTAGGTTTCCTACATTTAAGTAGAAACACACAAGAACGCTCTTGCTGTCAGAATTGTGCATGCCACAGAATGCTTGAGCCAGTTCTGAGTGTTAGCTCACTCTCTGAGGACTTATGAGATAAACAGCACTGATCTTGAATCTCTACATTGACACTTTCAAGTAGATAACAATTTTCTCATTGTTTGTAATATGCTGGGCACTGTCTTATATATTAGCTTCCACACATATATTGACCCACAGAATCTTCAAATCCAATCTGTGACATTGATCCTATTATTACCCCAATTTACAGATGACAAAATATCTGTAACATTTTATACCTCAGAGAGGGTAATTAACTTATTCCAGGGCACAGTCATAAGCATGCAAACCAGGATTCAAATCCATAAATGTGGCTCCAAACCTGTTATCTATAATCAGTATACTTTACTGGATTTAACAGAATACCAGGTTCAACTTAGAACTGATATCTATGAATTAATAATCCTTATCAGTTCAACTGTAATATAAGTAGGTTTAGTGTTATTAATCTGTTTGTATAGCTATATGTGCTTCCCTTATAATTGATTATCTTTCCCCAAATATGTATGCTTAAAAATAAAGGAGTCTAAAATTGCTTGGAAGATACATTATCCTTTCACAAGATAAATACATACTAATGTTATTGAAGAAAGGCAGGAGTCCATGTTTTAAGAGTCAGAGAAAAAAATTGCTATTTAAGCTCCAAAACCCACAGGAAACCACAATCCCTTATCCAACAGTGTAATCAGTTGAGTTGTCCAAGTATCCATCATTCCAAATATACCTCCCCAAAGGCCAAATGAAGATGATTGGTTCAATCAAAATATTCACTCAGAAAAGCTTTTTCTTTTTTTTAACATGCTGATCACATAAAGATGACTGACTTGTACCTATACTGTAAGTTAAATTTACATTTCAATTTCTGAACTCTCTAAATACTTTCAATTATTAGAACAGTTTTAGATATCAGAAGGACATGAATAGGATTCTCATGGCCTACCATCTGCATGAAGTAGGACTGTATTCTCTCAGGTTATTCTAAGCACTCTGCATAATTGGGTTTATTATTATAAATGTTTGCTAACAGAATTGGAGTCCTCTTGCTTTTGACCTAAATAACTGAAAAACATTCTAAATTGCATTTGTTCACATTACTTCTTTTGTACATATACATAAAGACTTTAAGGTGTCTCTACTAGTCCTTAATGGGGCAGTATGAAATAGTAAACTTAGAATGAATTGGGTTCCGTTGCTGTCTCCTCCTGTAATTTAGTCATTATTGAATGTATTAGTCTGTTTTCACACTAGTATAAAGAACTGACTGAGGCTGGATAACTTATAAAGAAAAGAAGCTTAATTGACTCACATTTCTGCATGGCTGGGGAGGCCTCAGGAAACTTATTATAAACTTATAATAAACTTATAAACAGAAGGCGAAGAAGCAGCAGGCACCTTCACAAGACAGCAGGAAAGAGAGCAAGCAATGGGGGAACTGCCAAACACTTACACCATCAGATCTTGTGAGAATGCACTATCATGAGAGCAGCATTGGGGAAACTATAGAACTGAAAATAACCAGCCTGAATATTACAAAGATGATATTGCTCCCCCCATGATCCAATCACCTCCTACCAAGTCCCTCCCTCTACATGTGAGGATTACAATTTGAGATGAGATTTGGATGGGGACACAGCCAAACCATGTCACTGAGGAAAACACTTGACAGTTTATGCCCTGGTTTTCCAAACTATAAAATGAGATGATTTCCCACCTATTTAATTTTAAATATTGGTTCAAAATTAAAATAACACAATATATACAAATATATTTTGTAAATTATAAAACTCTATAAGTTTCATATTATGAAATATGGGTTGCTGGACAATATGAACAGATCCCAAGGTATAATCTGAAAGTTTAGAGCTTTTAGTCTGATACTTTTTTTTTCTTACTGCATTTGACTTCTTGATACAATAATCTACAATCCATATTCCTATTTTGTGAAGGTAATATCTTCTGTAATGTTTTTTCCTCCCTTCAATATGGGTTCCAGTGAAAAATTACATATTGTACTTAGTTGTCCTATCTCTTTAAGCCTCCTTTTATCTAAAAAAATTTTTAACTTTTATCTTTCATGACACTGATATTTTCATAGTATATATCACTTATTTTTATAAAAATGATATTCAGTTTGAATGTGTCTGATAGTGTCCTGTGATTGTATTCAGATTGTCTCTCCAGCCTGAATATCACAAAGATGATGTTGCTGCCTTCTTTTATTGTTATATCCAAAAGTACATGATGTCCAGCAGTTCCTCACTCCTAATATTAAGCTTAAGATGATGTGTTAATGACATACTTAGGGAAAAACCTTGCACCTACAAGAGACTGTGGGGAGACATTATGGACCATGTAAATATCCTGTTCCTCAGACAACCCACTATCCAAAAAGGTTTATTATCTCTTAATTCTTGCCTGAACAGAACTACTATCACATTTGAAAATTCTGATTTTTAAAAAAACTTCCATTACTTTCTACTTAAGTACTCATAAGTATGTATATGTTACTTGAAAATTTTATATTTGTTTTAATAGGAAAACATATTTATTGAATATATTGTTCTTTCTTTCTGTCTCTCCCTCTCCTTGTCTCTCCCTCTCCCTCTCTCTCCCTCTCCCTGTCTCTCCCTCTCCCTGTCTCTCGCCATCCACCTGCTCTCACTGCTCACTATGCTCCCACCAATCTCCCCTCCTGACTCCCTCCAGTTATCTCCCTTCCCCCTCTGCTATCTCTTCCCCCTCTGCTCTCCCTTCCCCCTCCTACCTCCCTCCCCCAACTATTCCCCATTTGCCCTCTATCCTGCCTCCCCCCTGTATACACCTTTGCTACTTACTACTCCCATCCCTCCCGTACCCCTACCCTGGCACTGCAAGCTCCCCACCCACTCCTCAGCCCGCCCCATGATCCCCACCCCTGCGTGCCCCTGCTGATTTGTGTACATTAATCTTGTATCCAGAAACTTTGCTGAATTCTCTTTCCCCTTCCCTTCCCTGCCCTGCCCTGCCCTGCCCTGCCCTGCCCTGCCCTGCCCTGCCCTGCCCTGCCCTGACCTCCCCTCCCCTCCCCTCCCCTCCCCTCCCCTTTCTGTCTTTTCTTTCTTTCCTTTCTTTCTTTTCTTTCTTTCTTTTCTTTCTTTCTTTCTTTTTTGAGACGGAATCTCACTCTGTCGTCCAGGCTGGAGTGCGGTGGTGCAATCTCGGCTCACTGCAAGCTCCGCCTCGCAGGTTCACGGGGTTCTCCTGCCTCAGCCTTCCCAGTAGCTGGGACTAAAGGCGCCCGCCACCAAGCCCGGCTAATTTTTTATTCAGTATTATGTTGGCTGTGGGTTTGTGGTAGATGGCTTTTATTACATTAAGGTATGTCCCTTGTATACCGACTTTGCTGAGGGTTTTAATCATAGAGGGATGCTGGATTTTGCCTAATGCTTTTTTCTGCATCTGTTGAGATGATCATGTGGTTTTTGTTTTTAATTCTGTTTACGTGGTGTATCACATCTATTGACTTGCATATTTTAAACAATCTCTGCATCCCTGGTATGAAACCCACTTGATCATGGTGGATTATCTTTTTGATATGTTGTTGGATTTGGTTAGCTAGTATTTTGTTAAGGATTTTAGCGTAACTTTCTCCAAGATAGACCATATAATAGGGCATAAAATGACCCTCAATAAATTTAAGAAAATTGAAATTATATCAAGCACTCTTTCAGACCACAGTGTAATAAAACTGAAAATCAACTCTAAAAGGAACCTTCAAAACCATGCAAATACATGGAAATTAAATAACCTACTCCTAAATGAGCATTAGGTCAAAAACAAAATCAAGATGGAAATTTAAAAATTCTTCTAACTGAATGACAATAATGACACAACCTATCAGACCTCTGGGATACAGCTAAGGTGGTGCTAAGAGGAAAGTTCATAGCCCTACACACCTACATCAAAAAGTCTGAAAGAGCACAGACAATCTAAGGTCACACCTTAAGGAACTGGAGAAACAAGAACAAACCAAACCCAAACCCAGCAGAAGAAAAGAAATAACTGAGATGAGAGCAGAACTAAATGAAATTGAAACAATAAAAAATACAAAAGATAAATGAAACAAAGCAGTCTTTGAAAAGATAAATAAAATTGATAAACCGCTAGCAAGATTAACCAAGAAAAGAAGAGAGAAAATCCAAATAACCTCACTGAGAAATGGGAAATATTACAACTGATGCCACTGAAATACAAAAGATCATTCAAGGCTACTATGAATGACTTTATGCACATAAACTAGACAACCTAGAGGAGACAGATAAATTCTTGGAAAAATACAACTCTCCTAGCTTGAATCAGGAAGAATTAGACACCCTGAGCAGACCAATAACAAGCAGCAAGACTGAAATGGTAATTTAAATATTGCCAATAAAAAAAATCTCTAGGACCAGTCAGATTCACAGCAGAATTCTACCAGACATTCAGAGAAGAACTGGTACCAATTCTTTTGACACTATTCCACAAGATAAAGAAGGAACCCTCTCTAATACATTATATGAAGCCAGTATCATCTTAAGACAAAAACCAGGAAAGGACACTACCAAAAAAGAAAGCTACAGACCAATATCTTTGAACATAGATGCTAAAATCATTAACAAAATACGATCCCCATCTTTTTTTTAAAGACAGTTTTGCCCTGTTACTCAGGCTAGAGTGCAGTGGCACAATCATAGCTCACTGAAGCATTGAACACCTGAGCTCTAGTGAGCCTCCTGCCTCAGTCTCCTGATCAGCTGGGACTATAGACACACATGCACTACCATGCTGAGCTAGTTTTATTTTTTTGTGGAGACAGGGTCTTGCCAAGTTGCCCAGGCTGGTCTAATGAACTCCTGGCCTCAAGCAATCATCCTACCTCAGCCTCCCAAAGTGCTGGGATTACAGGTGTTAGCCCATTGCACCTAGCCCCTCTGCTATATGTTTGAACTTAACTCTACCATGAATTTATATAATTACTGTATGTATTATATTTTCTATGGTGTTCTCTACTGGATATGTATTTACTTTGTAAAGAATTTTTGTTTTGAACTTATGAAGGTTAATAATCTTAATCCTTACCTTTGTATTTGTAGAATCTTTAACCCTTCTTTTCTTGCATACCCTTTTACATGGTGTTGTTTAAAAATATTTTTTGGCCGGGTGTGGTGGCTCACACCTGTAATCCCAGCACTTTGGGAGGCCAGGGTGGGTGAATCACTTGAGGTCAGGAGTTCAGGACCAGTCTAGACAACATGACAAAACCCCATCTTTACTAAAAATAAAAAAAATTAAGCCTGGGTGGTGGCACATGCCTGTAGTACCAGCTACTCAGAAGGCTGAGGCAGGAGAATTGCTTGAACCTGGGAGGCAAGGTTGCAGTGAACTGAGATCATGCCACTACACTCCAGCCTGGGTGATAGAGTGAGACTCCATCTCAAAAAATAAAAATAAAAAATATTTGACTCCCATCTGTTGCCTATTCAACAGGTGGTAGCCACAATTCACTTCTCCCTTTCCCTTTTTTGTTGCAGTCTTTCTCTTCTATAAGTACATATAACATTGCTTATATTTTTCTGCCATCTTCCTACTTGTCTTGTCTTCATAATTATATCATATGCTCATAATATAAATGTTTTCTGCTCACCATCAGTCCTTTTGCTGAATTTTTCCCAGTTATATAGTTGTATAACATGTATTAACTAGTAATTTTCTCAAGAGGTACACTTCTGAATAATATTCCCTGCTTGCTTACATGTTTAAAACTGCTTTTTTCCAGCTGCATCCATGTCCCTACAAAGGACACAAACTCATCCTTTTTTATGGCTGCATAGTATTCCATGGTGTATATGTGCCACATTTTCTTAATCCAGTCTGTCACTGATGGACATTTGGGTTAGTTCCAAGTCTTTGCTATTGTGAATAGTGCTGCAATAAACATATGTGTGCATGTGTCTTTATAGCAGCATGATTTATAATCCTTTGGGTATATACCCAGTAATGGGATGGCTGGGTCATATGGTACATCTAGTTCTAGATCCTTGAGGAATCGCCATACTGTTTTCCATAATGGTTGAACTAGTTTACAATCCCACCAACAGTGTAAAAGTGTTCCTATTTCTCCACATCCTCTCCAGCACCTGTTGTTTCCTGACTTTTTAATGATTGCCATTCTAACTGGTGTGAGATGCACAAGAACAAAAAACCAAACACCGCATGTTCTCACTCATAGGTGGGAACTGAACAATGAGATCACTTGGACTCGGGAAGGGGAACATCACACACCGGGGCCTATCATGGGGAGGGGGGGAGTGGGGAGGGATTGCATTGGGAGTTATACCTGATGTAAATGACAAGTTGATGGGTGCAGTACACCAACATGGCACAAGTATACATATGTAACAAACCTGCACGTTATGCACATGTACCCTAGAACTTAAAGTATAATAATAATAATAAATAAATAAATAAAACTGCTTTTTTGTGCTTGCCTCAGCAACACATATACTAAAAACACCTGTTTTTCCTATAGTCCTAATAATTAAAGTACAGCTTGGCTGAATAAAACTTACTCTTTCTTCATAGCTTCCTTGAGCTTCTCAAAAATTACTGGTCTACTAGTACCTGTATTAAAAGTTGCTCAAAGTCTGATAACCAGCCTAATTTTCTTAACCTAATTAATACTTTGATCATTCTGCATCGAAGGCCTAAAGATATTTTTTGTCTTTCAAATCTAGTAGTTTTCATAGGCAAAGAATGGACCCCTTCTGATTTGTAGATTTGTCTTATTTCTAGAACATTTTCTTGGATTATAACATTAAATATTAGTTCTGTTACATTTCCCCCTCTCATAGGGACCTCAATTATGTGTATGTTGAACTTTTAGTTTGACTTACTTTTATCACTTTGTGACCTTCATTTCTTTTCTTTTGTATTTCTTCTTTTATTTCATTCTCATTTTCTTGGATGTTATACGTTTCTTCAGTATACTTAAATTTGTCTTTGAATCTTTTTTCCCTTGTGTATCTTATTTATTCTTTACGTCTGAGGTGGTTTGGAGTTTTCTTCTATTTTTTCCCTGAAATTGATCAGCTGTGATGCACTTTCTCTTTTTTGTCCATTTCTATTTATTTTGTTATTAAATTTCTGATTCTAGTTTTCTTTTTTAAATCTCCAAATGCTTTTTAAAGTATACTAAATGATATTTGTAATATGTCACACTATTTTTGTGCTTCATAACTATTGGAGAAGGAGGGGATTTTTATTACTTAAAATGTTATAATTTGTCTTTTCTGTTTCTTTGCCACGAATTTCCATGATATTTTTTTCTATTTTTTCAATTGCCTTCTGATGGTGGTTTCATCAAGCACACGCTCTAGCCAGTTCAAGACCAGCCTGATCATCATGGTGAAACCCCATCTCTACTAAAAATACAAAAATTACCTGGATGTGGTGGCTTGTGCCTGTAATCCCAGCTACTCGGTAGGCTGAGGCAGGAGAATTCCTTTAACCCAGGAGGTGGAGGTTGCAGTGAGCTGAAATTGTGCCACTGTACTCCAGTCTGGGCAACAAGAGCAAAACGCTGTCTCAAAAAAAAAAAAAAAAAAAAAAAAAAAATACACTTTCTTTAATGAATGGTAATGGTGGGGGTGGTGGTGGCGGTGATTGTATGAAATTGGGAAAGGATGACGTCATTTTTCTTTCTACAAGATAATTTATTTTCCCCTTTTACTTTTTTCTTTCCTTACACCTACCACATTTCTGGGAATACTACCCTTGTTTATTTAATTCTTTTATAGAAGTAAGGCTTCTCTGAGGTTGCCACTCTTGATCCCACTCACTTTCAAGTTCTTTTCCTATAGCTGATACTGCTAGTTACCATGTTCCAGTCCTGAGTTTAATATTTTGGAACTGGTTTTGAATGTATCTTTCTGAAGGGGATTCTCTGTGTTTCATCTATATCTTAGGTACTCTTTCAACTGACACACAAGTGAACAGCTGTCCTTCCCCCAGTCTCACAGGCTTAAAGCATCAGGAAGAGCTCTTTTGAAAATTAGTGTATATTTCTTTAATCAAAAGAAATTGAAACTTCAGAGAATTTTGTATCCTAGTATTGTGGAAGACTGGCCATGTGTGATTCAATTTGTGCCCGTTGCTTTCTCATTCTATAATTTTTGAGATGAATGTGTGAAGTATACTTGGAATCATTGGATTCAGGCTATACCATTATTCTCCAAACCCTGAATTTGGGTTCATTACTGATTAAAGGTGAGTAAGTAAGGGGAAGAGAAGGGGGAAATAATTGATAAATGACTGGAAAGTATGATATAATCAAGAAAAGATAGTGGTTAGAGAAGATACCTGATATGATTTCAATCTTTTAAAATTTGTTAACACTATCATTATGGTCTAACATATGATCTGTCCTAAAGAAGAATTTTTGTGCACTTAAGAATACACGTTCCGTTGCTGTTGATGGAATATTCTATATGTCTACTCACTTATTAGAACTTCTTTGTATGTGATCTGCTCTTTTCCTCTTGCTGCTTTTGGTATCCTCTCTTTGATTTTTGAAAATTTAATTGTAATATATCTTAGTCATCTTGTTCTGATTGGAGACCTTTGACCTTCCTGTACCTGGATTTGTATCTTAGAGTTCAAAAGTTTCTTGCTATTATTTTTTTAAATAATCTTTTTCCTGCATTTGCTTTTCTTTTCCTTCTTTAACTCCTGTAACTTAAACACTTTCTCTGTTAATGCCATTCCATAAATCCCATAAGTTTTCTTCATTTCTTTTTATTCGTTTTTTCTTCTGTATATTTACAAATACCCTGTTTTCTAGTTCACAGATTCTTTCTTCTGTTTGATCGGTTCTGCTCTTGACATTTTCTATTGCATTTTCCATTTAATTTATTGTAATTTTCACTTCCAGAATTTGTTGGCTTTATGTGGAGATACATATAATTTATATAGATAGATTGAGATAGAGATATGTATATACACATATAATTATTTTGCTCATTTATTGCTTTTCTGATTTCATTGAATTGTTTTTCTGTATTTTTTGAAGTTTGCTGTGCTGCTTAATTATTTTTTAATTCTTTGTCAGGTAATTTTTGTATCTATTTCATTGATTACATTGGGTTCAGTTACAGAAAGATCATTGTGTTCTTTTGATGATATTTCATTTCCTATGGTTTTTTATGTCTTCTTACTTTGATATCTGCACATTTTATTGAAAAGTCACTTCTTCCAGGCTTTACAGGATAGTTTCACTATGGAACAACCTTCCCTTATAGGGAGTGTGTGACAGCACTTACTGGGGTAGGTGCAGTGGCTTGGGCACTTGTGAAAGTTCCTTTTGTATGGTCTTTGCAGCTTTTTCAGCTAAGGTCAGTATTGATGAAGATTTCAGGGATCCTCAGTAGCTAGGACTACTATGGTAGAATGGGGCATTGGGTGAACAGTCCTATTCCAAAAAGGAGAAATCAGTCAAAAGAAAAGGGCAGCAGGTCCCAATGCAAGTTCAAAAACCAGCAGGGCATACATTAAACCTTAAGGCTCCAAAATAATTATTGATTCCATGTCCCACATTCTGGGCACACTTATGCAAGGGGTAGGTTCCCAAGGCCTTGTGTAGCTCTGCCCCTGTGGCTTTTCTAGGCTGAGACTGTAAGCTGCTGTGGTCTGGAGGGTGGTGCCCCCATTCCCACAGCTTGTCTAGGCAATGCTCTGGTGCAGACTCTGTGTGGGAACTCCAACCTCACATTTCTCCTTGGCATTTCTTAGCAGTCTCTCTGCAGGAGACCTGCCCTGTGGCAGGCTTCTGCCTGGGCACCAGGATTTTCCTTACATCCTGTGAAATGTAAGTGAAAGTTGTCAAGCCTCCTTCACTCTTAAATTCTGTGTGCATCCTGACTTAACACCACATGGATGCCACCAAGGTTTATGGTGGTTTGTGCTCTCTAAAATAGCCCAAACCATACCTGATGCTCTTTGAGCCACAGCTGGAGCTACAGTAGTGGTGATATGGGGAGCTGTGTCCCAAGGTGGCACTGAACAACTCCCTGAGCCTGGGTCCCAAAATCATTCAGTCCTCCTAGGCCTCTGGGTCTGTCAAGGGAGGAGCTGTCTTGAAGATTTCTGAATTGCCTTCAAGGCCTTTTCCCTATTTTCCTGACTGTTAGCACTTGGCTCTCTTTTAGTAGTGCAGATCTCTCTAGCAAGTGGTTGTTGAGCAGCCAACTTGTATTCCTGTCCTGAAAATGCTTTTTCTTCCCTATCACATGGCCAGGTAGCAAATTTCCTGAATTTTATGCTGTACTTCCCTTTTAAATACAGGTTCCAACTTTAAGTCATTTCTTTGCTCCCATGTCTTATCTTAGGCTACTAGAAGCAGCCATGTCACTTCTTGAATGTTTTGCTGCTTAGAAATTTATTCTGCCAGATACCCTAAGTTATCACTCTTACATTCAAACTTCCACAGCCCTAGGGCATAAAGGTAGTGCAACCACATTATCTGCTAGGGCATAACAATAGTGATCTTTGTTCCAATTCCCAATAAATTCCTCATTTCACTGAGACCTTATCAGCCTGGGCCTTCACTGTTTATATTTCCATCAGCATTTCGGTCACAGTCACTTAAGTCTCTAAGAAGTTCCAAAATTTCCCTCATCTTCCTGTCGTCTTCTGAGTCCTCACAACTCTTCCAATGTCTGCCTGTTATCAAGTTTCAAAGCTGCTCCACATCTTCAGGTATGTTATAGCAATGCCCCACACTCAGTACCAATTTTCTGTGTTAATCTCTTCATGTTGCAATAAAGGAATACCTAAGACTGGGTAATGTATAAAGAAAAGAGGATTATTTTGGCTCATTATTCTGCAGGCTATATAGGAAGCAGGGTGCCAGCATCTGCTTCTGGTGAGGCCTCAGGAAGTTGACAATCATGGCAGAAGGCAAATGGAATATATGTGTCACAAGGCAAGAGAGGGAGCAAGAGAAGAGGAAGTCCTAGACTCTTTTAAACAATCAGATCTCACATGAACTCAGTAAAAAATCGTTTATTACCATGAGGACATCACTAAGACATTCATGAGGGATCTGCCCCTATGACCCAAACACCTCCCACTAGGCTCCTCACCTTCAATATTGGAGGTCACATTTCAACAAGAGATTTGGAGAGGACAAAAAATCCAAACCATATCACATGGGAACCTGTGGAGGGATTATAGCTCTGAGATCCAGGACCCTAATGACACTGGTGCACGAGTTGCAGCTATCTCCACTGCCATGTTGGTAACAGAATGCATGGTATGGATGATTTTGAAGCAGCCATGGAGCCAATAATGGGAGCACTGGCATTGGAGAAGCTCCATGCTTGGAGCAGAATCTAGCTGTCTGTCGCATGTGAGCTGGTGTTGAGCATGGGCAGGTGCAGCAAGTACTTAGTTCCAGGCTTGTGGTGTGAACTAGCTCATTATGGAAATGACTTTGTTGTCTGACATGTGGGTTGGTGTTTGGCCCAGTACAGTCACAGAACTTGGATCTGAACTATGAGAACTCATGGAGTTGCTGAAGCTTAGGGGTCAAAGCATGCAAGGGGTTGGTAGAAGTGGCAACTGCTTTCCCAAAGCAGCTCAAAAGAGTGACCACTTAATAGGTGGACAAGGAGTGTGGAGCTCTATGGAATTCCCTGGCAGGAATGGCTGTTGGTTATCTCAGTGACAAAATGTGCTGGTATCCTCTGGAGAGCAAGCCACTGGAGACCAGTGGTTCCCACTGTGTGGCTGACACTGATAGCTTTCACCTTTCTTCTTTGCTGCTAGAAATCTCCTGGTGTCTCAGATATGCCAATCTCACCAGCAGTCCTTTCTGTGTGGATACTCTCCTTTTCTTGCTCCACTCTGTTGCTACAGATTCTTTTATGGGTCAGGGAGCTTTCCCAAGGTTATTTTCATATGTAAATGGCTCTTTTTGTTATGTCAAGACATGAAGGTTGGTATCTCCTACTCTAACATCTTGGTGACATCACTCCTCTGGTCATTTTCATATTCTCAGCAACACTGTCTCCCATTTGACAAGAACCAAAAAATCATGGATGGAACCGACTTACACTTCAGTTGTCTCTCAATTTGTTTTCAAATTACCAAGTCTGATCACGTGGTATTAGCAATGATCAGGTTTGAACACTCTTGACAGCAAGATGCAAGCAATTTTCTGGAAAAGACTAAAAAAAATGTTAAAGGGCATATATGTTTGTATTCACTTATTGGATATCAGTCAATCAGTAGCACCATTTTCCTAGGATAATATAACAAAATTAAAGCAGATATATTAATAAAACTCTAAATCTCTTTCAACAATGCTTGCTTTATGGCCTGTATCTGAGAGAAATTTACCCCTAAGCATTGAATACGGAGAAAGATTCCTACTTTCTGTGAGGTATGATTCCCCCACTCATATTTATTTATTTATTTATTTTATTTTATTTTATTTTATTTTATTTTATTTATTTTTTTTTTTGAGACGGAGTCTCGCTCTGTCGCCCAGGCTGGAGTGCAGTGGCCGGATCTCAGCTCACTGCAAGCTCCGCCTCCCGGGTTCACGCCATTCTCCGGCCTCAGCCTCCCGAGTAGCTGGGACTACAGGCGCCCGCCACCTCGCCCGGCTAGTTTTTTTTTTTTTTTTGTATTTCTTAATAGAGACGGGGTTTCACCGTGTTAGCCAGGATGGTTTCGATCTCCTGACCTCGTGATCCGCCCGTCTCGGCCTCCCAAAGTGCTGGGATTACAGGCTTGAGCCACCGCGCCCGGCCTCCCCCACTCATATTTAAAGTACAGTCACTCGCCCATTTATCTTTTCTAAGGAGGAAAAATATCTATATTACTCATATTTTACATTGATAGTATTTCTATCAATGAGGAACAAATAATTCTTTATTTCCCTTTCCAAAGTGCTGCCCAAAGAAAGTAGTACATTTACTGTTGGAAGTCACTAGGAAAGCAAATAAAAATTAAAATCTTGATTAAAACCCAGATGTTGAAAAATCCGTGGCCAAATTCCAGGGCAAAAATCTATAAATTTCAGGGGTACAGATGCCAAAGAAATGTAATGTAAAAACTAGTGTTGACAGGGAACCAGCAGGGCAAGATCATAGGAAGCAAAAAGCATGTAATTAGATATTTGATCTGTGACATGTTATAGTTAAGTCAAAATGATGTGAACCAAGTTATGACACAGTTTGAAAGGCTTACAATGAAGCCGAAAGTAAAGAACAAAAGGATTACATGGACAAAGGATCCAAAGCAGTAAATAAACCAAGACATGCTCTTGACGCAGACTAACATCTCTACTGGTGAGGGCCTGGGGGTTACCATGTCAAGAACAATCACATCTGAGCATAAACTTTACAAATTTATAGCTATACAAGTACTCTACGTATACATACATACATATGTTGTATATCCAGGCATTCTCTGTTTCAGTAAATCCGACGCAAGCAGTTTTTCCTCCAGGCTGAAGGATAGCTGTTTCTTTAGGTAACACTAGAATAAGTTATGTGCTTTGTATCTTGATATACTAGGCAGTAACATGCTTTCAATGTAAGACACTCATGGGATCAAACAAGGAAGGATAACAAATTTACTCCACCCACCTCCACTCACAGGCATTGACTCATCCCCGGGAAAGGAGGACAGCTTTTCCCACACTGTCTTCTTCCCCACTCTCTCCTTTCACTCTTTTACATTTGAGTAAGTTACATATTGGTAATTGGATTCTTTTGTTTATTCCTAAAGTCTTGGTTTTGAAGTTCTAGCTCTGGGTAGACATGGCCTCTGTAAACATCCTACCTGGCTTGACAATTTTGGGTTTGATCCAATATCATTTAAATCCAGCCTCCTTTCTCCTAACACCAAGCATCTGTTCTCCATCTCTAGAGGTTAAAACAACAGGAGCTGCTTTCTTCTCCAAATATACTGAGGTTTTGACAGTATAACTTTTTTTTTCAGAGCTACACCTGACTTAATAAAACAACTGTCTATTTGGAGACAATAGAGTTGAAAGAATACTTGGCTTCTAACTTCCCATGGACATTGAGTCACTGTTTCAAACTACAAACCCATTGTTGACAGTAACTATTTTAAAAACAAAACTGTTATATGCACTTGTGAGCTCAGTTTCAGATACTTATTTTCTTTAAAAGTAAATTTTTACATTATTTTATAGGAAATACAGCCAATACAAGTAGTATGGACATAGGATGCATCATTTGCAAGTAAAACAAAATACATATGATCAATTTTATCCCACCTTATATTTCCCTTCACTTTCATTTGTAATGTCTTCATTTAGTGTGTCTCTCATTTGTAGTACTGACTCTGTAATAGTAGTAAATACCAATTTTTTAAGAAAATAAAAAAGGAAGTAACTTAAAAATGGAAATATTATAGTTTTTTTTCTATAATCCAGTAAAGGCTCTGCTGTTTTATCTGTAGGAATTTATTCAGCTCAAACATCAGTGTTTTACAAGATCACAGTTTGAGAACTATCATGAAACTATCTGATACTACGATAATAACCTATTCTTGTTCCATATCTCCGTGATTTGGATGCAACTGGTTCCTATAGCCAGTCTCTTCTCTACACAGATTACAAAGAGCCTAAACTAAACAAAGAGCAATTTTGAGACCCCAGTGTAGTTCATATTTTGTTGAAAGTAAAACTCTAATCTATGGCCTCTCGTAGATACAGGGTCCCAGGGAAATAGGTTTTGTTTGTGTGTGTATTTTTGTTTGTATTGGTTTTTAGTGAAGGACAGTCACAACTATGAAGGAAATAGGATTTTAAAAGAATTTCTATCCTGAGGAGACATCTCTCAGCAACTCTTAGTCCAAACAACAGTATACTTCCTCCCAAAATGTATTCAAAAAAGTATTTCAGGCCTGCTGCAGTGGCTCACGCCTGTAACCCCAGCACTTTGGGAGGCCAAGGCAGGTGGATCACCTGAGGTCAAGAGTTTGAGACCAGCCTGGCCAATATGCGTAAACCTCGTTTCTACTAAAAATACAAAATTAACTAAGCGTGGTGGCACATGCCTGTAATCCCAGCTACTGAGGAGGCTGAGGCAGGAGAATCGTTTGAGCCTGGGAGGTGGAGATTGCAGTGAGCCAAGATCGCGCCACTACACTCCAGCCTGGGTGAAAAAGCAAGACTCCATCTCAAAAAAAAAAAAAAAAAAAAAAAATCAGTCATTCTTGTTACCTGAGAGCATCTGGAAGGAGGAGTGCAAGAGAACTGTCCATTGTGCAACTCCCTTTTGCATTGATTTGAGCAATAGTAGATAAAAAGAGAAGTGGCAGTAGAATTACAAGTGACAGGACCCATGACGTTCACACAGAAAGCATCTTTCCTTTACAGGCTGAGATTTGAACAACTGCAGGAAAACATCTTCTGTTCTCAACAATGAGCCCTAGATACATAATACAGAAGCAAACGTTGTGAGTCAGAGGCAGAAACAGAACTAAGATAAAGACTTAGAATACACCAAGATTCAAATATATTATTCTAAACATACCCAGGTAAGGACTTCTCCAGGAACAAGAAAATGGGTGATAAATAGCTTTCTACTCCAGAACCTGTTCAGATAATTGGGTAGCAGTTGCTGGAGTGCAGTTAGGAAATCTCACCTGATTTCATTCTATGTAAGTTCCATGTTTGAACCCAATGGCTGTCCGTAGGTGGAAGAGACCTAAAAGGTAACACTTGTGGCCAGGCGCGGTGGCTCAGGCCTGTAATCCCAGCACTTTGGGAGGCCGAGGCTAATCACGAGGTCAGGAGATCGAGACCATCCTAGCTAAAACAGTGAAACCCTGTCTCTACTAAAAATACACACACACAAAAAAAAGCCAGGCGTGGTGGTGGGCACCTGTAGTCCCAGCTACTCGGGAGGCTGGGGCAGAAGACTGGTGTGAACTGGGGAGGTGGAGCTTGCAGTGAGCCGAGATGGCACCACTGTACTCCAGCCTGGGCAACAGAGCAAGACTGTCTCCAAAAAAAAAAAAAAAAGTAACACTTGCGCTATAGGTTTATAACCCAAGCCTAGAAAAATACTGCACACAACCTGCAAGCAATTATGTATTTAGGCCTCAGTTGACTATAAATAAAGTATTTTAAAGAATGGATTTTATATTTCAAACAATTCTTTTGTTGATGTTATAAAGTATCAAGTAGAAAACCTTGTTCAGACCTCGTTTAGGAAGGGCATGTGAATGAGAAGGCCCCACATGAAACTGCAGTTACCACCCTGGGTCACTGACAGATTTACAGAAATGTCTCCATCACAGGGAAACATGCCTATTGAAACAAGTCAGTAAGTGGTCTCCTTTTGAAATGTGTCTGAAAAGAGCCCAAATGTTTAAAAGGCAGCATGTAGCAAGAAAATACACATAACTGTGTCTTTAAATCTAAGACATACATTTAATATTTCTGAAGTCAGTAATATTATGACATTGATGTAGTGATAGGTGTTTGTGGAACCACTGAATTGGTAATTAAACTGACCTGTTACAAATTATGATACCTTAAAACTGGGAATATGACAGTTTCATCATGCTATCAAAACATTAAGTCCAGCATTTATCCTCGTATCTTCAAACAGGAAGCTGATCAACCTAACCTTAGATGATCTGTATAAGCCTGTGATTCAGAAAGTGATTGAGGTGCTGTGGTGGAGAAAATCCAGATGACCTGGATCTCATTTCTGGCTCTATGCTACATGAACTTAAGAATCTAGTCTTATTGATAGTAAGCTTTGATTAGATTATGTCTGTGAGCTCTGCCAAATCTAATCTTGGTTTTTATTAGTAAGCTTCAATATATCCATAATACAAGAAGAATTGATATTTATAACAAATCATTTATAATTCAAAATATAAATGTATAAATTATGAAGGATTAAACTCTCAGTATAATCTTAATGCTAGATATATTTTTTATTTTCACCTTTAAATTGCCCATCTACTTACAGAGAATGAGCTTTTTCTTAAATAGAATCTGCTATTAACTAATTAACTCTTTATTCAATCTGGTTAAATAAGGTAAAATTTATTTTTTAGATATAAATTTGATATAAGCATGGACTACTACATGAAACAGGTGATATTTAAATTATTATTTCTAAGTAAAAATAAGGTAGGCACATAGCATCATCATAGATTAATCACTAAGTTATATTTAAGTCACTTTTCATTCAAATTAAGAATATGTTCAAGAAGAAACAGATATCAATATTAGAATATATTCATTATACATAAGAAAACACAAAGGACTATCACTAGAGCATTTAGTAAATTTAATCCCCCAAATCTGAAATTTATAGATATATCTCAATATGCTTATCATGGACTGTAGTAATAGCTTGGTTTTTAATCCCTAAATTACATTAAACCTATAAGCATCACTTAGCAGAAAAACATCACTAACGTAGAATTGAAGCTCATATTGTTATTTGGAGGGGCTTAGATTTAGTAACTTTTTGTAAAAGCTCTAAGAAGACTAAAATAGAAATATTGGCATGGGATATACCACTTCTTTGCCTGCTTTAAAAAGAGATGTTTGTGGTAAAGTTTATTGACATGGAAAAGAACATTAATGATACCAAATTCTCAGTTAGAAATCTTGAAAAATTCATTTCTCTGAATTAAGTACCAGTTGCATGTTGTCTCTCACCAATGACCATTTCAAATCATGTTTTAGCAACACTGATGCATCACAGTCCCATAATATGTTTTCATTCCAAGCACAAACAGTTGTACTTGGAAAATATTAGTAATGTCCCAAAAGTCCTTTTAAAGAGACATTGCAAAATTATGAGACAGTCCAACAAGGGGATTCTTAAAAGAAATGTGAATAATAATATATTTATAAAAAGTTTAATATGGAGAAAACATGACAATCTCATGTCAATGAAAATTCATAGTACAAAGCTGTATGTATAGAATAATGTTCACCATATATAACATCTATAAAAGTATTACAATGAAAAAATTTTTAATTATTCAAATCAGCTCTGGGCATGACCTTGATTATATTCCTTCTTTTAGTATTTTTAATAGCTTAATTAGCAAGTGAAAATTGTATGTATTCATGGTGTACAGCATGATTTTTTAATTTATGTATACATTGTAGAATGGCTAAATCAAGTAGCTTAAGCCATTCATTACATCACATACTTATTTATTTTAGGATAAGAACATTTAGAATATGGTATCTGAGCAATTTTCCAATCTACAGTATACTGTATAAACTGTAGTCATCATGATAACAGATCTGTTGAATTTATTTCTCCTAACTGAAATGTTGTATATTTGGCCAAAATCTTTCCAATCTTCCCATTCTCCAACCTCTGGTTAACACCATTTTACTCTGTTTTTATGAGTTCAACATTTTATGATTCATATATAAGTGATATCATATGGTATTTGTCTTTCTGTGCCTGGCTTATTTCACTTAACATAATGTTTTCCAGGTTCACCCATGTTGTCATAATGACAGGATTTCATTCTTTTTTATGGCTGAATAGTATTTCATTGTGTATATACACATTTTTAAAAATCATTCATCTGTTGATGAACACTTAGGTTGATTCCATATCTTGCCTATTGTGAATAATGCTGCAATGAACACAGGAGTACCTGTGATTTTGGAGTCATCCAAAATTAAAAATAAAAAATAAAAATCATTGCCCAGAAAAATGTCAAAGTTGTTCCCCTATGGTTTCTTCTACTAGTTTTACAATTTCATATCTTACATTTAGATCTTTAATCCATTTTGAGTTGATTTTTTTATATTGTATAAGATATGCATCTAATTTTATTCTTTTGTATGTGGATATCCAGTTTTCCCAGCACCATTTATTGAAGACCCTGCCCTTTCCCCACTGTATGTTCTTGGCATTTTCATTGAAAGTCAATTGACCATAATGTATATATTTATTTCTGGGTTCTTTATTCTGTTTCTTTGGTCTATGTGCCTGTTTTTATGTCAATACTATGCTTTTCTTCTACTCATATTTTAGGTTCAGGAGGTACATGTGCAGGTTTGTTACATGGGTAAGTTTTGTATTGCTGCAGCTTGGTGTGCAAATGATCCCCTCACCAAGGTAGTGAGCATAATACCCGATAGGTAGCCTTCCAACCCCCACCTCTCTCCCACCCTCCCCACTAAAGCAGTCCCACTGTCTGTCGTTTTCATTTCATTTTTGTGTCCATGTGTATTCAATACACAGCTCCTGCTTTTATGTAAGGACATGCAGTATTTGGTTTTCTGTTCCTGTGTTCACTTAGGTTTTCTTAATTTTTTAAAAAATTCTTTATTTGTGTCTGTCTGTCTGATGATTTAAAGGAGCGCCCTTCAGGTTCTGAGATTCTTTCCTCAGCTTGGTCTATTCTGTTGTTACTGCTTCCAACTGTATTTTGAAATTCCTGTAGTGAATTTGTTCATTTCCAAAAGTCCAGTTTAGTTCTTTCTTAAAATGGTTATGTGGTCTTTCAACTCTTCGGATTGTTTTACTGTTTCCCTTGGATTGGGTTTCAACTTCCCCTTGTATCTCTGAGCTTTGTTGCCATCCAGGTGCTGAATTCTATGCCTGATATTTCAACCATTTCAATCTGGTTAAGAACCACTGCTGGGGAGCCAGTATGATTGTTTGGAGGTAAGAAATCACTCTGGCTTTTAGAGCTGCCAGAATTCTTGTGCTAGTTGTTTCTCATCTGTGAGGGCTGATGTTTTGTTATCCTTTGACATTGCTGCTGATGGGGCTTTTTGGATGGGGCTTTTTGTTTTTAAACGCTCTTTATTGCCCTTGAAGTTTTGACCATGGTGCAAGTTGGTATACTGAATGCTTCATTTCTGGGTGCTCTCAGAGGTCCAAGGTTCAGATTTGCCCTACTGGGCTTTGTGCTCTAGGACCTGGGACTAGGTCTGTGGCTTTGTCCTCTTGTCCCTTGAGGTCGAGCCCTGGCTGGGCTGGAGGGGCCAAGGAGCTACCAGACCCACCGGCAACAGCATTCTCTAGGAGAGGTGGAGGCAGGTGGGTGTCAGTGCTTCAGTGGGGGCTCCATGGAAAGGAAGCACACCCCAGCAGGGGTTATGGGGGCACTGTAGGTGAGCATTCTCTGGTGGCGTGGCAGTGGGGTCACCGGCAGATCCATTCTGGTGGGAGGCTGTCAGCAAAATCACTCCAGTGGGGCAGTGGGGTCCTCTGGCAAAAGCACTATGGTGGATGGCCCCTGCCAAAAGTGCTTCAAATTAAGGAGTAGCTGAGGCTGCGCTGCATGCAAGTATAGCCAGGCCAGGGACTCTAATAGGGGGCCGGCAGAGAGCAGGCGCACAGATCAGACTCCCTCTAGTCCCACAGGATAGACATCCCTGCTATCTCTCCAGGTCTGGCAGATTACACAGGTCAAAGCCTCTCCTTTAGAAGCTGTTCAGGGCCTGGAATACATCTCAGTGCTTGGCAACCCCATGATTTACAGCATCCTCCCACTTCAGTCCTGTTGTCTAGGTAATCTCTCTAACCTCTCTCAGTGCCTTCTCTCAGATGATCTGTTCCAAGGATGCCAGTTTACTCAATATTCTGTTCTATCTGGGTGGAATAAGGTATTCCTGGCTATGTCTAGTGGGCCATCTTGCCTACGTCTCTATATTATGCTGTTCTCATTGCTATCATTTTGTAGTGGATTTTGAAATGAGGTAGTGTGATACTTCTAGCTGTGTTCTTTTTGCTCAAGATTGCTTTGGCTATTCAGGGTCCTTTATGGTTCCATACAAATGATAGAATTGTTTTAAAGGTTTCTTTGAAAATTGTCATTAGAATTTTTATAGGATTTCATTTAACCTGTAGATCAGTTATGGACATTTTAGCAATATTAATTCTTCTAATCCATGAACGTGAGATATCATTCCATTTACTAGTGTCAAGTTATTTCATCAATGTTTTATAGTTCTCAATTTATTGGTCTTTCACTTCCTTGGTTAAACTTGTCCCTAAGTATTTTATTTTTGTAGTTATTATAAATGGAATTGATTTATTGATGTCTTTTTGGGATAGTTTGTGTATGAAAACACTGCTGATTTTTGTGTGTTTATTATGGTATCTTAGAACTTGACTGAATTTGTTAGTTTTCAGTTTTTTAGTGATATCTTCAGGGTTTTCTGTATGTGGAATCATGTTGTCTGCAAACAGACATTTTAATTCTATCCTTTTTAATTTGCATGTCTTTTTTTCATAATTGCTTGGCAAGGACTTCCAATACTACACTGAATTAAAATGGTGGTAATGGGTATTCTTGTCTTGTTTTGGGGTCTTAAAGGAAAAGTGTTAAACTTTTCCCCATTGAGTATGACATTAGCTATGGGCTTATTGAATGTGGCCTTTATTGGGTTAAGGCACATTCCTTCTATTCTTACTTTGAGAGTTTTTAATCGTGAAAAGATGTCAAATTTCATCAAATGTCTTTTCTGAATCTGTTGAGATGATCATATGGCTTTGGCCTTCCTTTTATTTAGGTGGTGTATCACTTATAGATGTGCGTATGTTGAACCCTCCTTGCAATCCAGAAATAAATCTCACTTGATTGCAGTGATTGTAGTGTGTAATGTGCTACTAAAATAGGTTTGCTAGTATCTTGTTGAGGATTTTCACATCTATGTTTATCAGATTTAGTGGCCTGTAATTTTCTTTTCTTGTAATGTGCTTGTCTGGCTTTGGTATCAGGGAAATGCTGACCTTGTAAAATGAGTTTGGAATTATCCTCTCTGTTTAATTTCTTTGGAATTATTTGCAAAGGATTTCTTTTTTAAAATAGGTGATAGAATCTGTATGGAAGCCATCAAGTCCTGGACTTTCCTTTAACAGGAGACTTTTTATTACAGATTCAATATCCTACTCATTATTAGTGTCTTCAGATTTTCTATTATGATTCAGTCTTGGTAGGTGATACGGTTTGGATATTTGTCCTTTCAAAAGTCTCATGTTGAAATGTGATCCCCAATGTTGGAAGTGGGGCCTAGTGGGAGGTGACTGGGTTATAGGGATGCATCCCTCACAAATGGCTTGGTGCCCTCCCCACAGTAATGAGAGTTCTCCCTCTATTAGTTCACACAAAATCTGATTGTTAAAAACAGTCTAGCACTTCTTTATATTTCTTCATTCCATCTCCAGTTCCTTCTCTCACCATGTGACATGCCTGCACCCTCTTCTCCTTCTTCCATGAGTGAAAGCTTCCTGAGACACTCACCAGAAGTAGATACTGGCACCACGTTTTCTTGTGCAGTCTGCAGAACCATGAACCAAAATAAACTTATTTATGAATTACTCAGTATCAGGTATTCCATTTATAGCAATATAAAATGGATGAATACAGTAGGTATTATATGTAGGTTTTATATTCCTACAAATTTATCCATTTCTTACAGGTTATTCAATTTGTTGATATGTAATTGTTTATAGTTGTCTCTTACAATCTTTTGTATTTCTATATCTCAGTTGTAATATCTCTCTCATTTCTGATTTTTAAAAATTTGGTTCCTCTTTTTTCTTACTGTAAGGTTTGTTGATTTTGTTTATCTTTGAAACAGTTCTTATTTTTGTTCATCTTTTCTAATGTTTTCTCCTATCTGTTTCATTTATTTCTGCTCTGATCTTTATTATTTCCTTCCCCCTACTACTTTAGCTCAGTTTGTTTTCTTCTTCTAATTCCTGGAAGTATAATGCTAAGCTGTCTATTTGGGATATTTATTCTTTTTCAATGTAGGCACGTATTGCTCTAAACATTCCTCTTAGGGCTGCTTTCGTTGCATCCTTTTAGTTTTTGTGTATCGTATGTCCATTTTCATTTCTCTGAAGAAATTTTTTAATTTCTGTTTTTCCTTTGACTCATGGGTTGTTTTAGGAGCATGTATAATTTTCATATATTTGTGAATTTTCTGAAGTTCCCCCCTATTATAGACTTCTAGTGTCATACCATTGTGGTCAGAAAAGGTACTTGATATGATTTCAATCTTCCTTGTTCAATTTGGTATGACTTACACTGAGGCCTATCATATGATCTTTTCTGGAGTGCGTTCCATGTGTACCTAAAAAGAATGTGTATTCTGTTGCTATTGGTTGGATGTTCTATGTGTATCTGTTAGGCCAATTTGGTCTAAAGTGTAGCTCAAATCCAATGTTTCCTTATTGATTTCCATCTGAATGGGCTGTCCAGTGTTAAAATCGTGTTATTAAATTCCCTATTACTCTTGTATTGTGGTCTGTCTCTCCCTCCCTCAAATCTGTTAATATTTGCTTTAAATATTTTTGATATTCTGATGTCAGATATGTATATATTTACCATTTTAATATTCCCGTGATGAATCGACTCATTATCATTATATATTGACCTTATTTGTCTTTTTTAAAGTTTCTCACTTAAACTCTATTCTGCCTTATATGACCATTGCTCCTTCAGCTATCTTTTGGTTTCCATTTGCAGGAAATATTGTCCCTTTCTTCAGTTTCAGTCTATGTGTGTCCTTATAGATGAAGTAGGTCTCTTGTTTGCAGCATGAGTTTGCATCTTGTTTTTTATCCATTCATTTACTTTATGTCTTTTGATTAGAGAATTTAATCCATATACATTCAAGGCAGTTATGACAGGTAAGTATTTACTACTGATATTTTGTTAATTGTTTTCTGGTTGTTTTGTAGATTCTTTCCTCCTTTCTTCCTCTCTTGCTAACTTCCTTTGTGATTAGATGATTTTCTTCAGTTGTATGCTTTGATTCTCTTTAATCTTTTGTATATTCTCTTTAGGTTTTTGGTGGTTACCATGAGTCTTACATAAAACATGATATTTATAATATGCTATTTTAAATGGATAACAACTTAACTTTGATTGCATAAAATACCACACTTTTAATCCACCCTTCCCACATTTTTGTCACAATTTACATCTTTTTATATTGTATATCCCTTAACAAAGTATTGTAGCTGTTTTTAATAGTTTTGTCTTTAAGCCTTCAACCTAAAGAAATAAATGATATAAGTGATTTACACACCACCATTAAACCCTCACTACAGTATTCCATAAAATCATTACAGTATTAGGCTATCTTGAAGTTGGCTGAATACTTTCTTTTACCGGTGAGTTTTATATTTTCATATGTTTTTGTGTTACTATTTAGCATTTTTAATTCAGTTTGAAGAACTCCCTTCAGCATTTCTTGTAAGACAGATCTGGTGGCAATAAAATTCCTCAGCTGTTGTTTGGGAAATTTTTAATCTTTCAATTTCTGACATACTGCTTTGCCAAGTACACTATTTTTGGTTGCCAATTTTTTTTTTCCTTCATAACACTGAAAATATAATTCCATTTTCTCCTGGCCTATAAGATTTCTCTTGTGAAATGCACTGACAGTTATTGCAGCGCATTTTTATGTGATCTGCTTTTTAAAGTTTTGCTGCTTTTCAGCAGTTTGATCATGTCTTAAAGTAGTCTTGTTTGGATTAAATCTCATCGAAGACCTTTGACCTTCCTGTACCTACTTTCCTTAGATTTGGAAAATTTTCTGCTGTTATTTCCTTAAATAAGCTTTCTAATACTTTTTCTTAAGCTCCCATAACTAGAACATTTGCTTTTTTGAAGTTATCCCATAAATTTCATAAGATTTGTTTATTCTTTTTTACTCTTTTGTTTTTCTCCTGACTATATATTTTTAAATAGCCTGTCTTCGAGTTCATAGATCCTTTATTCTGTTTGATCAGCTCTGCTGTGGTTGCTCTCTATTGTACTTTTTCATTTCATTATCTATTTCTGCTTCAGAATTTCTGGGTTTTTAAAAAATATAACTTCAATCTCTTAAATTTCTCATTTTGGTCATGTAATGTTCTCTTGATTTTTTGTTGAATTGTTTTTCTGTATTTTCTTGAAGTTTGCTTAGCTTCCTTAAAAACAATTATTTTGAATTCTTTGTCAAGCAATTCATATATCTCCATTTCTTTAGGGTCAGTTACTGCTGCTTTAAAGTAGTCCTTTAGTGACATGTTTTCCTGATTATTTTTGACCGTTATGGCCATGTGTTGGTAGTTATGCATTTAAAGTAGACTTATTTTAGTCTTTTAAAACTGGCTTCCTGTGGGAAAACCCTTCACCGGTTAACCAACCCAGAGATTCTGTAAAGGCTGTCCAGTGTGGTCCATAGGCAGACATGCTGCTGGAGGCCTTGGGCAGCCTAAGTTGTGCCTGGGTCAGCAATTTGACTTTAGTGGCCTCTGAATCTATGGGTTTGTGTCTGGAGCTGATAAACAGGCCCATAGGGTGGGACTGGAGCCTGAATTTACATGGAGCCAGCATGAGACCTAGGTCTACAGGTACTCCCTGGAACTAGGGCAGGCCTTAAGACTGAGTCTGCAGAGACCATCCAAGCCCTGGGATGGGCCTGGTGCCTGGGTCCACTGGGACAAGCCTGGAACCTGGGTTCATGAGGGCTGGCATGGTGCTAGGGCAGGCCTGGATCCTGAGTTCCTGAGAATAGGCACATACCCAGGGTCCTTAGCAACTGGTCTGGAACCTTGATTTACAAGGATGGTCTGGAGCCTTAATTCTTGATGGTTGACCTGGCACCAGGTCCTACTGGAGTGGGCCTGGATCCCGAATCTACTGGAGTTTGGAGCCACAGGAAATAATCTGGAGCCTGGGGCAAGCCTGGTTCTAGGGCAGGTGTAGAGACTGGGACCATGAGGGTAAGCACATGGGATCTGTTCTGGAGGTTAGGTCCAAGAAGGCTGTCCTGGATACTGGATCCAGTTTGCAACCTGGATCCACAGCAGTGGTTCTAGAGCCTGGGTCCATTGGGGGCTAGCCCAGTGCTGGGATCTACTGGGATAGACCTGGGTTGACTTGAGTGTGGGGTTGCAGCAGGCAGCTTGGGAGCTCCCTAGGGCTCCAGGAACTGGCCTGGCCTTGGGAAGGCCTGGAGCCCATGTCCACAGATGCTGACCTCATCCTGAGGGCTCCAGGAACTGACCTGGCCTTGGGAAGGCCTAGAGACTGTGTCCACAGGTGCTGACCTCATTCCTGAGGCCAGGAGTATTGATGGAGACCTAATTCTGGGCTGTCTTAGAAACTGGAGTATGCTTGCATGCTGGGGCTGCAGGGGCAGGCCTGGCACTGAAAAGGCCTGGAGCCTGGGTCTTGAGGTAGGCCTGGTCCTGGACTGGGCCAGAAACTCAGGACCCCTGGAGCTGACTCAGTATTTTAGTCTGTCCAGAGCCTGGAGCCACTGGGGTTGGCTTGGCTTGTGAGACAAGCCTGGAATCTGGAATTGTGTAATCTGTCCTGTCACCAAAGAGGGTCGGAAGTTTGTGGCCAAGAAGATCTGTACTGTGCTGGTTTTTAGTTGAGCAGGCCCAGTATTGGGATCTGAGGCAATGTCCAGTACTCACTTTACTATCCTTCCCCATGCAGAGGGTCTCTCCATCCTGTTCTATCACTGGTTGGGAGAGGGGTGACATAGGTAATGTAAAACTGTTCTTCCTGCCCTCTTAAATGCGTATTTTCTTATTTTTCTGCTATGCCCAGGTGCTGTAATCTCTCATCTAGTTTCTTTAGCTCTTATGAAGTATTTTTGTGCATGAATAGATAAAATTGATGCTTCTATGGGAGATTAGAGCTGGAAAGCCCTATTCTGCCATCTCATTAACATTCCCTCCTGATTATATTTTTTATACTTTGCTGTATTTTTCAAATTATCTTTATGAAAAGGAAGGATGGCTAAGGATATAATACAAAATTAAATTTTATTATTTGAAAGGTTGGGAGTCAGAATGATACAAAAGTGAAACCATTTATTTATTTATTTATTTATTTTTATTTATTTATTTAGTTTTGAAACAGGGTCTGACTCTGTTGCCCAGGCTGGAATATAGTGGCCCAATCTCAGCTCACTGCAACCTCCACCTCCCAAGCTCACACAATCCTCCCATCTCAGCCTCCCAAGTAGCTGCGACTACAGGTGCGTGCCACCATACCCAGCTAATTTGGGGGTTTTTTTCTGACCTTTTTTTGTAGAGACAGGGTTTTGCCATCTTGCCCAGGCTGGTCTCAAAATCCTAAGCTCAAGCAATCTTCCTGTCTTGGCCTCCGAAACTGCTAGGATTATAGGTATGAACCTCTGCACCTGGCCTGAAACCATTTAAATGGGGCAAAAGAGTGCCTCCATACTCAATTCAAATAAATAAGACAGAATCAATTCCAGGTTAGGAAAAAAAATGGTCTTTAAAATTCAATAACTAACCAGAGAACAATATCTTTAGGAAAAATGTTTTCTTCCTAATAAGAGAAAGGAATCATTGTCTATATTCAGAATTGGGATTTCAGTCTTTTTTTTTTTTTTCTAGTTACCTTGTGTTTCTTCTGACTGATGTCTACAACTCAGTGTTTGTGTTACTGAAGTCTGTGTCATCTACTCCATTGTTAAATCATAAATCATATTTGAGACCATGTTGTAACATGTTATATGAGAAACCAAGCACGGACAAGTCTTGAGACAGGCACCTGTATTCATATATTGCCTTTGGCACTTTTTCTGAATGTTAGCCAGTTTCTTAACTTCCATCTCAGTTTCATCTTCAAGATGTAGATTATAATGTCAAAGAGTTTTAAGATGATTAAATGGATAATTCTTGTAAGCTGGTGATAATCTCTTCCACTCTACTCTGAAACTGCACCCTTCCCACCTCACTGTCATTGCTCACGTCCAAATCCAGGCCCATCTTAATCCCTCTTTTTCTTTCACACCCCACATCCAACTTGTCAGCAAATTCTGCTCTTTCTGCCTTCAAAATAAATGCAGGCTCTGATCACTTCTCACTACCTCCACTGCCACCAACTGGGTAAAAACTGCCATCATCTCTTTCCTGGATTATTACAGCAGCCTCCTAACTATCTCCCTTGCTTCCTATGATAAATTATCTGCAAATAATGATGTAAGCCAAGTCATGTTATGCCTCCACCAAAATCCTTCAATGGATGCCCATTCTTGCTCAGAGGAAAAAGTAAATTCTCAACCAAGTAGTCTAGGAAGGCCTACAAAATCAGGTCTCTCACCCTCTCTGAGCTTAATTCCCACTAATTTTCCCTGTAATACTTTTCTTCAGCCACACAGGTATCCTAACAGTTCATCTAAGACAAAAGACACATCTTGCTTCAGGACCTTTGCACTTGCTGTTCTCACTCATGCCATGCTTCCACTCTAGATGGTCCCATGGTTCGCTCTCACTCCTTCACATCTTCACTCAAAAATAATCATCTCAACAAACCTTCCCTATTTAAAATTGCAAATCCTCCTTTTGAATGCTCCATCCCATTTCCTGGTTCTATTTTTCTCTTTAACATGTAGTATTCTCTAGCTTAATAATGTTATTTAAGCTATTTAGAATACCAGTAGGATACCAGTGGAATACCAGTGGTATTCTAAATATGGTAAGAATTTATGTAACCCTTGGGCCTAGAACAATGTCTGGCATCTGATATTTAAAAAAACATTTTTTAATGAATGAATGAGCACATGCCCTCAGAACAGTATCTCAAAGATAGCAGGCACCATATAAATTTTGAACTACTTTCATGTTTTTTGTACAAGAAGAATGGGGTCAGCATCTGCTTCTGGTGAGGGCTTCAGGAAGTTCCCAGTTATGGTAGGTGGCAAAAGGGGGAGCATGCATGTCACAGGGTGAGAGAGGAAGCCATAGAAAGATGCCAGGCTCTTTTAAACCACCACATCTCACATGAACTAACAGAGTGAGAACTCACTCATTACCATGGGGAGGGCACCAAGCCATTCATGATGGATCTGCCCCCATGACCCAAACACCATCTACCAGACCCCACCTACAACACTGGAGATTGCATTTCAACATCAGATTTGGAGGGGACAAATATCCCAAAGATATGAGGGTTATAAATTTACCTACAAGCTGTCAAATTATCTCTCCTATAAGTTGTGGTTTTATTATTCAATTTCTGGCATAATTTAACTGAAAATTTCTCTACAGGTTTTCCCTACTGTTAGATTTAAGCAAGGAATCTCAACATCTAAATTGAGAAGCCTAACTTTATAGAAAGAATTACATGTGTAATTTGAACAAATAGTCACACTGGGGATATCACATGCAATTTGTTGCATGGTGAACTAGAGAATCTAGATCATGTAGGATTTAGTTTTGACATAACATAGCCAGTATTCAATTAAGTTCCCTATGAACACTATCAATTGTGAAATCTTTATTATCACATTACTTTTCCATGTATAAACAGAAAAGAAACACAGGGAAAAGAGGGAAAAGGACAAGTGTTTCATGAAGAAAACAAAAAAACGAAAATACTTGGTCCATGATTTTAGGAAAGGTTTCCACATCTTGGATGTCATCTGCTTCTGAGTAGAAACCTACCTGGTCAGTTTTACCTTGAGATCTGCAATGGGTATAAAGTTCCAAAAGTCTGAAGGTACCCTCTTGGGTTGAGAGATGCAAACCCAAGACTTGAGGCCCTGATGTTTTGCTGCAGTATCAGTGGTGAAAATCTGGCATGGCCTTCCAACAGAGCTCAAGGATAGTCTTTCTCTGGTGTCCAAAAGGCCCAGTCTCTGAGTACCAGATGATGAAAGTTCTGACTGTTCCCAGTTGGCGGCGGCTTTTAGTTGGTAAAAATACATTTTGGCATAGTGCATTAAAGCCTTCTAGTATTTAGTCATAGCAGAGATGACAAGCACAAGAGATACATGAGGTTCTATTACTAGGTACAGAAGTCTCCCAGTAAGTATTTTATTAGGCGTTAAATTGAATATTACAGTAGGAGTGGATCCAATTGCCATCCAGGCCATTGATAATAGCCAAGGGAATCTAGTTGATTTAGTTAGCTTTGTCAACTTGTTTAACATTTTTTTAATTTAGGTTTTGGGGGAACAGGTAGTGTTTACATGAATAAGTTCTTCAGTGGTGATACCTGAGATTTTGGTACACCCACCACCAAAACAATGTACACTGTACCCAATGTGTAGTCTTTTATCCCTCACCTCCCCCGCCCACCACCCTTTCCTCTGAATCCCCAAGGTCCATTATATCATTCTTATTCCTTTGAGTCCTCATAGCTTAGCTCCTACTTATGAGTAAGAACATAGGATGTTTGGTTTTCCATTCCTGAGTTACTTCATTTAGAATAATGGTCTCCAATTCCAACCAGATTGCTGCAAATGCCACTATGTCATTCCTTTCTGTGACTGAGTAGTATTCCATGGAGAGAGAGAGAGAGAGAGAGAGAGAGAGAGAGAGAGAGAGAGTGTGAGTGTGTGTGTGTGTGTGTGTGTGTGTGTGTATAAACTCACATTTTTTAATCCACTAGTTGAGCACTAGTTTGGACTGGTTCCATATTTTTGCAATTGTGAATTGTGCCACTAAAAATGTATGAGTGCAAGTATCTTTTTCATGTAATGACTTTTTTCTGCTGGGTAGGTACCCAGGAGTGGAATTGCTAGATCAAATGGTAGATCTACTTTTAGTTATTTAAGAAATCTCCACACTGTTTTCCATAGTGTTTGTACAGGTTTACATTCCCACTAGCAGTATAAAAGTGTTCCCTTTTCACCACATCCACCCAACATCTATTATTTATTGTCTTTTTGATTATGCCATTCTTGCCAGAGGAAGCTGGTATCACACTGTGGTTTTAATTTCATTTCCCTGATAATTGTGTTGAGCATTTTTTTCATGTTTGGCCATTTTTTATATCTTTTTTTGAGAATTGTCTATGTCCTTAGCTCATTTTTTAATGTGATTGTTTGTTTTGTTCTTGATGATTTGAGTTCCTTGTAGATCCTGGATTTAGTACTTTGTTGGACACATAGATTGTGAAGATTTTCTCCCATTCTGTAGGTTGTCTGTTAATCCTGCTGATTATTTCTTTTGCTGTGCAGATGCTCTGTAATTTAATTAAGTCCCATATATCTTTGTTGTATTCTTGGTCATGAAGTCTTTGCCTAAGCCAGTGTCTAGAAGGGTTTTTCTTATCTTCTAAAATTTTTATGGTTTCAGGTCTTAGATTTAAGTCTTTGATCCATCTTGAGTTAGTTTTTGTATAAGGTGAGAGATGAGGATCCAATTTTATTCTATTTGTGGCTTGCCAATGTCATTTCCCCACTTTGTTTTGGTTTCCCTTGTAGAAGATCAGTTGACTCTAAGTATTCGGCTTTATTTTTCCAGGTTCTCTATTCTGTTCCTTTGGTCTATATGCCTGTTTTTATGTCAGTACCATGTTGTTTTGGTGACTGTGGCCTTATAGTTTGAAGTCAGGTAATGTAATGCCTCCAGATTTGTTCCTTTCTCTTAGTCTTGCTTGGCTATGTGGCCTCTTTTGGGGTTCCATATAAAATTTAGGATTGTTTTTTCTAGTTCTGTATAGAATATTGGTGGCATTTTCATGGGAATTGCATTGAATTTGTAGATTGTTTTTGGCAGTATCGTCATTTTCACAATATTGATTCCCATCCATGAGCATAGGATGTGTTTTCATTTGTTTGTGTCATCTATGATTTCTTTCAGCAGTGTTTTGTACTTTTCCTTGTAGAGGTCTTTCACCTTGGTTAACTATGTTCCTAAGTATTGTATTTTTGCAGCTATTGTAAAGGGGGTTGAGTTCTTGATTTGATTCTCAGCTTGATCACTGTTGGTGTATAGCAAGGCTACTGATTTATGTACATTAATTTTGTATCCTGAAACTTTGCTGAATTCGTTAATCAGTTATAGGAATATTTAGAACTCCTAGGGTTCCAAAAAATGAGTTAAAGAACTCATCTTTTTGGATGAGTCTTTAGGGTTTTCTAGATATACCATCATGTCATAAGCAAACAGCAACTGTTTGACTTCCTCTTTCCCAATTTGGTTGTCCCTTCTTTCTCTTGTCTGACTGCCCTTGCTAGGACTTCCAGTACTATGTTCAGTAGAAGTAGTGAAAGTGGGCATCCTTGTCTTGTTCTATTTCTCAGGGTGAATGCTTTCAATTTTACCCATTCAGTATAATGTTGGCTGTGTGTTTGTCATAAATGGCTTTTATTACCTTAAAGTATGTCCCTTCTATGCTAATTTTGCTGAGAGTTTTAATCATAAATGGATGCTGGAATTTGTCGAATGCCTTTCTGGGTCTATTGAAATGATCATGTGATTTTTAATTCTGTTTATGTGAAGTTTATGTGTATTGCATTTATTCACTTTTGTATGTTAAACCATCCCTGCATCCCTGGTATGAAACCCACTTGATCAAGATGGATTGTTGTTTTGATATGCTTTTGGATTCAGTTAGCTAATATTTTAGTGAGGATTTTTACATCTATGTTAATCACGGACACTGGTCTGTGGTTTTCTTTTTTTTGTTGTTAGGTCCTTTCCTGGTTTTGGTATTAGGGTGATACTGGTTTCTTAGAATGATTTAGGGAGGATTCCCTCTTTATCTTTTGAAATAGTGTCAAGAGGACTGGTACCAATTCTTGTTTAAATATCCGATAGAATTCAGCTGTGAATCTGGTCCTTGACTTTTTTTTGTTGGTAACTTTTTAATTACCATTTAAATATCACTGCTTGTTATTGGTCTGCTTAGAGTTTCCATTTATTCCTGATTTAATCTAGGAGAGTTGTGTATTTCCAGGAATTTATTTATTTCCTCTAGATTTTCTAGTTTATGTGTGTAAAGCTATTCATAGTAGACTTGAACAATCTTTTATATTTCTATGGTATTGGTTGTAATATCTCCCATTTCATTTCTAATTCAGATTATTTGCATCTTCTCTCTTCTTGGTTAACCATGCTAATGGTCTATCAATTTTATTTATCTTTTCAAGGAACCAGCTTGTTTCATTTATCTTTTGTATTTTTTGTTTCAATTTTATTTTGTTCTTCTCTAATCTTGGTTATTTCTTTGTTTCTGTTGGGTTTGGGTTTGGTTTGTTCTCAATTCTCTAGCTTCTTGAGATGTGACCTTACATTGTCTATTTGTGCTTTTTCAGACTTTTTGATATAGACATTCAATGCTGTGAACATTCCTTTTACTACCATCTTTGCTGTATCCCAATGGTTTTGATAGGTTGTGTCACTATTATTGTTCAGTTCAAAGAATTTTTAAATTTCCATCTTTATTTCATTGTGTACCCAATGATCATTTAGGAGCAGGTTATTTAATTTCCATGTATTTGCATGGTTTTGAGGTTCCTTTTGGAGTTCAGTTCCCATTTTATTCCACTGTGGTCTGAGAGAGTACTTGATATAATTTTGATATTCTTAAATTTACTAAGACTTCTTTTGTGGCCTATCATACGGTCTATCTTGGAGAATGTTCCATAAGCTGATGAAAAGAATGTATATTCTGCAGTTGTAGGTTAGAATGTTCTATAAATATCTGTTAAGTCCATTTGTTCTAAGGTATAGTTTAAGTCCATTTTTCCTTTGTTGACTATCTTGATGGACCTGTCTAGTGCTGTCAGTGAAGTATTGAAGTCCCCCACTATTATTGTGTTGCCATCTATCTCATTTCTTAGATCTAGTAGTAATTGTTTTATAAATTTGGGAGCTCCATTGTTAGGTGCATATATAGTCCTTCTTAGTCCTTTTTAACTGCTGTTAAAGTTTGTTTTGTCTGATACAAGAATAACTGCTTCTGTTTGCATTTGGTATCCATTTTCATGGAATATCGTTTCCAGCCCTTTACCTTATGTGACTCCTTATGTGTCAAGAGAGTCTCTTGAAGACAGCGGATACTTGGTTGGTGAATTCTTAATCATTCTGCCATTCTGTATTTTTTTTTTTTTTTTTTGATGTGATCTCAGCTCATTGCAGTCTCTGCCTCCCAGGTTCAAGCAATTCTCCTGCCTCAGCCTCCTAAGTAGCTGGGATTACAGGCATGTGCCACCACACCTGGCTAACTTTGCATTTATCATAGAGACAGGGTTTCTCCATGTTGATCATGTTGATCTTGAACTCCCGACCTCAAGTGATCTGCCTGCCTTGGTCCCCCAAAGTGTTGGGATTACAGGTGTGAGCCACCACCCCCAGCCTATTCAATATCTTTTAATTGGAGCATTTAGGCCATTTACATTCAATGCTAGTATTGAGATGTGAGGTACTTTCCTATTTATTGTGCTATTTGTTGCCTTAATACCTTGTTTTTAACTTAAAAAGTTCCAGGATACAAGTGCAAAATGTGTAGGTTACATAGGTATACATTTGCCATGGTGGTTTGACGCACCTGCCAACCTGTCATCTAGGTTTTAAGCCCTGCATGCATTAGCTATTTGTCCTAATGCTCTCCCTCCCCTTGCTCCCACCTGCTGACTGGCCCCAGTGTGTGTTGTTCCCCTCCCTGTGTCCATGTGTTCTCATTGTCCAACTCCCACTTATGAGAACATGCAATGTTTGGTTTTCTCTTCCTGTGTTAGTCTGCTGAAAATGATGGCTTTCAGCTTCATCCATATCTCTGCAAAGAACATGATTTCATTCCTTTTTATGGCTGCATAGTATTCCTTGGTGTATATGTGCCCATTTTCTTTAACCAGTCGATCATTGATGGGCATTTGGGTTGGTTCCATGTCTTTGCTATTGTAAATAGTGCTGCAGTAAACATATGTGTCCATGTGTCTTTATAGTAGAATGATTTCTATTCCTTTGGGTATATACCCAGTAATGGAATTGCTGGGTGAAATGGTATTTCTGGTTCTAGATCCTTGAGGAATTGCCACATTGTCTTCTAGAATGACTGAACTAATTTACATTTCCACCAACAGTGTAAAAGCATTCCTATTTCTACACAGCCTTGCCAGCATCTATTGTTTCCAGACTTCTTAATAATTGCCATTCTGACAGGTATGAGATGGTGTCTCATTGTGGTTTTGATTTGTATTTCTCTAATGATCGGTGATGCTGAGCTTTTCTGTTTTTTTAATGTTTGTTGGCTACATAAACGTCTTCTTTTGAGAAGTGTCTGTTCATATCCTTTGCCCACTTTTTGATGGGGTTATTTTCTTGTAAATGTAAGTTGCTTGTAGATTCTGGATATTAGCCCTTTGTCTGATGAGAAGATTACAAAAATTTTCTCCCATTCTGTAGGTTGCCTGTTCACTTTAATGATAGTTTCTTTTGCTGTGCAGAAGCTCTTTAGTTTAATTAGATCCCAATTGTCAATTTTGGCTTTTTTTGCCATTGCTTTTGATATTTTCATCATGAAGTCTTTGCCCATACCTATGTCCTGAATGGTATTGCCTAGGTTTTCTTCTAGGGTTTTTGTGGTTTTGGGTTTTATATTTAAGTCTTAATCCATCTCAAGTTAATTTTTGTATAAGGTGTAAGGAAGGGGTATGGTTTCAGTTTTCAGCATATGGCTAGCCAGTTTTCCCAGCACCATTTATTAAGTAGCAAATCCTTTCCCCATTGCTTGTTTTTTGTCAGGTTTCTCAAAGATCAGATGGTTGTAGATGTGTGTGTTATTTCTAAAGTCTCTTTTGGTACCAGTACCATGCCATTTTGGTTTTTGTGGCCTTCTAGTATAGTTTGAAGTCAGGTAGCAGGATGGTTCCAGCTTTGTTATTTTTGCTTAGGATTGTCCTGGTTGTATGGGCTCTTTTTTTGTTCCATACAAAACTTAAAGTATTTTTTTCTAATTCTGTGAAGAATGTCAATGGTAGTTTGCTGGGAATACCATTGAATCTATAAATTACTTTGGGCAGTATGGCCATTTTCACGATATTGATTCTTCCTATCTGTGAGGATGGAATTTTTTCCATTTGTATTTGTCCTGATTTCCTTGAGCAGTGGTTTGTAGCTCTCCTTGAAGAGGTCCTTCACATCCCTGTTAGCTGTTCTCCTAGGTATTTTATTCTTTGTAGCAGTTGTGAATGGGAGTTCATTCATAATTTGGCTCTCTGCTTGTTGGTGTACAGGAATGCTTGTGATTTTTGCATATTGATTTTGTATCCTGAGACTTTGCTGAAGTTGATTATCAGCTTAAGGAGTTTTGGGGCTGAGACGATGGGGTTTTCTAAATATAAAATCTTGTCATTTACAAACAGACAACTTGACTTCCTCTCTTCCCATTTGAATATCCTTGATTTTTTTCTCTTGCCTTATTGCCCCAGCCAAAACTTCTAATGTTTTGTTGAATAGAAATGGTGAGAGAGGGCATCCTTGTCTCATGCTGCTTTTCAAAGGGAATGCCTCCAACTTTTCCCCATTCAGTATAATGTTGGCTAAGTAGCTCTTATTTTCAGATATGTTCCATCAAAACCTAACGTATTGAGAGTTTTTAACATGAAGGGATGTTGAATTTTATCAAAAGCCTTTTCTATGTATTCAGATGATCATGTGGTTTTTGTCACTTTTTTTTTTTTTATGTAATGCATTATGTTTATTGATTTGTGTATGTTGAACCACCCTTGCATCCCAGGGATGAAGCCAACTTGATCGTGGTGGATAAGCTTTTTGATGGGCTACTGGATTCAGTTTGCCAGTATTTTGTTGAGGATTTTCACATTGATTTTCATCAGGGATATTGGCCTAAAGTTTTCTTGTTGTTGTTGTGTCTCTGCCAGGTTTTGTTATCAGGATGATTTTGGCTTCATAAAATAAGTTACAGAGGAGTCCCTCCTTTTCAATTGTTTGGAATAGTTTCAGAAGGAATGGTACCAGCTTCTCTATGTACCTCTGATAGAATTGGGCTGTGAATCAGTCTGGTCCTGGCCTTTTTAAAGTTGGCATACATTATTACCTCACTTTCAGAACTTGTTATTGGTCTATTCAGGGATTTGACTTCTTCCTGGCTTAATCTTGGAAGGGTATATGTGTCCAACAGTTTATCCATGTCTTTTAGATTTTCTAGTTTATTTGTGTAGAGGTGTTTATAGTATTCTATGATGGTAGTTATATTTCTGTGGGCCAGTGGTGATATCCCCTTTATCATTTTTTATTGCATCTATTTGATTCTTCCCTCTTTTCTTCATTAATCTAACAGTCTATTTTAATTTAAAAAAAAAAAAAAACCAGCCCCTGGATTCATTGATTTTTTTTTCTTTTAATTTTGAAGGATTTATTGTCTCTACCTCCTTCAGTTCTGCTCTGATCTTATTTATTGTCTTCTGCTTTTTATGGATTTGTTCTTGCTCCTCTCTTTTAATTATAAGGGTGTCAGTGTGAGCTCTTTCTAGCTTTCTGATGTGGGCATTTAGTGGGCATAAATTTCCCTCTTAACACTGCTGTAGCAGAATCTCTGTGTCCCAGAGATTCTGGCACATTGTCTCTTTGTTCTCATTGGTTCAAAGAACTTTGTGATTTCTGCCTTAATTTCGTTATTTACCCAGGAGTCTTTCAGGAGCAGGTTGTTCAATTTCCATGTAGCTGTGTGATTTTGCATATGTTTCTTAATCCTGAGTTCTAATTTGATTGCACTATGGTCTGAGAGACTGTTATGATTTCAGTTCTTTCACATTTGCTGAGGATTGTTTTACTTCGAATTATGTGGATGATGTCAGAATAAGTGCTATGTGGCACTGAGAAGAATGTATATTCTGTTGATTTGGGGTGGAGAGTTTTTTTTTTTTTTTTTTTTTTTTTTTTTTGAGACGGAGTCTCGCTCTGTCGCCCAGGCTGGAGTGCAGTGGCGCGATCTCGGCTCACTGCAAGCTCCGCCTCCTGGGTTTACGCAATTCTCCTGCCTCAGCCTCCTGAGTAGCTGGGACTACAGGCGCCCGCCACCGCGCCCGGCTAATTTTTTGTATTTTTAGTAGAGATGGGGTTTCACCGTGGTCTCGATCTCCTGACCTTGTGATCCGCCCGCCTCGGCCTCCCAAAGTGCTGGGATTACAGGAGTGAGCCACCGCGCCCGGCCTGGGGTGGAGAGTTCTGTAGAAAGATGTCTATTAGGTCCACTTGGTCCAGAGCTGAGTTCAAGTCCTGAATATCTTTATTAGTTTTTTGTCTTGTCTACTATTGACAGTGGGGTGTTTAAGTCTCTTTGTAGGTCTCTAAGAACTTGTTTTATGAATTTGGGTCCTCCTGTATTGGGTGCATATATATTTAGGTTAACTCTTCTTGTTGAATTGATCCCTTTATGATTATGTGATGCCCTTCTTTGTCTTTTTTTTTTTTTTTTAATCTTTGTTGGTTTAAAGTCTGTTTTATCAGAGACTAGGATTGCAACCTCTGCTTTTTTTTTTTTTTTTTTTTTTTTGCTTTCCACTTGCTTGATGATTTTTTCTCCATCCCTTTATTTTGAGCATATGTATGTCTTCACACATGAGATGAGTCTCTTGAACATAGCACATCAATGAGTCTTGACTCTTTATCCAGTTTGCCACTCTGTGTCTTTTATTTGGGGCATTTAGCCCATTTACATTTAAGGTTAATATTGTTATGTGTGACTCTGATCCTGTCATGGTGATGCTAGCTGGTTATTTTGCACATTAGTTGATAGTTTCTTCATAATGTCATTGGCCTTTATAGATGTATATTAGGTCCACTTGATCCAGAGCTGAGTTCAAGTCCTGAATACCTTTGTTAATTTTCTGATAAGAAGCATTTACAATCTATTCTCTTTGAAGTCAGTCACCTGGAGGCTTTATGTGCATGACAAAACTTTGGTCTCCACAACCTCTTATCACAACCCAAAATTTCCTTTCTATGACCCCAGGTCTTTAGATAAACTCAACCAATTATCAACCTGAACATTTTAAATCTACCAATAACCTGAAAGCCCTGCTTCAAGTTGTCCCACCTTTCTGGACCAGACCAGTATACATCTTAAATGAATTTGATTGAAGTCTCATAACTCTCTAAATGTGTAAAACAAAGCTGTACACCAAACATCTTGGGCACATGTTCTCAGGACCTCCTGAGAGTCTGTGTCATGGCTACTCAGTTTGGCTCAGAATAAATCTCTTCAAATATTTTACAGAGTTTGACTCTTCATCAGCACAGATTACATAAACACATAGAAACTGATCTTACAGCTTTTATTTTAAAATTTTAGTGATGTGCCTGGTACAATAATATAAAGCTCACTAACTTATTAAATAAGATCTGAAGCCACATTGTATTTCTGGATAATCAAACAAGATTTCCTGATAGCTAAAGCTGTTTACCAATATTTGTGGAAAATCATTTGTATTTGTCCAATTTCTAAATATCTACTTTTAGTTCTTCTAATGAGTCATCTCCCCTAAACTTAAATTTTAAAGGGAT